>NC_072419.2:22235500-22539500 GCF_028858775.2 Pan troglodytes
TTATTGATGTTTTTGCATAAAAAGATAATCAAGGCTCCATCACTACCAAATTTTTAGACATTTAGAAAGGAACTAGACAGTATTTTGTGGTTTTCCTGTCTATGAGATAAGTTTTGCTAGTAAACCAAACAATAGTGCAATAGACATGTTGCATATATTTTGTTAGTTTAATACCTCTTTATCAGCACTTCATTTAGAGACACTCTGCTAATTTTACATACTGTATGTCTTAATTAAATAATGCTGATAATTGGAACGAGTACAATGTATTGAGAACTTATTTGCCTGCCAAGCCCTAATCAAAGTGTTTGATGTTTTTGTTATTGGTCATTTCATCTTCGCCATCTTTGGAGGTAGATCATTTTATCACCCTCATTTTATAGATAAAAAGATTCAAGACTTGCTCTGCCTCCTCCAAGCTTACCATGCATATAGTAATAAACAATTTAAGGTTATATCAACTTTTTTAAAAGTACTACCCCTTCACAGTAGGTTGGCATTTTTACTCCAAATTATGCAAGGTGTTATGGCATTTTACATTATAATAGCACAGAAGGTAAATAAAACTATTAAATTATTTATCTTCATTCATTACAGATATTGCAAGAGAAGGCCACCTGCTAATTCTCTTTCAACCAGCCTGAAGTAGTGACTACCATTAAAAATAAAAACTATTTAAAAATTTGTCCCAAATATCCGCTTAAAAAATGCTTTCTGATCAGTTGATTTAAATAATGTTATTTGGCAATTGAAAGGCTTGTTTTGCAAACTGTTAGAGGAAGAATCTCTTCTATGAATGGTTTTATTCTATGGTAAATGTCTCCTCCAGATACATGGATTTTTAAGCCAGCGTAAGGTGTTTAAGACATGGTCGATTCTAGATATGTGTTCGCATTTTGATTACAAGCAAATGTTCCAGACCCATTTCTATATTTCTCGGACTTACTTGGAAAGGCACCAACTAAAGCAGCTGGGAGCTGCTGGATACCATTTTAAATGGTTAGTTTTCAGGAGATTAGCAGGGAGCACTGCCTTTTGTACTCAACACTGAGTTTGAGGTTTTTGAAAGTGCACAAGCTTTATACTTTACCCCCAATTCTATTTACGGTGTTTTAAAAAACTTTTTTTATTGAGTCACCTTATTCTTTTTCTCGCTCATCACAAGACAACCCTACTTTTAACAAGAAACAACAAAAAGAACAGAAAAGAATAAAAACTCACAATGAAAGCCATCAACAGGTTTTCTTTTTCTGAGCACCACTTTTGGAGGCATTATCCTTTATAACAGGCCCTAAGTG
The DNA here is from genome assembly GCF_028858775.2 of Pan troglodytes. Classification (NCBI taxonomy): domain Eukaryota; kingdom Metazoa; phylum Chordata; class Mammalia; order Primates; family Hominidae; genus Pan; species Pan troglodytes. Next base: position 22,236,799 of record NC_072419.2, read on the forward strand.
AAAAGGAGGAAAAAGAAACTTTACATGATTAGGAAAGGCTAGGAATGAAAGATACTGAAAGGTGTAATGGGAAATGAAAATATAGTGATAGAAAAGGAAAAGTAATTCTCTGTTGGCGACAATGTTATTTTCCACGACCTGCTCACACTATTTTCTTGTGGACAGCTTCCTCAAATCCTATTCTGTTGATAAAAGCATATTAATATGATCAACCATGAACCAGCACCAACTGAGAATACCACTTCTCTAGGTTGGTTGTAACTGTTTCTTTCTGACTTAAATACTAAATATATCCTCTGAAATAATTACAGTTGTTTGTTACATCCCTTTAGTTTTAGAGAAAAATTAAAACTCTCATTTCTTCCTGAAGGAGGCTAGGGCTAATAACTGGAGTTGTATTTCTTTTTCATTGTAAGCCCAATCAATTTGATTTCTTTTTCTCCTAAATGAAAACATAGGCTAAGGCCAGCAAAAAGCCATAATTGGGTGATTAATTAAATAGTCAGGCATCTACAGCCTGGTAGAGTTCAGGGCTTCCTAGTTGAAGGAAATAAAACCATAAACTGCTGTCTGTGACAGTGTATATGAAAGAGGTGAAGGATAGAGCTGTTGTGTTCACTGGTGGATGGAACTATGTATTCATATAACTGCAAGATTTATGGAGATAACATGATTGGGAAAATATAAAACATTAAATAGATTATGCCAGAAGTCTTGCCTCCAAATGTCTAAATCCTTCAAATGTGTCATTGCCACTACCTGTGGATCAAAGAACAAAACAGGGATGTGAGCGTGCAGCCCTAATCTAGACACCTGAGACATGAGGAGTGCCTGCCAGGAAGAATTTAGAAGGAGCAGGCCAGGAGCTAGGAGGAGAAAGACGAAAGGGTGACGTGGATTGTCAAATGGGGCCTGAGAATTGACCCTTGCATTGGGTGAATGGAGGACCTTGGGAACAGCTACTTTGGTGGAATTGTAGGGAGGGAGCCTGATTCGAGTGTGGTCAAGAGTGACTGGAAGCAACAAGGACAGGCAACTCTTTCAAGGAGATCTGCTATAAAGGTAGGGAGTGAACAGAAGCAATAGCTGGCATGGAAAATGGGATCAGCAAGAGTGGTTGGACACAGAAAGGCTGACAACTAGTAGTGGAAGGTTTTTGATATTGTGGTCCTGAAATGTCCTCATAGCATGTTAATGTCCATGTTTTTTATTGTGTTTGCTCTCTTTTTTTTTTTTTTGAGACGGAGTTTCACTCTGTCGCCCAGGCTGGAGTGCAGTGGTACGAATTTCCGGCCCCCAGGTTCAAGTGATTCTCCTGCCTCAGCCTCCCGAGTAGCTGGGATTACAGGCATTAATTTTTGTGTTTTTAGTGGAGATGGGGTTTCACTATGTTGGCCAGGCTGGTCTTGAACTCTTGGACTCAGGTGATCCACCAGCCTCAGCCTCCCAAAGTGCTGGGATTACAGGCATGAGCCACCGTGGATGGGCTTTTATTGTGTTTTCTAAGCAAACAGGCAAGTTATTCTTTAATCTCATTTCCTTGCCATAAAAATATAGCTTAATTTCTACCAAAAACATTGGCTCCCAACTGTATATTAATTATGATTATGAGTTTTAAGTGACAATTGCATTTTTACATAGAGGTAATGCCGAGGACATGAAGTTATTTTGGATTTCAGGAATAGGTAGTATTTGTTCCAAGCCCTGTGGCCATGAAAAGGCATCTTTGTTCAGTCCTCACCAAGGCAATGTAGGGTGGATAAGCAGTGTAGGGTGGATCACCAAGGCTAGGTGTGGATCAGCAAGCCTTCCTCCTTAAAACCGACTCTCAGTCTTGAACGCCCAGAGGGAAGCGGTAGGAAGTACTGTTTTTCAGCTGTGATTTCAGAAGTCCATGGATATTTCAAAATCAGCAGTCTCCATCTTAGATCCATGACTTATGGGGGAAGTTATACCCCCTAACGATATTGCAGAATAGTAGTAAATCTAATGAGAGAATATATGAGAAGAACTAAAGTCTGTCCTTCGATTTTCCTTGTGACCTTGGATAAGATTGTTGGTTATCATCTGTCAGCTCAGTGGCCCTTCTTTGGATAAGATGGTGGTATTAACCACCAGAAATGTTTTCAAAAGGCACTTTGCACATTAAAGGTTCTAATTATCGTTCTTCAAGCTAGTGTCAGTGCTGATTATTAAACAGTTTTCTAATCCTAACTGGCCTGATTTTTTTTCAATGCAGTCCTTCAAATTATCCTTTTGCAATGATAAATCTTTCCTAAAGCATTTAATTCTGCACACACTAAGAGAAATACCACTGCTTACTCACGAATGCTACTGAACAAAAGCTATATTTATTTCTTGTTCAGGCTGTAAATATTAGAAATTTATGGATGATGATTTCTTAAGAAATAAGCACTATAGGCTCTGCAATGACTGGCAGTTCTATTAAAAGGGATTTTGAACAAGCTTTGAGGCAGAGACTCCTGCAGAAGAATTTATGCACTTTGCCAACTCTAAGAAGGTACTGCAGCAAAGTAACAGAAATTTACTTGTTCTCAACATGCCATCATAGTTGTGAGTGAGCTCCAGAGTTTTCTTTACTGTCTAAGCAGTCTTTGAAGTCATCTATTTGGTGATTAGCTGTGATATGCCTTCCTAATTAGGGAAAAGCTATTCAATCATCTCCTCACAGATTCCTCCAAAAGCTTGTTTTGAATCTCAGAAATGACCAATTTTAACTAAGTTTCAATGAAATGACCCACTTAATAAATTTAGATACAATCACCAAAAATAAATGTTGGTTTGCTTGGCATCATGTCTTTCCATCTTTTTACTTTCTTTTATTTTTAAATTTATTTATATTTTTTATTGACATAATAATTGTGCATATTTACGGGGTACAGTGTGATGTTTTGATACAGGTATGCATTGTGTAATGATCAAATCAGGGTAATTAGCATATCCATCACCTCAAACATTTATCATTTCTTTGTGATAGGAACATTCAAAATTCTCTCTTCTAGCTATTTTCACATATGCAATCTCTTTTTAATTACTACAGTCACTCTACTGTACAATAGGACATCACTACTTACTCTTTTTTTCTAATTGTAACTTTGTACCCATTGACCATCCTCTCTTTATCTCCCAATGTCCCCTACCCTCCCCAGTCTTTGGTAATCACTATTCTAGTCACTACTTTCATAAGATCAGTTTTTTAGCTCCTACATATGAATGAGAAAATGTTTTATCTGCTTTCTGTGTCTGCTTATTTCACTTAATGTAATATCCTCAAGACTCATCCACATTGTCAAAAATGACAGAATTTTATTATTTTTTATAGCCAAATAGTATTCTATTGCATATATTTACCACATTTTCTTTATTCATTCATCTGTTGTTGGACACTCAGGTTAATTCCATATCTTGACTATTGTGAATAGTGCTGCAATAAACATGAGCAGGCAGACATCTCTTTGACACACTGATTTCATTCCCTTTGTATGTATACCCAGTGATGGGATTGCTGGATCTTACAGTAGTTCTACTTTTAATTTTTTGAGGAACTTCCATACTATTTCCCATAATGGCTATATACTCAAATTTCATTTTTAAAAATTTTACATATCACCTAGTTATTTCTCTATCCTTCTGCCTTCTCTGCACTAATCACAAATTGCCCTAACCCAGGGTTTCAATTGATAGAACCAACCACTGCATCTTTACACGCAACACATTGGCTGATTAAAAATCAATGCCTCGTTAGAGATGCAATTTGTGTTTTGATTAGTGTTTCGATTATGGGTTTCCTGTCCTAGAATGTCTGCCTTAATCAACTATTTTTGGTTTGAATCACCCTGGACTATTGGCAGTGAGAGGTACATCTGCATGAGTCTCCACTGAGAGGCTTTTCTTCCTATTTATGATACCTCTTTGTTCACCAAAGGGACAAAAATTCTGGCAGGTCTTAATTAATGCCTGATGTAAAGGGATGATTAAGACATATAAAGCCATGGCTTCTGTTTTAGCTTTTCTAAAATGAAAATATAGTTGAGAGAAGTGCTTTTTTCAGTAGGGTGTAGCAATCAAAATCAGCCTGGTTCATTGCATAGTTGTTTAATTTCCTGGACCCATTATGTTGGGGTTCTGTGTTTTCTTTGTTAGTGCTGTCTCTCCACTGAACTTTGGTCAGATATTGGGGGGTTAATTAATGCATTTCCAAAATCCAGAAAATATTCTTAAAACCTCAAATCCATCTTCATGAAAACTTTTGGCTAATCTATGTTAAGTAAGCCTCATAACCTGCACATGGGTGGGCAGATTACTCTGTAGAAAGTACCTTCATGGCATGCCATGAGCATATCACTATCCTTAAAAGCACATTCATGGTGCTGGCTTGCAGATGTGCTTCCAGGGACATTGCATTGCAATGGTCTACATATCTGAAGTCTTGTAACCCATGAGAATATGCAAGAAAGCTTTTTCCTCAGAAGCAATTGGCTTGTTACTCACAGACTTCACAGAATCGTCTTGCAAATGTTGTAGGTTTGCCAAAATCTTCTGTTAAGTGATCATTTTGCTAAAAGATTAATTTCCCAAATTTCTGTGCACTTTTAAAGCTATAGTTTCATCCTTGACCCTTTCTTGATCTCTGTTGTTTTTGAAGTGTATTTCTTAGCACAAAAAATATATATCATTGTAGACAACTCATAAAATACTAAAAATAATACCAACGTGTCCACAATATAAAGATAACTACTGTTAACATTTTGATTGATTTATTTTAGAATTTTTTCCTAAGTTAATGTAAATAATCATTTTTAATTTATTTTTATCACAAATGAGAATGATTTTATAACACATGTTTTAGGGAAATTTTCTTTTATCTGATTTATACCCTCACAGTGTGTGTATGATTTGTGTATTCTGGGTGCATCACACAAACCCTATACATAAAAGAGTGCATAGAATGTATCTGAATAGTTTACAGAATAATTATCAAATAAATATTCCTGATAACCATCATCCTTGCCAACAATAATTAGCAACATAGAAGCCGCTGATTGCATCACATTTTTCTTCTCTAAAAATAACTACTGTCCTGACTTTTATATTCTACTAGGTGTCCCTAAAAATACAGCATGTTTTTATTGTTTTTGAATCTTATATAAATGAAATCATATTATATGTATTCTTTACCAAATTTCTCCTGTTGCTTAAAACTACATTTGTGAAATGTATTCAGGTTGTTGCATGCAACTTTAATTACTTTGTCTTTAATACTCTATGGTATTCCGTTGAATGAATTTGCCATAATTTATATATTCAACTTTCTCTTAATAGTCATTAAGGATAATTTCAGTTTAGGGCTCTTAACTGGTAATGGGGCTATGAATGGTTTGGGACATGTCTGTTAGAGAATATGTGCAAAGTTTTACTAATGTAGATGCTTATGAGTGGAATTCCCAAGGCATAGACATCTTCAGTTTTGCTAGACAATGCCCAGCTGTTTCCCAAGGAGGTTGTACCAAATTGACACTTAGAAATAGCAGTTTCACATCCTCACTGATATTTTGCTATTATCAGATTTTTAAAAATATTTTGAGAATCTAAGGTATGTATAATTTTATTAGAAAATAGATTAACTTGGCATTCTCAAATTACTACTGAGTTTGAGCATATTTCTAGATAGCACTATATTAATCACTTGGATTTCCTTTTTGTGAAGTATCTCTTCAGGTCTTTGATCCATTTTCCCCCTTGTTGACTGTATTTTTCATATTTATTTGTAGTAGCTATTTATTTATTCTGAATACTAGTCCTTTGCCAGGTATATGTGTTATAAATATATTTTCCATTTCAGTGGCTTATCTTTTTTTTATTTTACTCTTTGCATGATATCTTTGATAAAGTGAATTTTATAATTTTAATAAAATTGACATAATCCATCTTTCTCTTATTCTGTACTCTTAATATTCTATTTCAAGAGAATTTCATAACTCTGAAGTCATGAGGCTATCATTTTGTATTATTTCTCTAAAAGCTTTGCAGTTTTGCCTTTCACTTTTACATCTTTAATCGACCTACTATTGTCAAGGATGAACTAGAGATATGATTTTATTTCTTTTCTATATTAATATCCAGTTGTCCCATTGATACTTACTAGTAAGTTCATTCTTTCCTTTGTTATGTGTCAAATGTCTATTTACCTGCAAACGCTCTGTTTCAGTCCTTACATCAACATCTCTTGCCTCTGAGTTTTACGTGTTAATACATAGATGTTCTTTTAAATGCAGTTTACCATCATCTTAAAAAAAAAAAAAACTTTATTTTTAGAGCATTTTTAGGCTCACAGCAAAGGTGAGAGGAAGGCACAGAGATTTCTTGTGTACCCACCACCCCCACACAAACATAGCCTCGCCCATTTGCAACATATTTCGTAACACTGATACATTTGTTACAATCCATGAACCTACATTTACACATCATTATTACCCAAAATACATAGCTTACATTAGGGATTTCTCTTGGTGCTGTACAGTCTATGGGTTTGGACAAATGTCTAATGATATGTACCACCACTATAGTATCTTACAGAGTATTTTCACCGTGGTAACAATTCTCTGTGCTCTGCCTATTCACCTCTCCCGCTCCCAACCCACTGACGATCCCTGATCTTTATACTGTCCCCATAGTTTTGCCTTTCTAAGAATGTCATATAGTTGGAATCATACAGTAAGTAGCCTTTTTCAGATTGACTTCTTTCACTTAGTAATATGCATTTAAAGTTCCTCTGTGTCTTCTCATGGCTTGGTAGCTCATTTCCTTTTATAGCTGGATAATATTTCTTTGTTTGCATGTACCACAGTTTATTTATCTATTCCCCTACTAAAGGACATCTTGGTTGCTTCCAAGTTTTGGCAGTTATGAATAAAACTGCTATAAACCTCTTTGTGCTGGTTTTTGGAGGACATAGGTTTTCAGCCCTTTGGGATAAATACTAGGGAGAGTAACTGCTGGATTACACAGTAAGAGTATATTTAGTTTTGTAAGAAACTGCCCAACTGTCTTTCACGGTACTGTACCAGTTTGCATTCTCACCAGCAATGAATGAGACTTTCTGTTGCTCCACATCCTTACCAGCATTTGGCACTTGTTTTGGATTTTGGCCTTCCTAATAGGTGTGTAATGGTATTTCAAGATTTTATTTTATATTTACCTGATGCCACATGATGTAGTACATTTTTCTCATATGTCTATTTGCCATTCTTTGTTGGTGAGGTATCAAGATTTTTGGTCCATTTTTTAATTGAATGGCTAATTTTATTATTATTGAGTTTCAAGAGTTCTGTGTATATTTTGGATAATAGTCCTTTATCAGATGTGTCTTTTGCAAATATATTCTCCCAGTCTGCATCTTATCTTTTCATTTTCTTGACATTATCTTTTCAAAGCAGAAGTTTTGAGTTTTATAAAGTTTAGCTTATCAATTACTTATTTCATGGATTATGCCTTTGGTGTTGTATCTGATGAGTCATTGTCATACCCAAGGTCATCTATGTTTTCTTGTATGCTATTCTCTAAGAGTCTTATAGTTTCACATTTTACATTTATGTCTTTGATCCATTTGGAGTAAATTTTTGGGGAAGGTGTAAGGTCTTTGTCTAAATTCATTTTTTTTTGTTTTTTTGTTTTGCATGTGAATGTCCAGTTGCTCCAGAACCATTTGCTTAAAAGACTATCTTTGTTCTATTGTATTTCCTTTGCTCCTTTGTCAAAGATCAGTTGATTATATTTATGTGCATCTATTTCTGGCCTGTCTATTCTCTTCCATTGATCTATTTGTATATTTTTTCACCAATAACATACTGTCTTGATTACTGTAGATTTACAATAGGTCTTGAAGTTGAGTAGTGTCTGTCTTCCAACTTTGTTCTTGTCCTTTAATATTGTGTTAGCTGTTCTGGGTCTTCTGCATCTCCATATAAACTATAGAATTGGCCAGGCACGGTGGCTCACACCTGTAATCCCAGCACTTTGGGAGGCTGAGGCAGGTGGATCACGAGGTCAGGAGATTGAGACCATCCTGGCTAACACGGTGAAACCCCATCTCTACTATAAATACAAAAAATTAGCCGGGTGTGGTGGCGGGCGCCTGTAGTCCCAGCTACTTGGGAGGCTGAGGCAGAAGAATGACCTGAATCCGGGAGGCGGAGCTTGCAGTGAGCCGAGATCACGCCACTCCACTCCAGCCTGGGCGACAGAGTGAGGCTCCATCTCAAAAAACAAACAAACAACAACAACAACAAAAAACCTATAGAATTAGCTTGTTGATATCCACAGAATAGCTTGCTGAGATTTTGAATCTATAGATCAAGTTGGGAAGAACTGACATCTTGACAATATTGAGTTTTTTTGTCAAATAATATGAAATATATCTTTAGTTCTTTATAAATTTTTTTTAATCAGAGTTTTGTAGTTTTCCTCATGTAACTCCTGTACATATTTTTTTAGATTTATATCTAAGTATTTCATTTTGGGGATGTTAATATGAACGGTATTGTGTTTTTAATGTAAAATTCCATCTGTTTATTGCTGGCATACAGGAAAGCAATTGACTTGCATGTTAACCTTGTCTCCTACAAATTTGCTATAATCACTTGTTAGTTCTAGGGGTTTTTTTGTTGAGCTTTTGGATTTTCTACATAGATAATCATGTCATCTGCAAATAAAGATATTCTTATTTCTCTTTTCCCAACCTGTATACATTTTATTTACTTTTCTTGTTTTATTTCATTAGTCAGTGCTTCCAAGAGAATATTGAAAAGCAGTGGTAAGAGGGAATATTCTTGTCTCATTCCTAATTCTAGGTAAAGCTTCTAGTTTTTCACCATTGTCATGTAAATTGTAGATTTTTTGTACATATACTTTTTTTCAACATTTATTTTAGTTTGGAGTCCAGATATCTATATGTAGGTCCTGTAAAATTCTCATTGAATAATATGCAAAGTCTATAATATGAATACTGAAATTTTATTTATTTATATTTTATATTAACTTTTATTTTAAGTTGCAGGAACATCTGTGGGTTCGTTATATAGGTAAATTGTGTAAATTGTGTAAATTTACCTATATAAAAATATATAGGTAAATTGTGTAAATTGTGTAAATTTACCTATATAAAAATATATAGGTAAACCTTTATATAGGTAAATCTACATAATTTTATATAGGTAAATCTGTACATTATGGGGGTTTGATGGACAGATTATTTCATTGCCCAGGTAAAAAGCATACTACCCAATAGGTAGTTTTTTGAATCGCTCTCTTCTCTCACTCTCCACCCTCAAGTAGGCCCCAGTGTCTGTTGTTTCCTTCTTTGTGACCATGTGTATTAAATGTTTAGTTTCCACTTATAAATGAGGACATGTGGCATTTGGTTTTCTGGTTCTACATTAGTTCTCTTAGGATAATTGCCCCCAACTTGATCCATGTTGCTGCAAAGGATATGATCTTGTTCCTTTCTATGGCTGCATAGTATTCCATGATATGTATGTACCATATTTTCTTTATCCAGTCCACCATTGACAGACATTTAGGTTAAGGTTTCATGTCTTTCTTATTGTGAATAGTGCTGCAATGAACACACATGTACATGTGTCTTTATGGTAGAACAATTTCTATTACTTTGGGTATATAATCAATAATGGAATTGCTGGGTTGAATGGTAATTCTGTTTTGAGTTCTTTCAGAAATTGCCACACTACTGTGCACAGTGGCTTAACTAATTTGCATTCCTATCAGCAGTGTATAAGCATTCTCTTTTTTCTGCAGCTTTGCCAGCATCTGTTATTTTTTGATTTCTTAATAATAGCCATTCTGACTGGTGTGAGATGGTATCTCATTGTGGTTTTGATTTGTGGTTCTCTAATGATCAGAGATGTTGAGCATTTTTTCATATGTTTGTTGGCCAGTGGGTGTCTTATTTTAAAAGCATCTGTTCATGTCCTTTGCCTACTTTTTAATAGAGTTATTTGTTTTTTGCTTGTCAATTTGTTTAAATTCCTTATACATTCTGGATGTTAGACCCTTGTCAGATGCATAGTTTACAAATATTTTTTCTGTTTCTGTAGGTTGTCTGCTTACTCTGTTGATAGTTTCTTTTGCCATGCAAAAGCTCTTTATTTTAATTAGGTCCCATTTGTCAACTTTTGTTTTTGTTGCAATTGCTTTTGGCATCTTTGTCATGAAACCTTTGTCAGGGCCTATGTCCAAATGGTATTTCCTAGGTTATCTTCTGGGATTTTTATTGTTTTAGGATTTAAATCTTAATCCATAATCCATATTTAAGTCTTTAATCTTGAGCTGATTTTTGTATATGCTATAAGGAAGGAGTTCAGTTTCAATCTTCTGCATGTGGCTAGCCAGTTATCCCAGCATAATTTGTTGAATAGGGAGTCCTTTCCCCATTGCTTGTTTTTAACTTTTTAAGTTAACAAAAACAGATGGCTGTAGATATGCAGCTTTATTTCTAGGTTTTCTATTCTTTTCCATTGGTCTATGTTTCTATTTTGGTTCCAGTACCATGCTGTTTTGGTTACTGTATCTTTGTAGTGTACTTTTACATCAAGTAATGTGATGGCTCCAGCTTTGTTCTTTTTGCTTAAGATTGCCTCTATTTGGGCCCCTTTTTTGGTTTCATATAAATTTTAAAATAGTTTTTTTCTGATTCTGTGAAGAATATCATTGGTAGTTTGATAGGAATAGCGTTGAATTGGTAGCTTGCTTTGGGAAGTGTGGTTGTTTTAACAATGTTGCTTCTTCCTATCCATGAGCATGGAATGTTTTCCATTTGTTTGTGTTGTCTCTGATTTCTTTGAGGAGTATTTTGTAATTCTCACTGTGGAGACCTTTCATCTCTCTGGTTAGCTGTACTCCTAGGTATTTTATTCTTTTTGTGGCTCTTATGAATGGGATTGCATTTTTTTATTTGAATCTTTGCTTGCATGTTGTTGGTATATAGAAATGCTACTGATTTTTGTACTTTAAAACTTTCCTGAAGTTGATTATCAGATCTAGGAGGTTTTGGGCAGAGACTATGGGGTTTTCTAGGTATAGAGTCATATATTTTGCAAACAGGAACAGCTTGATTTCTTCTCTTCCTATTTCTTCTCTTCCTTTTGTTTCTTTCTCTTGCCTGATTGCTCTGACTAGGAGTTTCAGTACTATGTTGAATAGGGGAGGTATTCCTCCAGGGGAATGCTACCAGCTTTTGCCTATTTGATATGATGTTGGCTATGGGTTTGTCTTAGATGGTTCTTATTATTTTGAGGTATGTTCCTTCAATGCCCAGTGTGTTGAGGATTCTTAAGATGAAGGAATGTTGAATTTATCAAAAGCCTTTTTTAGCATCTATTGAGATAACCATGTGGTTTTTGTTTTTAGTATTGCTTATGTAATGAATCATATATATTGATTTGTGGATGATGAACAAACCTTGCATCCTAAGGGCAAAGCCTACTTGATCATGGTGAATTAGCTTTTTGATATGCTGCTGGATTCAGTTTGCTAGTATTTTATTGAGAATTTTTGTACCTATGTTCATCAAGGATATTGATCTGATGTTTTCTTTTTCAGTTGTGTCCCTGCTAGGTTTTGGTATCAGGATAATGCTGGCCTAATAGAATGAGTTAGTGAGGAGTCTTTCCTCCAACTTTTCGGAGTAATTTTAATATGAATGGTACAAGCTCTTCTTTATACACTTGGTAGAATTGTCTGTGAATATGTCTGATCCTGGGCTTTTTCTGGTTGGTAGGCTTTATATTACTGATTCAATTTCAGAAGACATCATTGGTCCATTCAGGGATTCAGTTTCTTCTTGGTTCCATCTTGGAAGGTTGTATGTTTTAAAAAATTTATCCATTTCTTCTAGGTTTTCTACTTTGTGTGCATAGAGGTGTTTGTAGTCATCTCTGAGAGTTTTTTGTATTTCTGTGTGGTAGGTGGTAATGTCCCCTTTGTCATTTCTGATTTTGTTTGTTTGAATCTTCTTTTTTTATTAGACTAGCTAGTGTCCTATAAATCTTATTTATTCTGTCAAAGAACCAACTCCTGGATTCTTTTCTATGTTTTTTTGTGTCTTGGTTTCCTTCAGTTCAGTTCTGATTTTGGTTATTTCTTGTCATCTACTAGCTTTGGAGTTGGTTTGTTCTTCTTTCTCTAGCTCCTCTGAGTGTAATATTAGGTTGTTAATTTGAGATCTTTCTAACTTTTCGATGTGGGCATTTAACACTATAATGTTTCTTCTTAACATTACTTCAGCTGTGTCCCAGAGATTCTGGTATATTGTATCTTTGTTCCCATTAGTTTCAAAGAGTTTCTTAATTTCTGCCTTAATTTTATTTTATTGTTTACCCAGAAGTCATTCAGGAGCACATTGTTTAATTTCCATGTTGTTGTGTGATTTTGAGCAATTTTATTAGTATTGATTTCTATTTTTATTGTGTTGTGGTCCAAGAGTGTGTTTGGTATGATTTTAATTTTCTGAATTTGCTGAGCATTGTTTTATGGCTAATTTTGTGATTGATTTTAGAATATGTGCCATGTGAAGATTAGAAGAATGCATATTCTGTTCTTTTGGGGTGGAGAGTTCTGTAGATGTCTCTTAGGTCCATTGGTCAAGTGTCAAGTTCAGGTCCTGAATATCTTTGTTAGTTTTTTGCCTCAGTGATCTGTCTAATAATGTCAGTGGGGTGTGGAAGTCTCCTGCTATTATTGTGTGGTTATCTACGTCTCTCCATAAGTTTTTAAGAACTTGCTTTATGAATCTGGATGACCCTGTGTTGAGTGCATATATATTTAGGATATTAGGTATTCTAGTTGAACTGATGTTCGCTATTTATTTTAATGTAGTGCCCTTCTTTGTCTTTTTTGATTGTTCTTGGTTTAAGGTCTGTTTTTTCTAAAATTCAAATAACAACCCCTCCTTTTTTCTGTTTTCCATTTGCTTAGTAAATTTTTCTCCGTCCCTTTACTTTGAGCCTATGGGTGTCATTGCATGTGAGATGGGTCTCTTGAACACAGCATGCAGTTGGGTCATGCTTTTTTTTTTTTGGATGGAGTTTCACTCTTGTCGCCCAGGCTGGAGTGCAATGGTGCAATCTCAGCTCACTGCAAGCTCCACCTCCCAGGTGCAAGTGATTCTCCTGACTCAGCCTCCTGAGTAGCTGGATTACAGGCACCTGCCACCACGCCCCACTAATTATTGTATTTTCAGTAGAGATGGGGTTTCACCATGTTGGCCAGGCTGGTCTTGAACTCCTGACCTCAGGTGATCCACCTGCCTCAGCCTCCCAAAGTGTTGGGATTACAGGCATGAGCCACCACGTCAGCCACTGGGTCATGTTTCTTTATTTGACTTGCCACTCTGTGCCTTTTAATTGGGGCATTTAGCCTATTTACATTCAGGGTTAATACTGATATGTACAGATTTCATCCTGACATCATGTTGTTAGCTGGTTATTATGCAGACTTGATTGTATGGTTGCTTTATAGTGTCAATGGTCTATGTACTTAAATGTGCTTTGGGTGGTTGCTATTGGTCTTTTTTTTCCATATTTAGCACTCCCTTCAGGACCTCTTGTAAGGTGGGTCTAGTGGTAACAAATTCCCTTAGCATTTTCTTGTCTGAAAAGAATCTTACTTCTTCACTTATAAAGCTTAGTTTGGCTGGATATGGAATTCTTGGTTGGAATTTATTTTCCTTAAGAATGCTGACTATAGCCCTTAATCTCTTCTGGCTTGTGGGGTTTCTGATGAAAGGTCCACTGTTAGCCTGATGGGATTCTCTTTGTATGTGACCTGCCCCTTCTCTCTAGCTGCCTTTAACTGTTTTTCTCTTATTCCAACCTCAGGGAATCTAATGACTGGTGTTTTGGGGATAGTTCTCTCGTACCGTATCTTGTAAGGATTCTCTCCATTTCCTGAATTTGAATGTTGGTGTTTCTAATGAGGTTGGGGAGATTTTCATGGAGGATATCTTTAAATATGTTTTTCAAGTTGCTTGCTGTCTCTTCCTCTCTTTCAGGTCTGACAATGAGTCATACATTGGGTCACTTTACGTAATCCCATATTTCTTGGAGGTTTTGTTTATTTTTCTTTATTTTTGTCTGACTAAATCAGTTCAGAGAGCTGGTCTTCAAGCTCTGAGATTCTTTCCTCAGCTTGGTTGATTCTGTTGTTAATATTTGTGGTTGTATTCTGAAACTCTTGAGGTGAGTTTTTCAGCTCTATCAGATCAGTTTGGTTGTTTCTTAAAATGTCTATTACATCTTTTATCTCATATATCATTTCATTGTATTGCTTAGATTCCTTGGATTGGGTTTTGACTTTCTTCTGGATATCAATTGTTTTCATTTCTATCCATAGTCTGAATTTTATTTCTGTAATCTCAGCCATTTCAGCCTGGTTAAGAACCTTTGCTTAGAAACTAGTGTAGTCACTTGGAGGTAAGAAGATAGAGTAAGAAGGCTTTTTGAGTTGCCAGAGTTCTTGCACTGGTTCTTTCTCATGTGTGTGAGCTTATTTTCCTTAAATCTTTGAAATTTCTGTCTTTTGGATGAGGTTTTTAAATTTTATATTCTCTGATGCCCTTGGGGGTTTGATTGTGGTATAAGGTGGGTTCAGTCAACTGGGTTGATTTCTGGAAGATTTTAAGGGGCCAAGGCTCAGCTCAGCATTCCTGGTCTGATTGCTTTAACTCTGGGGGGCTGGTACCAGGTCCCCACATTTGTTCTCTGGCCCCTTGAGGTTAGAAACCAGCTGCACTAGAAAGGCCAACGTGTTTCCAGTCCACTGGCTACAACGTTCCTGTGGGAGGTACTGACCAAAGCACTTCATTGGGGCAGTGGCAGTGGGATCCATGCTCACTTACACATGCTAGGAGCCATGGCATTGCAGAGAGGTGCACATGCGTCGCCTGGGGCAGGATACTGGCAGAAACGAGTTTGCAGCATTCTTTTTTTTCTTTTTCTTTTTTTGAGACGGAGTTTCACTCTTGTTGCCCAGGCTGGAGTGCAATGGCGCGATCTTGGCTCACTGCAAACTTCACCTCCTGGGTTCAAGACATTCTCCTGCCTCAGCTTCCTGAGTAGCTGGAATTACAGGCATCCACCACAATGCCTGGCTATTTTTTGTATTTTTAGTAGAGACGGGGTTTCACCATATTGGCCAGGCTGGTCTTGAACTCCTGACCTCAGGTGATCCACCCACCTCAGCCTCCCAGAGTGCTGGGATTACAGGTGTGAGCCACAATGCCTGGCCAAGTTTGCAGCATTCTTGCATGCCCTTGCACCACTTGTGGAACACAGGTGGGGATGGGGTTGCCATTGTCTGTGTTTGCACTCACACCAATGGCAATGGCAGCGGAGGGTTGAGCAGGATTGCTGGTGTCCATGTGTGCATTCCCACTGGCAGAAATGACTAGGATATCTCTTTACTTTAAAGCCACTGTGGAAACCCAAATATGCATCCAGTCCTACAAGTCAGAACACTGTTGTTTCAAGCATCATATAAACATTTCCTGGCATCTTCCCAGTACCTGCAGGTCACAGAGCCACAATGACTGCTGCAGAGTCACCTAGGGTTTCCTAGGAAATGGAGCAATGGACATGGCATCCCAGCTCCTTGCACAAGAATCAATATTCTTTATCAAGGTCTGATGTTCCCTTCTATTCCTAGTTTAATGAAGCCTTTTAAAAAATATCATGAATGCCTGTTGAATTTTGTCAAATGCTTTTTCTGTCTCTACTAGTTAACCGTGTGACTTTTATTTAATGAATTAGAATAATTTACTTTTGAATGTTGAATCATTTGTGAATATTTTGAATGTTGAATCATTTGTGAATATTTGGGATAAATTCTACTCAGTTGTGGTGTATAATTTTGTAATACATCATTGGACTCTATTTGCTAATATTTGTTTAGGATTTTTACATCTATGTTTATAAGAAATAGTGGTGTGTAGTTTTCTTGTTTTTTTTTTTTCTGGGTTTGATATTAGGATAATTCCTGCCTTATGGAATAAGTTAGGAGGTATTCCCTCTGCTTCTGTCTTCTGAAAGAGATTGTAGACAACTGGTATAATTTCTTCCTTAAGTGTTTTGTAGAATTCACTGCAAACCCATGTGGACCTGGTGCTTTCTGTTTTGGAAGGTTATTAATTATTGATTCATAACCTTTCTTAATAGATAAATTAACAATTTCTTAATAGATACAGGCCTATTCACATTATCTATTTCTTCTTGTGTGAATTTTGGCAGAGTATGTTTTTCAAGTCCATTTCATCTAAGTTGTCCATTACATCTAAGTCAATTTTCAGTCCCTTTCATCTAAGTTGTCAAATTTGTAGGCATAGAGTTTTTCATAGTATTCTTTTGTTATCCTTTAAAGTCTGTGAGATCTGTAGTAATGTTTCTCTTTCATGTATGATATTAGTAATTTGTTCTTTTTTTTCTCTTGGTTAGCCTGGCAAAAGGCTTATCACTTTTGTTGAGCTCTTCAAAGAACCAGTTTTTGGTTTCACTGATTTTCTCTATTAACTTTCTATTTTTAATTTCATTGATTTCTGCTCTAATTTTTAGTGTCTCTTTTTTCCAGGTTATTTCAGATTTAATTTACTCTTTATTCTCTAGTTTTCTAAAGTAGAAGCTTAGATAGCTGATTTTAGATCTTTCTTTTTTTCTAAAATATGCATTAAAGTCTAGAAAGTTCCCTAAAAGCAGTTTTGTCACTGCTTTTATGGCATCATAAAAAAATTGATGTTTTAGTTTAATTTTTATTTACTTTAAAATACTTTTAAATATTTATTGAGATTTATTCATTGACCTAGATTTAACACTGAGTTAGGCTGATGCTAGAGTCTGTGCTCTTAACTGCTATTCTATGGCATTTTTAGGCAAGTCAGGTCCAGTCCACCTGTAACCCTACACATTTCACATACATACAAACACACTAATAAATATAAGAAGTAGAATCTGAACTGCAGAAACTTTGTGTATTTTATTTTTATTATCTGTATTTTTGCCTTATTTCCTCACTTGAATTCAACTTCTTTCACCTTGACACACTGGAGAGCCAGAGACAGAAAGGCCCCTCACATATGCCAGCCATTGAGATCATTAGGATGATGAACAGGACACAATTTTTATGGAGAGTTGTGTGGTCAGGAGGAGAGTTGCAAGAACCAAGAATTATGTGCTAGGAAATGTGTGTTAAAGTAGAGATGTATACAGAGTGCTGTAGAAACATGGAGAAAGATTACTTAACTCTGACCTGGGCAAGGGAGAGGGGGTAGGAATATCAGACAAATTTTACAGAGGGTGTTTTGAAGGAGGAATAGGAGTTTGACATGTGAGACAGTAGGATAGGGATGTCAGTACCCTATACAAAGGCACTAAGACCTGGGAGAGGTTAGCATTCTGAGTCAGTGCAGAGGGTGCATTTGAAGCATGATGCCAGAGAGAAGAACAGGGTGGAAGGTCCAGATTTCATGCAGAGTCAGCAAATAGGAGTACCTTAGGTCTTGACATCATAAACCCAAGGATCAGACAATTTTCCAGTGTCAAAAAAAGCCACCATAACTGATGGAAGTTAACAAGGCAGGGGGCAGAGAGGTATGTAAAGGAACTGAGAAGACAAGACATTGGTACAAGCCAGTCTCCAGTTTCCTCTATTTTCCCTTGGCCCAAAGTACTGTCACTAGAAGATTTCATGTGATAAAAATAAATTTTCTGTGAAATAGTAGAAGCATTATGGAAGAGAGCAGATTCTGTGCGAGGTATCCACCTAAGACATACATAGCCACAGCACTTTGTTCCCTGAAACTAGAGTGAATAAACAGGATGCCTCCAGAAAACAAAAATCATCTTCAACAAGATGCCTTTTACCTATTTCTTGTCCCTTTTATATAATTTCTGGCATATGTGTCTATATATAGAAATTTCCTTTAATTAACTAATTGCACAAACACACATTTGCCAACGTTTTCTTTAATAAACCTATCCTTTTCTGTGATTCAATGAAATACATTCAATTCTGCTAATTTTTCATAATGCTTTCCATTATGATAGCAAAATAACTCAGTTCTGGGAAAATATACCAATAACTATCTTGAATTGTAACAACAATAAAAATGAGAACATTTTACCTGAACAACTTGAGTTTTGTGGTTGTTTTTTTTTTTTTTTTTTTTTTCAGGTAGAGTCTTTCTCTGTCTTTCTCTGTTGCCCAAGCTGGAGTGCAGTGGTGTGATCTCGGCTCACTGCAACCTCCGCCTCCCAGGTTCAGGTGATGCTCCTGCCTCAGCCTCCCAAGTAGCTGCGATTACAGGTGCATGCCACCACACCTGGCTAGTTTTTGTATATTTATTAGAGACAGGGTTTCACCTTATTGGCCAAGCTGTCCTTGAGCTCTTGACCTCAAGCAATCCGCTTGCCTCGGCCTCCCAAAGTGCTGAGATTACAGGTGAGAGCCACTGCACCTGACCAGGAGTTTTTTAATTGAAATATTTGTGCACAAAAGCCCATGATGTCACCACTAGTGGTTAATTTATTTGTTTGTCTGACTCATAATTAATATGAGAGAATTGTTTTAGTAAAAATAAATTGCTTTTAATAGGACTAAAATCCCTTTAGTTTAACACAAGCCACTTTATTAGCAGTGTTTCTGGGAAATAAAAGCAAGAGTTGGTTCTTCCAGAAGTTTAATGCCAGATTTCACCACCTTCATGAGAAATCAGAAGGGTATTGTTAACATGCTGTTTCATTTGAAACAGTTTTAACTTTTGGTAGTCAGCTCAATAAATGGAATTGATTGCTTTTAACCCGGGACAATGACATACTGTACCAGGATATGCCGCTGTGTAACTTTCAATTCTACTTTTTGTATTGGCAGGACTCGGCAAAGAATTGCAGTGCATGTTTCCATTTCCTGTCTTTGACTATATATTTGTTTTGTCACTTAATAGAGCTACAGAGATAACTTGAGGAACAAACTGACTACCCAGGTCTCCAGGTCAATTTTCTGTTATTTTGCATGAAATGAGAAAGTCATTTTGACCCTCAGAGGACAAATCAGTGCAGATTATAGATCTTCTCATGATCCCCAAAGGAATACCCCAAATTCACACATTTAATGTAACATATCTTTATTGAACACCTACCATGTGCTGTACACTATACTAAACTCCTAGAGGGATATATATATATATATATATATATATATATATATATATATATAAGATACGGCATCATGGTAGAGAGAAAGGGGCTTGGGCCCTAGCATATCTAGCCCTCACAGCTTCTTACTAAATAAAACTTATCTTATCTGAGCCTCAGATTTCTGTTCAATGGAAATTATAATACCTACATGTACAGCTATTGTGGACACTAAATAACATGAATAGCATTGCCACATTGCAGATGCTCAGTACCTGTTGGTTTCTCATTCTCTCTACATCACAAGTTTAGAGTCATGTTGGAATGACCCACATCCACACTCCAACAAGAATTCAAAGGACTCTAGAGCAAGTGCCACACATATGGCATAATTAACTGTGGCGGTTTTAGGAATCGTTGGCTTGTGGGTCACTAGTATGAAGATAGTTGCTGTTTCTTGGAGTTGAGGTTGCCAGGCAAGGCTTCATGAAGTTGGCAACACTTGAATTGGGCCTTAGGTGTTGCTGGATTCCAGATGTGTACAGAGAATATGAGATGAAAATCCTGGTTGGATAAAAAGTGTGAGCAGCGTCTTGGGAGTAGGACTACACATGTCACTTTACAAGAGCTGAGAGTAGACTAATTTGAGTAGAGGAGATAATTTAGGTAGGTAAATGGGAGCAGATATAATTTTAAGACACATGAAGTTGAGTGGACATTAAAAATATGTTTAGTTTGTGGACATTAAAATATAATATAGTTGGCCCTGTTGTGTCTGCAGGTTCTGCATGTGTGGATTCAACTAACTGCAGATGGAAAATACAGTATTTGAGGGATATGGGCTCTGTACATACTGAGGGCTGACTTTAAGTAGCCATTGGCTCCGCAAGACCTACTGTGGGACTTCAGCCTCTGTGGATTTTGGTATCTGCAGGAGGTCCTGGAACCACTCTCCCATTGATATTGAGGGACAATTGTATTGTAATAAAAGTCACTAAAGATTTTTGAGTTGAGGCTAGTATTTTTAAGAAATCTAGTCCAGTTTTACAATGCAGAGTGAATAAAAAAAGTAAATAACCAGAGTTTTAATAATCCAGACCAGCATGAATTAGGTTGATGGCAGGAGCAATGGGAGAAAGAGGTGTAGGACTTAAATAAAGAATTGATTGGCTTTGGTTATTGATTGTATATGGAAGTGAGAAAGAAAGAAGAAACTAGTATGAATCCAACTATTCAAGGCTTGTTAACTGGGAAAATGAGGAAGGTTGAAATAATTTTTGAAGATAATGTGTTTGCTTTTAGATGTGTTCAATTTAAAGTAATTACAGGGCATCCAAGTGGAAAGCTCTAAACACTAGTTGGCATGTGAGGGGAGAAACTTAAGACATGTCAGGAAATCAAGATATGAGTTATACATCCTCATGGTGTTACTAAGCACCTAAAAGAAGATGAGTTTTCTAAGGCAGTATTTCTCAACTGTATCTTGTGTTATTAAACACCCTCATTCAACAATAAGTACTTACTGAGACACTGATGCGTGTGCCACATGCCAAGCTCCCATCTGTGTACCAGGGATATGGTAGGAAACACCAACAAAGTCCCTCCCATCATGGAGCAGTCAGCACATGATAGTTGATGTGCATGAAAATGTTCAGGTCCATTTGTTAGCTCTTACACCGTGTCTCTCAAGAGAGCCTGTCTGCACGGATGTGAAGAACAGTGGCATTGCTATGAATATAGTTCTAAATCTATTCTAATTCATTAAGAAAGTAAATCATTCACAAATATTGAGAACATTGTAAATAATTTGCCTCGACAACCATTGTATGTCAACACCTTAGATGAGAAGCTCTGCTTTAAGGAGAGGTTAGGAAGAGAGCAAAGGGGCTCAAAACTGAACCTTAGGGAATAAACATATGTAATGGACTGGAAAAGTAGCTAGTAAATAAATCAATGGATGGATGGATGGATGGATGGATGGATGGAGGGATGGATGATGAATGGATGATGGATGGATGGGTGGATGAATGGCGGATGGATGGATGAACAAACAAAACACAGGTAGACAGATAGGTAAATATATAGATTAAAAGAGAGCTAAAAATTAAAACAAACTCATGGAGATAGACAATAGAACGATGGTTACCAGAGGCTGGAAAGGGGAATAGAGGGATGGGAGAGAAGTTAGAATGAGTACAAAATATAGAAAGAGTGAATAAAATCTAGTAGTATTTGATAGCACAGCAGGGTGACTATAGTCAATAATAACCGTACATTTTAAAGTAACTGAAACAGTATAATTGGACTGCTTGTAACACAAATAATAAATGTTTGAGGTGATAGATACCTCATTTATTCTGATGTGATTATTACGCATTGCATGCCTGTATCAAAATATTACATATACCCCGTAAATAAATACACCTACTATGTAAAAAAGAAAGTGAGACAGAGAGAAGTAAAGATTAGAGAATTTAGAGGACTAGAAAGAGTCAATTGAGGCAGTGTCACAGAAGCTGAGGAAAGGAAAAATTAAGGAAGAGGACATGTTTCACAGAATTTAATGATATAGATAGGTCTACAGAGTGAGAGTTGTTAAGTAAGAAGGAAGCACACTGATAAAACTTTGAAAGAGCAGTTCAGCAAAATAGAGAAGAGTGAAGGTAATATTGATGGGGTTATGGAAAATAACACTCATAGGGAAAAGAAAGCACAAAATGATTAAAAGTCTTTATTGGCTTATTTATAAGCAAATGACAGGTTGAATATCAGAAACAGAAATGAAGACATTGACGAAGATGGATAAGGTGTTGATTGGGAGCATACAGAATCCCAGAAGTTGAGGCACATCCAGCAGAACCACCTCATAATAGGTTTGTCACAGGAAGTGGATCTTGGGGTCAAGCAGAGTAGGTCAGTTCCTAGTACTGAAGTTTGAAACAAATGTTCTGTCGGGGAGGAGAGCTATCAACCCCAGTATTACATGGGAGAGACTTGAGAAGTTTAAAAATCCAACCAAAGTTGTTTATGGAGTTGTTTTTTACAATCATTTTAATAGCTGGGTGAAGGGTAAATTGTATGTAGCTAAAATTTTAGGCAGAGACACTGGTAAGATGCAAATCTAATGCAAATCTAGGCCAAAATGATAATTTTGAGCAAGGATAATAGCCATATGGATGGAGAGGAATGATAAGATTCTTGGGCTTGATGGGGCCTTGTGACAGTGAGGAATGAGAGATTAGGTGAAGGGAAGTCTCTGTCAATAAATATTTATTGGGTACTTAAGCTACAAATTAGTCACACAGAAGGAGTGGATTTGTCTGTGTTGATTGGAAGCAAGATGAATTACGTTTTGATGATGTTGAGTCAGAAGTGCTTTCAAAACAAACACTAAGTTAAAGATGCCCTTTCACAATTGTAAATAATTTGGAGCTCACATGAGAGATAGGGGTTCAAATCTGGATTTGGAAGTCATTGGTTTATAAATTCAATTTCTACCCAGAGAGAACATGTTCTGTGAGAAGAGAGCCAGACTCAGGCCACATTTAAAGGGTAAGGAGGCATAGAAGAGACACATGAAGATGCAAAAAATGAGCCAGCAGAAAATAGTCGTCTCTTAGAGGCCAAGAGACAGGAAGTGTAGAGCAAAAGATACAGAAGTATTAGATAAGTTAGGAGCACACATTACCCTTGAAGTTAATCTTAGTAAGGACATTTTCATCCCAGTAGTGAGAATGGAAGCTAGGCTACAAAGAGATGAAGAACAAATGGAAGTGAACATTAAAAATGTTTGTATAGACTCCTTTATGAAAGAAAATCAGAAGTCTGCTAAGCAACAAATATAGAATGAAAACAGTAGAAAGATTACATGACAGAGATGATAGAAGGGTAAGGAATGACATAAGGGAAATGCAAAAACATTTTGGAGGAAGTTAAATACAGGTTTGGAAATGCTAAGTCATCCACTGTTCTAACCTGCTGCCTTCAAGGACTGACGTAAAGTTGGCATAATAATGGCATTACATTTCAAGAACTTAGGATATTGTCTGACACATGGGAAACATTCAATTTCTCTATTAGTCAAGATATGCAAACCACTGTAAACAAATTCCTAATTTTAGTAGCTGATCATGACAAGGTTTATGTCTACTTCAAGTCACATTCCAATGTAGATTGACATGGGAGCTCTGCTGCACACAATCCTTTGGGGTCTCAGGCGCTATGACCAGCTGTCAGACAAGGAAGGAAAGAAAATGTGGAAGAATATGTGGGAGGGTTCTTTGAGACTTGGAATGCTATCTGTGATTTCTGTCTTTGTTTCATTGGCCAAAAGTCAGTCACATGCCTCCTTCTAACAGCAGGGCAGGCTAGAAAATGCAGTCTAACTGTGAGCCCTGGAGGAAAAGAAACAAGTTTTGGTAAAAACAATGGCAGTCTTTGTAACAGCCTAGTACGATTTACTGTTATTACTATCTATAGCAGGGTCTTAGTCAAATTAATTCCCTGCAGAATGAAGATGAGACAGAAGACAGATACACTTTGATGGACGCTGGGGATGGGAAAGTTAGACTCATAAACACAATAAATGGAAGCCTAGGAAGTGAGGAAGAAACACTGCCATCCTGAGAAGAACCACAAGCACTGGGAAGAGAAAGGGCAACATTAAAATCCTAAAGCTATACTTCTTGTCCAGACTTGCCCTGCATTTCTGACCTGTACAGTCAACTGCTGCTCTATATTGCCATTTGGGGTTCTATAGATAGGTCAAGCTTAGCATACCCAAAACAACTCATTTCACTCCCCAACAAAATTTACTTTACATGGAGCCTTTTTTTTTTTAATGCAATGCATGGTGACACCTTTCTTCCAGGTAGTCAAATCACAACTCTTACTGTCACTCTTGAGTCCTCTCTGACCCTCATATCCAGTAACCAGTTAATCAGGGAATCCCATTAGCTCAACCTTCAAATTGTATTCATAATGTGATCACTCAGCACCATCTCCACTGCTCACGTGCTATCCTCTACAATACCTGTGCCATCTCTTTCCTCCCAGTCTCTTTTCAACCCAGTAGTGAAAGTGGTCCTTCAAAACACAATGGAAATGATGTCTCATCTCTGCTCAGAGCTCTCCAATGGATCACACCTCACTCAAAATAAATGTGGAAGAACTCCTTGCAATGGTCTACAAAACTCTCAGTTATCATATCTTTTTTTTTTTTTTTTTTTTTTGAGGTGGAGTCTCGCTCTGTCACCAGGCTGGAGTGCAGTGGCGCAATCTCGGCTCACTGCAACCTCCACTTCTCAGGTTCAAGTGATTTCCTTGCCTCAGCCTCCCAAGTAGCTGGGACTACAGGCACACACCACCACACCTGGCTAATTTTTTTTTTGTATTTTAGTAGAGACGGGGTTTCACCATGTTGACCAGGATGGTGTCAATCTTCTGACCTCATGATCCGCCCACCTCAGCCTCCCAAAGTGCTGGGATTACAGGCATGAGCCACTGCGCCTGGCCCAGTTATCATATATTACACTGCTTCTGACTGATATTGCCTCACCTCACACGCTGGCCTCCTTGTCATTCCTCACACATGTCAGCCATATTCCTGCTCTTGGGCCTTTGTTCTGGATGTTTTTACAGTATGGAACCCTCTGTCCTCTGATACGCACGTGGCTACTCCCTCACCTCCTTCACATCTTTGTTCAGATGACACATTTTAAGTGGAATCTTTGGAAACTTTCCCCTGGGCACCATATATAAGAAAGCAACATCTCCCACTCCAATAGCTCCTTAATCCCTTAGTCTGCTTTACTTCTTCATTTCTCATAGCATGTTGCACCCTCACACACAAGATATCATTTTCCTAATTATTATGTCTAATGTTTAGTCTGACTCACTCCTCCCCACTAAAATGTTAAACTCCAGAAGATCAGGGGTCTTTCCATCTAGTAGAGGTTCAGTAAATACTTTGAACATAGTAGAGGTTCAGTAAATACTAGTTAAATGAATGAATGAGTTAATAATAAACAAATACGTTGATTGATTGATTGACTGGTTGATTGATTTTGCCTTGAGCCCTCATACTTCTTACATTGCTTGACAAGTAGCAATGTTATACATTTTGCGAATGATTGTTATAGTAATGGTCTGGGCCCCACAATACAGACGGCAGCTGAATAATTTGACACTTTGGTAAGGAATAAATTTCTCCTTTCATTAATGACTGATTTATTCTGTTTTCTTTATAGTATAAATATTATCTGTGTTTCAAATTGTGTCTGAAAACTTACAGGCCAGCAAATGGTTGGGAGTGGGGAGCATGCATCACTTACAGCTACAGTGATTTTCTGTCTCTGACTCATCTTAAAAAGCCTTAATTGAGTATTTATTCTTATGCTGTGAGATCCAAGAAATCTTAACTGCCATTAAGCTGTCTACAGAAGCAAAACAAAATGGAGAATTAAGGCAATTATCAGCATGATATGAACCATAGAAAACATGTTTCCCTCAATCTGGATGTTTCGAGAGAACTTATTTTTGATCTAAATTATCTGAGTAATTTCCCCTTCAGTTTTCATTTTATTTTGCACTGATAGACAATAATTTAGTATAGAAAGGGACAGCCCATAACATAGGGAATCAGCATGCGAGGAAATTCATTATCCAGCATGTGTATGTCTGTATCTTCTATTTTTACTAAACTTTGTTGCCAGAGGAGACATTTAAAAAAAATACTTTCTAAGGAATTGTTTAAAATTAACTGATTTACTGAAGTTGTGCTTTGATACATGCCTGGCTTTTGATCTCAACTAAAATAACTCTTCAGTTTGAATTTCTTTTAGCTCCCCTTTTGGGCTGTAACTTTAGATCCAGCTTTCAAAAGCCAACAGGTAAATAAACAGGATATTAATCATCATACATTCATTTCAATGAGAATGCAGCCACAATCAGCATAAGCGTGGGCTATTTCTGATTTACATGGAAGCCAGCTCCCTAGGGTATGTCCAATATAAGTGTGATAATGAGGAATTTGCAGGTGGACCCGCTGTTCTTGTGTACCTTATTAAGTGCCTTGTCAGGTCAATTGTATTTGTCTGATATCTTCAATCTCTTTCCCCTGAGATATTTTCCAGTAAGACTATTTATTAACTTTAACATTTCATATTCAAAGTAGCCCTCACCCCGGCCTCAACCACCACCAAGTTCTATCACATGAAGTAATGACAAAGAAGAACCTGGGTAAGTTGCTGCAAGGCTGGGCTGGCTGAGTTATTAGGCCTCTGTAGCTAACCAGGCCTGCATCTTCCTGATATATGAGCATTTCAGCGGGCAAAGAATAGAATCCCCACGAGGATCTCAGATAACATCAGCCTTACCCATGTGTACCCCAATTACTCACCTCAAATGCTATGCCTCATCTATCACTTGGCTATAGATTCACCAGAAGAATTGAAAATCAAACAGAAATATTGTACAACTTTTTCAGGAAGTGATACAAGTAGACATGGAGGTTACAGCTAGTTTGACGCAGCCTAGGAAAAAAGGGTACTGGAATGCAAAAATATTCCCCATGTCTATGTCTCTAGCAGTCAAGACCTCAGTTTTTCATTTTTGCTTTTAAAATCTCACTTGACTTCATCCTAACCTACCTACCATCCTAACCCGTTTTCTCTCTCACTCCTCTCCATTGTGACCTTTCTGCCCAAATTGACTAATCTGTTTTTTGATCCCTGAAAATATCTGAGCTTTCCTCCCTCCAGGCCTCTACACATATCTTTTCCTTTGCCTGGAGTGCCCCTCCCTGCACTTGTGTTTGAGCCAATCTAATCCACACTTCACAGTCTAGCTCAGAAACCTTCTCAATAAAGCTCTCCCGTTTAGCACAGAGTAATTGCTTCCATCTCTGTAATCCACTCAGCACAACTCACTCTTCTTTCTCTTTCTCATTCTTTCTAGATTTTTAATTCTTTTGATTATAGAATATCAACTTATACAAAAAAATAGGCATAAGCTTAAATTTATAGTTTGGTAGGTGGTTCAAAAAGGAATGCCTGTGTAACTACCCCAGGAGAAAAACTAGACTGTTGCCAGCATACAAGAAGCACCCCAGCATCCTGGCCAATTGACAACCCCCTTCTTTTCCACCAGAGCTAACCTCTGCCCTTCATAGTTCATAGTTTTCCTATATGTGTGCATCCCTGAACAATACAGTTTAGTTGTATCTCTTTTTTTTCTTTTAAAAACAATTATGTTTATTCAAAAAAGGCTAGATGAAATTAAATCAGGCTATTTTAATTGATTCATAATGCAATTTTAAAGATTAAAACCAAATATTGAAAGACTAAAATAGCCAAGAAATGCTGAATTGATTAGTAAATAATATGATTAGTTCAAAATGCTCTTATATTAATAACATAAAATCATTTTTTCTGCTGACATTGATTATAGCTAAGTTGACATTGTGAGAGTTAAATGCAGTTTATTGAAACCTGAAATAGTTGAGTTGCCTGGTCTAGTAATGGAGTTAAGGTCACTTTATTTGAAGGTACTAAGCTTACTGCATAAGTAAAGCTGGCAGAGTTGTACTTGCTGTACTTGAAGTTACCAAATTTAAATGTCTTCCCTGGTGAAAGAGTGTTGGTTAAATGAGCCCTGTCAAATTTTTGATTCTGGCTGCCTCCATTGAAGTTGACCAAGCTTGTGGCTGGTGATGCCCCAGGCTTCCTTGTAGCTGAAGAAAACTGAAGAAATGAGGATACTACATTATAAGTAGAAGAGAATACAGTTGCAAAGAGACAGAAACCAAGTATACACACACACATACACACACACACACACACACTACACACAAGGTGTTTTTAGGTGCCGTTTCAGCATTGTGTCTGTGTATGTGTGAATCCTTGGTTTGTGTCTCTTTGCAACTTTTTAAAAATTTTTTTATTTATTTTTATTATACTTTAAGTTCTAGGGTACATGTGCACAGCGTGCAGGTTTCTTACATATGTATAAATGTGAGTTGTATCTCTTTTTGAAGTGTACATTTTTTTATGTTCTACAAAAAAAGATAAAAACTAAATACTAACCACTCTAAAGCACATCAATACATTATGTATTTGGGGACTTTCCCCAGTCAATATTACTTATAACGTTTAAGTTTATGGTGGTAGCTACAGTCCATTTATTTTTATTGTTGTATAATTTTCCACTGTGTACGTATACTACAGTTTATTCATTGTATGGTTGGGAGATAGTTAGATTGCTTTAATGTTTAGCAAATATAAATATTCTTGCTGTGAATATTCTTTGACATACATTTCTTTCCACATCATCACACATTTATATCGGACACATACACAGAACTGGAATTGTTGGGTCATAGGTAAGCATTACCTACTTTTATCAGACTTCTACATTTTGGCAACCTGGTGGTCCTGTATCTTACTGCATTTATCTAAGTACTCTGAAGCCAAGCATTTTTCTGGATGACTTTAGGCATCTGGATTTCATTCGACTGAAGTGCTTTTTCAAGCACTTTTCCTTTTCTTTAGGATGGTCAACCTTTTTTTCTCATTGTGAGAAAAATTGTGAGGCAAGAATTCTCTCTATAGCCTGGATACTATTTCAGTCAATTTTGTGTTTGTAAAAGTCTTCAATGATTCCTATGGCTTGTCTTTTCCATTTCTTCTGGATGTTTTTGAAGAAAAGCTCTTCGTTTTGAATTTATTAATCTTTTTTATGTTTAACACTTAAAAGTATTTTCCTATATAAGGAAATGGCAATATTCCCCTATATTGTCTTCTAATTATTTTAGGTATTTAATCCACTTAGTATCCACATCATAGTACAGTACAGGTAGTGGTATATTTTATTTTGTACATAGCTATTCAGTTTTTTCCAGCATAATATATTGAAAAGACTGACCTTTCCCCATCAGCTTCTGTGCTCTTTCTGCTGTATATTAAAGACCTATATATGTGTTGGTTTCTGTCCACTTGTATGTTTGTCTACATCTGTGTAATTTCTAGTGTGCTGATTATTACAGCTTTAAAATATATCTTAATATTTGGCAGAGCAAGTCTTACCTTTTAATTTTTGTTTTCTTGAAAGCCTTTTGACTATTCTTGGCCTATGTTATTGCCACATAAGTCTTAGAATTAGTTTGTCTGCTTCACAAACAATCTTGCCTGGGTTTTGATTAGGATTGCCTTAACTGTATATAAATTTGATGAGAATTTTATAAAAATATTGGGCTTTATAATTCACGAACAATGTATATAATTCATTTAAGTTATTTTTAGTGTCTCTCAATAGAGCTTTATAATTTTTTTGTAAAAACCTTGCATATCTTTTGTGAGAATTATTTCCAGGTTATAGATTATTTTTGATACTACTGTAAATAATGTATTTTAATCTAATTTTCTAAATATCTGTTATTTTTATGTATTGATTTTGTACAAGTTTTGTATGCATAGCCTTGGTAAACTTTCTTATCAATTTGATAAGTTTTTCTGTACATTATTTTGGAAGTTATATGAATACAATCATACTATCTTTGAAAAATGACAATTTGTTTCTCCAGTTCCAATTCTATTACCATTTAGTTTTACTTGCCTTATTGCACTTATTTCCAGTGAAATAGTAAAGACTGAGTTTGGCATGGTTGTTTGGTTTCCAGTAAAAAAAAAAAAAGAAACGGTGAAACTTTCATCATTTTATAATTTTCAAAATTAGGGATGATATTTGCTCTGTAAGCTTAGTAGAAAACATTTATTTCAGGCTAGGTTCCTTCTCTTCATAGTCTGCTGAGGGTTTCTGACATCATTTGCTGAATTGTATCAAATACATTTTCTGGATCTATTGAGGTTGTGTTTTTTTCTCCTAATGTGCTAATGAACTTGTGAAGAGCTGAGCCAGACTGAGAGCTGAGCTGCCAGGGGTTCGAGTGGCCATGAAGAACATAAGCCAAAATGAAAGTAACAGTCAAGATTTTCATCAATAGTGCAATTACTATAAGCAAGATGCTCAACTGGGGAAAGCACTGACTTCCCTAGTGTTCCATTGTTCATTTGGAATGGCACCATCCATGGTCAGATAGATCAGCATAGACATGATGAATCTCCTTATTGCTAAGAAAGTTCTAAACAAAAAGCTCCTTCTGTTTTATGGACCATAAACAGGAGAATGGGAAGGTTAGTAATGGAAGGTATTGAGTACTGAGTCAGAGTGAAAAAAGAGTATCCTCAAAGTTCCTCCCTCTACCATAATAAGGAGGTCTCAGCACCTGAGAAAAATGTCTTCTGAAGACCCCCAAATAGGAGGCCTCTGAATGTAGGTACCAGGACTAAGAATGCAGACATGAGTAAGAACATGGCCAGTTGATGGCACCTGTGTCCCTGACTGCAATACTCTTCAAAGACTGCAATGCATTGGCTGTGCACCAAAGCAGGTGTGGGGAAGGTGGTTTTCCCTGCTGAGGCCTCTCAGGTAAAAGTTTGGTAATCACCTATGGTCAGGCTTGAAGGATCACACATAGGTTTTCAGCCAGTATCGAGAGTCCTTAGTGATGAATGAAGATGACTGTGTTTAATGCCAAACTAAATTTGAATTCCTGGATGAACCCAGTAGTAACATGATACAACTGATGTTTTTAAATAGTATTGTTATGTTTATTTTAATGTGTCAGTAATATTTTGTTTAGGGCTCTTGTATTATTGCTTGTTGATGGAAAATCAATGGACTTTTGTATATTAAATTTGTATCCCACATCTTTGTTACAATTGCTTATTATTTCCAGAATTTTTTTTTGTCAATTCTCAGATTTTCCACGGAGATGATCATAGCATGTATGAGCAAAGACAGCTTTATTTCTTCCTTTCCAATTTGTATACCTTTATTTCCTTTTCTTGTCTTATTACATTAACTAGTACTTCTAGTACAGTGTTGAAAAAGAGTGGTGAGAGGGGCCATCTTTGCCTTGACATTAGCAGAAAAGCTTTGAGTAGATAATACAATTTTGTTTCTTTTTTCTAGTTTTCTTTTTAAATTCTGCTATCCTGTTTTATAGGGTTTTGTCCTCTGCAGATATTTTTAAGTTTTTCATTTATTCTTATAAACAGGGTAAGCATAGCTCTTTTAAAATGTGTTCTAAAAATCCCAGTGTCTGAAGTGTGTGCAGATCTCTTTCTGCTGTCTGCCATGCTAGTTCTGACCATGTTATTTCCTTTCTTAATGCATCTGCTTATATATGACTGCTTCTTGGCCATTGCCCTTAAAAATAACTTGGGAAGATTCCTTGAGGTCTAAAATATACCTCCTACAGAAAATGGGGCACTGTCAGTCTGGGACTACTTCAGTCAAATTTGATGACTTAAATTCCATCACCAGTGCAGGCTCTGGGTTCAAATACATGAAAAAGCCAATCAATGTCCACAATCACTCAAGAAACTTTCCTCTTTCCTTCCTTCCTTCTTTCCTTCCTTCCTTCCTTCCTTCCTTCCTTCCTTCCTTCCTTCCTTCCTTCCTTCCTTCTTTCCTTTCTTTCTTTCTTTCTCTTTATTTTTTTTTCTGTCCTGCCCACTCATCACCACAGAAAACTTCTCTATTATCCCCTTGGATTTGGGGCTTGTGGTGAAGTATAGGTTATAATTAGTTCAGCCTTCTTTCAAAATGTAGCGTTTTGAAGCTTCAAAAGGAAGTGTTTCTTATAAGACTCCCACCTGGGGTAGGCCATGGACATTGATTTCTGTTCCTCTCACCACCTGTAGCTCTGAATTGAAACCCATATGTGCAGTATTGACCAGTGACTTCAGGACATAAGCATCTTTGTTACCTTAATATTCCACTTGTGTCTAGTTACAGGCTTCCGCTCAAGCGTATTCCAACATTGTTCATATTTTATTAAGAAGTCTGATCTGAATAAATTTGCCCACCATTATTCTAAATCAAGACCCAGGAGAAATTTTCTCTAATGATATTTTGACAAACACGTATATACTGTGTGGGGAGGCGGAGGGCTATAGTAAGAAGAGCAGGCTTTAATCTTCGTTCCACCATTTGCCAGCCATGTAACTTTGGACAAGTCAGTGAAGACATTCAAACCTTGGTTTACTCATCTATAATATAAGGAATATAGAATTAGTGACAATAGATACAAAGCATAGCTTTGTATACAAATTATGTATACAAATACATAGCTCTTACCATTATTATTTTCATGTCTCCATGACATTTTTATATGTTCTTGACTTGAACTTTAATTAACTTTTGGATTAATAATTTGTCTGTTTTAACATCTTGCTTTCTTAAGGACAATGGAATATCTTAAATTGTTTTTTATAATCCTCTGTATTAGCTAGCATAGAGTAAGTACTTATTAATTTTTTCAGTTTGTTCAATACATCCAGACACTTGCTGGTCTGTTATGAAAGAGTATGAAACTTTTTGAGTGATTATGTGCAAGGATTCTCAATCACTTGCCATCACAATAGCCATTTTCACTTTCTTTATAGCACTTGTCACTATTTGAAATTATATTTCTCTATTATATATTTACTTGTTTATTTCCTATTTTGTTCCAAATAGAATATTAATTTTCCTCCCTAAAATTTCAGATCTATCACAAAGTGGGTGTTTAATGGGTATGTATTGAATTAAAAAAAGAATAAATGTTATAGGAATCAAGGAGTGAGAGCTTTTTGTGACATTGACTTTTCATTGGTATTTGTCATCTTTCTCAGCTCCTATAAGTCTGGAAAATATTTATTCTTAATTTGGCTAATTGTTTCATTTATTGAGAATATAAACTTTCCCTGAAGGCTAAAGTTTGGCCCAAAGAGTGAGGAAGATCAGCTGTTACCTGTGACATAGGTTAAAAATGTTGTTACAAAATGAGAAGTGATTACACATGTAGGGCTTTTTCATTACGTTAAAACAATAACAGTCCTGGGAATACTGAATATCCAAAGGCAGAAGAAGGAGACTAGACACCTATCTCTCGCTACATGCAAAAATCAGCTCAAATGATTAAAGGCTTAAATAAGAGGCTCAAAACTATGAAACTACCAGAAGAAGACACAGAGGAAATGCTTTAAGACATTGGCCTGGGCAAGGACTTTTAAAATAAGACCTCAAAAGCACAGGCAACAGAAACAAAAGAAGACAAGTAAGACTACATTAAACTAAAAACCTTTTTCACAGCAAAGGAAAAACAGAGTAAAGAGACAACCTACAGAACAGGAAATAATATTTGCAAACTATACATCTGACAAGGAGCTGATACCAAGAATATGTGAGGAACTTAAACAATTCAAGAGCAAAACAACAAATAGTCCAATTAAAAGTGGGCAAAAGACGTTAATAGACATCCCTTAAGAGAAGGCATTCAAATAGCCAATAGGTACATGAAAAAGTGCTCAGCATCTCTAATCATCAGGAAAACACAAATCTAAACCACCATCAGATACCACCTCACTCCAGTGAGAATGGCTATAATTAAAAATACTTTTAAAAAACCCACAAGTGTTGGCTAAAATGTAGAGAAAAGGGAACACTTACACATTGTTGGTGGGCTTGTCCTCGAGAAAACATAGTTTTCATAATTTTAATTTGACAAAATTTTTAAAATCCTGGAAATAGTAAATATGTTACCCTTCAATAAACAACAACTGATTAATAGCTTGGGTAAGAGTTCAGTACATACTTCTAGCTACACAGGAGGTTCCTCAAAAAAAAAATATAGAAATACAATATAATCCAGCAATCCCATTGCTGGTATACTGTATATTCAAAGGAAATGAAATCAGTATGTTGAAGAAATATCTACATTCCCATGTTTATTGCAGCCCTGTTCACAACAGCCAAGATATAGAATCAACCCAAATATCTAAAAATGGATGAATGGATAAAGAAAATGTGGTATATCTATTAATCAACATTGAAAAACTATTTGGCTATTAGAAAAAATGAAATCCTGTCATTTGGGACAACATGGATGGATCTGGAGGACAGAACAAATACCTCATCTGTGGAATCTAAAAAAAACAAAAAACGACAACAACAGAAAATATTTTAAGAGGTGTTTTTTTGTTTGTTTGTTTTATCACAGAAGCAGAGAGTAGAACAGTGGTTACCAGAGATGGGAGGAGTGGGGGAGAAGAGAATGGGAGAGATTGGTCAATGCATACAAAATTGCAATTAAAATAGATAAGATCTGGGATTCTATTGCACAGATAAACAATAAGATATGATATATTACAAAATAGCAAGAAGATAAGCTTTTGAATGTCCTCAACAAAAAGCAGTGATGAATACATGAGGTGATGGTCACACTGAATGCCTGGATTTGATCATTTATACCACATGTATATGTATCAAAGTGTTAAAATTTACCCCAAAGTTATGTATAATTATAATGTATCAATTTAAAAACAAAATAAAAAAATTAAAACAATAACATGATTCAGGTACTAATGTTTACCCGCAGTAAAAGTAACATTTTATTACTTTATCATAACATGTATATTGATATTTGAAAGAGAAGAAAATAATAACACTATGTAGCTAGAAGTATGCACTGAACTAACTCTTTCCCAAGCTATTAATCAGTTATTCATTGAAGGGTGAATATTTACTATTTCCAGGGTTTTGAAATTTTTGTTAAATTAAATCTATGAAAGCTATGTTTTCTTGTGGACAAAGAGAAGAGATGCTTCCCTTTTATCCTCTTCTAAGAATGCCCTAATATTGTCTCTAGGATTTACCACTTTGGCAAGTTAGTTATATTGTTTGAGCATAAATTGCTAAGACGTAACAGAAAACTGTAGCTTTGAAGGTCCTACATAAGGCCCACAATATACTATGGAAGCCTCTTCTTGGTTCAGAAATTCTCTCCTGACCAGAAGATCCAGGAATGATGTAATGAGAAAGTGTCATAAAAGTGGGGGAAGAGCGACACAAAAACCAGCTGCAACCCATCCTATCTAGGTTGCAGCTGGTTTTTGTGTTAGATGCGTATGTCAGAGGTTTTTTTTTTCAGTCAGTGTACATCAAATGTGCTGTGAAGAAAAGAATGAGGTACATGGCTTCCATTTCTATTACTCTCCACTCTGTAATAGAAAAGCTGAAATTATATCAAGGTTCCCACAGTTCTAGAACTCGGACTGACATCTTTAACTTGGAGTATAATTATTTAGTTCAGGCTTTGTCATCTAGTTGATTATAAATACTTAATGCATACGGAGATGTTTAATATTTGCATTACAGTCTTTAGTTTGCAAAGATCTTTACAAATATCTAATCTTCAGAGCAGCTCTTCCCTAGTTAATCTGAACTCAAAGCTGCTTAGGTTATAGGTATTTTAGTATTTTCAACCCAAGGAAAATATAACAGTTTCCTTTTAGGAACCCTTTAAACTACCTAACTGCAACCTTTATTATTATTATTATTATTATTATTATTATTATTATTATTTTGCAGGGGAGAAATAGTTGGGAAGAAAAGGTTAGTCTATAGTGTTATTCCCATAATCAATTAGAGATAAATCAAAACCCCTGCTCCTGTCAAGACAAATATGTTTCTCTTTAGTTGTGATTTCTCTTGTGTCAGTGGCAGGAAAAGAATCATACAAACCACATACACATGAATTTCTGTTCTAGTATGAGCAGTCCAATTACAGAACCTGCCCACTCTTTGTACCAGTTTCTCTATCAAAGGTCCTGACTTTGAAGGTTGGTGATTCGCTCACTAGGCAAGATTATCTTTTTCATTGCATGGTTTCTTCTTTAGTGAAAAATCTCTGTTTCTGAGCAAATGTCATTTCTTGTATTAAACTTTATAGCTACCCCTCTGTGGTGGGATATTCCATTTTGCTGGAATCACTTGTATTTTTTTTATTATGTCCTCTCCAAGGAAGCTCATCTAAATCACAGTACCTCACCAAGATTTGTTTCTGTCATAATTGTTCCTACTTAATTACTGTGTGCACATTGGACCCTTCCAATGTGCTGAGCCAGTCTTAGAGATGAGAGGATGAACTATGAAAATAAGATTTAGCATATGAAGAGAATAAGGCTGAATTAGAGTGGGAGAGGGAGTGTGTTTGTATATGTGTGTATATTTATATATGTATGTATATGTATAGATTGTACACATACATACATACTTTGTAAATGAGAAATTTATACTTTTCTGCAACGCAAATGCAATTGACCATGTGTAGATCTTAAGGCATTTTTTTCTGGGATGACAGCATATATGGTATTATATTAATTTTTTAAATATATTTTCAACTTCTTATTTTAGATTCAGGAGGTACACGTGCAGATTTGTTAAATGGGCACATTGCGTGATGCTGAGGTTTGGGATACAATTGATCCTGTCATCCAAATAGTGAGCATCGCACCCAACAGGAAGCTCCGCTTCCTTCCCCACCCCCAGTAGTCCCCAGTGTCTATTGTTGTCATCTTTATGTCCATGAGTACCCAATATTTAGCTCTCACATGTAAGTGAGAACATGGAGTATTAGGTTTTCTATTCCTGTGTTAATTCACTTAGTATAGTGGCCTCCAGCTGCATCCATGTTGCTGCAAAGTACAAGATTTCATTCTTTTTATGGCTGGGTAATATTCCATGGTGTATATGTACCACATTTTCTTTATCCAATCCACTGTTGATGGGCATCTGTGTTGATTCCATGACTTTGCTATTGTGAATAGTGCTGCAATGAACATACAAGTACTTATGTCTTTGTGGTAGAATGATTTACTTTTTGGATATAATCCAAGTAATAGGATTGCTGGATTGAATGGTAATTCTGTTTCAAGTTCTTTGAGAAATCTCCAACCTGCTTTCCACAATGGCTGAACTAATTTACCGTTCCACAAGCAGTGTATAAACATTCCCTTTTCTCTGCAGCCTCACCAGCATCTGTTGTTTTTTGACTTTTTAGTAGCAGTTGTTCTGACTGGTGTGAGATGGTAGCTCATCGTGCTTTTGATTTGCATGGCTCACATTTTTAAAGGAATTTGTAATAAATAAACACTTGCAAGTACCTAACAACTTGAATTTAAAATATATGAAGTAAAAATGGTCAGAATTGTAGGGAAAAGTTGACAAATCTATAATCATCACAAGATATTTTAGCATATCTCTCCGAAAATCTGATAGATCAAGCTTATAAAAAAAGTAAAAAGAGAGAAGATATGAATGACTCATGTAATAGTTACTTAACATACATAATGAATGGTATAAATCAAATTACTGCATCTATCTTAGTGCTACAGGCATAACTTGTAATACATATTTAAATGTAAAGTATTACTTATTGAAAAGTGAAATAGCCAAGATGTTTTCTCTACATGACTCCCAACTAAAGTTTGTTTTTTTGTGTTTTTATCTTTCCTTTTACATGTAGCCAAAAATCATGGTTTCTTTAGGAAAAAAATACATCAGCAAAATTGATTCATTAACATTCATAAAGAGCTTAGTCTAGGCCAAGCACGGTGGCTCACGCCTGTAATCTCAGCACTTTGGGAGGCCAAGGTGGGCAGATCACCTGAGGTCAGGAGTTCAAGACCAGCCTGGCCAACATGGTGAAACCCCATCTCTACTAAAAATACAAAAATTAGCTGGGTGTGGTGACCCGTGCTACTCGGGAGGCTGAGGTAGGAGAATCATCTGAGCCTGGGAGGCAGAGGTTGCAGTGATCTGAGATTTCTGTCGCCCAGGTTTGAGCCACTGCGCTCAAGCCTGGGCAACAGAGCAAGACTCTGTCTCTAAAAAAGAAAAAAAGAAAAAAAAAAAAAAAAAGAGCCTAGTCTAACTTGGTTAGAAAGAATGTGTTCGATCTTTTTTTTTTTTTTTTTTTTAAGTGCCATCTAAACAGAACCCATCTCAGTGGCATGTTGTTGCCCTGGCCATTATGTATACCCTAAAGAATTATATTTCAAATGTTAAACTACGTTAGAATCACCTGGAGGGATTCTTCAAACAAGACTGTTGGGCCTAAGATGGGGCCCAGGAGTTTGCTGTATTTTTTTTTTTTTTTGAGATGGAATCTAGCTCTGCCTCCCAGGCTGGAGTCCAGTGGTATAATCTTGGCTCACTGCAACCTCTGCCTCCCAGGCTGGAGTCCAGTGGTGTAATCTTGGCTCACTGCAACCTCTGCCTCCCAGGTTTAAGTGATTCTTCTACCTTAGCCTCCCGG
Organism: Pan troglodytes; assembly: GCF_028858775.2. Taxonomy (NCBI): domain Eukaryota; kingdom Metazoa; phylum Chordata; class Mammalia; order Primates; family Hominidae; genus Pan; species Pan troglodytes. Next base: position 22,275,214 of record NC_072419.2, read on the forward strand.
GTAGTTGGGATTACAGGTGTGCACCACCACAGCCAGCTAATTTTTGTATTTTTCATAGAGATGAGGTTTCGCCATGTTGGCCAGGCTGGTCTTGAACTCCTAACCTCTGGTGATCCACCTGCATCGGCCTCCCAAAGTGCTGAAATTACAGGCATGAGCCACCGCACACAGCCAGGAATTTGCATTTCTAAGAAGTTACCAGGAGACAGTGATGTTTCTGGGTTGGGAGCCATGCTTTGGGAATTGTTCTAGAGCACATGAGCATAAGGCTGCTAAGTCATCAGAATTCCCCATGGTGCATTTCAGATGTGGGTTGCCATGAGTCCTGAGTGTGTAGAACAAAGCAGTGCTTTAAACTAGAACAACCTCAAATGTAAGAAGAAGTTTAAATATGTAATCCAACATTGGAGAGAACAGTCATAATGTGAACTGTAAAGAGAAGCTTGTTGGGTAGCTTCCAAAAATGAGTAGATTTTACATTTCAGATTGTGGTACATTTCCTTCATCACTAAAGCCCATATGCACGTGCACTGGAATATACTCTACCCTCTGATTCCTCTACAAAGGGCTCAAAAACCTCCCAGGCAAAGCTAGTTCTTTCTCCATGCTTGTCTCATTCATGAATAACATAAAACAATATTGTACAATGACTTTTGGCATGTGTTTCTCTATTAAACTGGAAGACCCTTGAAGGGAGAGAGATTTGATTTTGATTATCATGTACCCAACATTGTGCCTGAAAACATGTGCACTCAATAAATGCTGTGGCATGAAAGCCCTTCAAGAGCAAAGGTATTAAATTGTCCATCATCAGTCAACATGTCTTCCTGGCACTGGGTGGAGTGCCTCATACTGAATTAATATTTATTGGATTAAACTGAAAGGAAACAGCAGGAAACAAACTCTAACCTCTTCCTGTATTAGATACCAGGAAAAAATAAATCCCCAAAGCAGGTATGATCTTGTTTCCTGTTGAGCCACTCCAAATGGGCAGATAAAACCATCTGCTCTTGGTCCAATATAGAATAGATGGTACCTCAGGTTGCAGGGAGCCATCCTGGTTATGCCACCTCTGTCCCCTTGCCACATTGTCCACACACCATCCCTGCTCTTGGTCCATGCATTTTGTGTTGCTGTTCCTTGGTAACCTCTGCCACTGCCTATGACAACCCGCCACTGGTACTATGTTATGCAAATTGCCCGCCTCAATACGAACCCTGTCTATGAAGAGGCACTTGGTTGGCAGAGTGAAAACACAGAGTAACGAGATGCCATCTGCATTTCCTACTACATAGCTCAATTAGTTGATTGATTTGTAACACTTTAAAAAACATTTTCTAGGCAAAGCAAATTAGGAGAGTGTTTTATAATGTATTCAGTTTAATTAAAACTGCACTAAGTGGAGTACTTTGCTTCTTGGTTTGAGAAAAAAAAAATTTACAAGGAGGTCACATATCATATTGATTTTTAACCCCCTAAGCAGGAGTAAAATAACATTGTTAAAGGTTGCAGCATCTAGAGCCACACAAGTGTACCTCTTTAAAAGGTTTGCTGTAATTAGAATACAGAAGATTGGTTAGTAAGAGAAAACATGAGGATGCCGTCATAAAATGGGGGTGGGTAGGTAAAGGGGGGAAGCTGGTAACATGCTCTGAATTTGAATAACCAACAACACCCGCTCCTTTTTGCGCACAAAAATGCTTTTATCATCTGAAGGGGGAAGGAAAAACCTGCAACCGTTCCAGATGAATTCAAGGCTTAAAAACAAGTTAGAAATGTTTAATGTCTATGCAAGTCTTTACTATTAAGGTGAGTGCATTAAAAACCTTTTGGTAGGACAGTTTTCCAAGTTTGGATAGTTTTAGATGTTAATCTGGCTCCTCCCTTTCACATCTCAGATCGTTGTTACCAGACTGCTTTCTCCTCATTCCCACTGCCTGTCACATTACCAAATGCAAGCAGGCTTCCGAATTGTTAGTCAGCTGATTAAACCCTCAAATTATTGGAGATATTTGCATGGGTAATTATGATTTATTTAAAAGCACATTGTTTGCATTGCTCTTGTCTCAGTTTCTTCAAAGCCAATTACTGAAAAATTGATTGGATTGGTTTGATTTTTGAAATAATTTGGAACTTCAGAACACATCCCTTTGCATAATTTTTTTGAAAGTAAAACCAAAACAACGCAAAATGGAAGGAGTTCTCTTTGGAAATCTGTATGCTTCATGTCTTTGGAACTTCTATAGTATGCCAGGATGCTGGCAATAATACTGCCCTATATCAAAGGAGATTATTTTTCTGATGAATATGTTGATACTTCATTATTTAAATCCTCTTTTGGAAGAATCCGAAACTGACCAATCTAATACTGAATTCTACCATCTACTGTAGAAAATACCTCCATGAGTGTCTTAGTTTAAGCTACTATAACAAAATACAATAGACTGGGTGATCTAAACAACAGACATTTATTTCTCATACTTCTAGAGGCTGGGAAGTCCAAGAGCAGATTCGCTTCCTGGTGAGGACCCTCTTTCTCATTTTCTTCTCACTGTGTCTTCAAATAGAGAAGAGATAGAGAGAGAGGAGAGAGAGAGAGAGAACTCTTACCTCTCTTCCTCTTCTTATAAGGACACAAATCCCATCATGGGGGCCCCATGCTCAAGACTTCATCTAACTTTAACTACCTTGCAAATATCCCACATCCAAATACCATCACATTGGAGTTAGAACTTCAGCATAAGAATTTTGGGAGGACACAATCATTTAGCCTATGATAATGAGGTTCTGACTTTGTATCTAGTCCTTCCCAAACCATGCCCACAAAAAGTCTCAAAATATTGCCTTTGGCTTATCCATTCACTTTTTATAAGCGATTCCAAAACAGAAGATACAATTACCATTGGTTTCTTAGGATAGACAGTTGCTTTAAAAATATTGTAAGCAAATATTTGTTGGGTATTTATTACTTAAAAGTTATTAATTTATGTATAAATTACCAACAGCTCATTTCTATATGATAAGGGTGTCTTAGAAAGACATTTTGGAATAATACATTCCTGTAATGCTTTTTTTTTTTTTTTTTTTTTTTTTTTTTTGAGGTGGAGTCTCGCTTTGTTGCCCAGGCTGGAGTGTAGTGGCGGGATCTTGGCTCACTGCAACCTCCGCCTTCTGGGTTCCAGCCATTCTCCTGCCTCAGCCTCCTGAGTAGTTGGGATTACAGGTGCCCACCACCACGCCCAGCTAATTTTTGTTTTTTTAGTAGACACCGGGTTTCACCATGTTGGCCAAGCTGGACTTGACCTCCTGACCCCAAGTGATCTGACTGCCTCAGCCTCCCAAAGTGCTGGGATTACAGGCGTGAGTCACTGCACCCAGTCTTTTTTTTTTTTTTTTTTTTTTTTAAGAAACTGTGTCTTGCTCTGTGCCTCAGGCTGAAGTGCAGTGGCACAATCATAGCTCACTGCAGCCTCAAATTCCTTGGCTCAAGCGATCCTTCTTCCTCAGCCTCCCGAGTAGCTGGGACTATAGGCATGCTCCACCACACCCAGCTAGTTTTTTAGTATTTTTTTGTAGGGATGGTGTCTCACCATCTTGCCCAGGATGGTCTCAAATGCCTGGCCTTAAGTGATCCTCCTGCCTCGGCCTCCCAAAGTGCTGGGATTAGAGGCATGAGGCACTGTGCCTGGCCTAATTCGGTTTATTAAAGGACCCCAGGCCAGGCACGGTGGCTCATGCCTGTAATCCCTGCACTTTGGGAGGCCAAGGCGGGTGCCTCACAAGGTCAGGAGTTCAAGACCAGCCTGGCCAAGGTGGTAAAACCTCGTCTCTACTAAAAATACAAAAATTAGCCGGGCTTGCTTGCAGGGGCCTATAATCCCAGCTACTCAGGAGACTGAGGCAAAGAATTGCTTGAACCTGGAGGTGGAAGTTGTAGTGAGCCAAGATCACGCCACTGTATTCCAGCCTGGGTGACAGAGCAAGACTCCATCTCAAAAAAAAAAAAAAAAAAAAAATGGACCCCATAGTCATTCTATCTTTCCAAAGACAAAGATGTTAAAAGATGCCTCTGTGGGAACCCATTAATTCCATAAGGAGCGTTTTCACTAAGAATATAATGAATCCATGCCAAAAAAGAAAAAAGACAATATAGTACTTATGATTTTATATATTACTAGTAAGACTGGAAGTAAAAATAATTACTATTTAATTACAGAAATGTGTACTCCAATGCACAAATGCCTGATAGAGGATAATGACGTTGGACACCAAAAACGTTCTGTGGCTGCTGGGGACATTTGGGAATAATTTACATGTTTAATTGAGTTGCTGTGAAAGGCTCATTGTGTAATTACATGTTCACTTAGGTGCTCAGATAGATACTGGAAATGCCTATGTTTCACTTGTACCTATTGCCCAAATTGCACCTGCAAAAAATGTGTCCATTTGCTTATGTGGGACTCTACATGTGATTGCACTTTACCGGGAGTTTAAAATGCCTTCTGCCCTTAGGTTTGATGGCTCAGTCTTGCTTTGAGCCCTATTGCGACGTAGACTATTTATGGAACAATATTGCCCTCTGGCAGTGAGGCAGCCAGTGGTTTTAATAACTGTTTTATGTCATTTTGACAGTTTTTAAACTAGTCACACCCAGCAGTTTAGGCCAGAAGGGAAACATCAGTGAATGCCTACAGGAGTTTTATATTACAGAACTCGTACATGCATTTGTACCAGGAAAATGCTACAATTCTTGCTTTAAAGAAAAGCTGCCTTTCCCAAGAGGAGAACTGAATTTTTGCCACATAAAGCTTCAGAAAAGTGCAAATAATAATGACAATATTGTGCTCACAGGACAAACAGAGAATAGAACCGTTCTCCCTTTGAGAAATTCATGACTGGAGTGCCACAAAGATCAACCCCCTGTAAGCCAATCACAAAACATCTTCCTGTAATGCATGTTCAGACACTCGTGGGACCAAAAAAGGACCTCAGGGTCATATCTGATCCTTTGGATTGAATCATCGTGAGGAGTGTCTTGGCTTCATGAAAATGACCCAGAGCTGCTCGCTGAAGCTGGAGAAACCAAAGGCTTGACAGCAGCTGCCAATTCCTGGAGGGGTATCTCAGCTGCTTCTCAGCCACTTACGCAAAGGGAATGCCTCAAGAGAGCCAGGTGGGCTTTACCAGATGGGGCTGAAATTACAGGGAGTGGAGGCTCTGCTATGTTTAGAAGTGCAGCTTCGGCAGACAGCTGAGAAAGACACAGCTCAGTAGGCACCTGCCTTTCCAGCCCAGTGGCTGCTGCAGGAAACATTTCTGGGATCACAGAAGGCAACTCTGGATCTCATCTTGGTCATTGGGACAGGAAAACCAGGCACTGCACGGCAACCCCACGCATTCCTTCCTTGCTTCCCACTGCGGAATAGTTAATGCATCTCTGGGGGCAGAGTGCAGGGAGAGAGAGCAGGAGGACTCCCCAGGAGAGGGAGGAGAAGATAAAAGTAGCAATTTATGCTTTTACTTCAAGCATGCACACACCGACATCTAGCAAAATGCCTGGAAGTACCGTGCACACTGTTTTTCAGCTCATATTTCCTGAGTGACCTTATGTGAATGGACACAGACACTGTGGTTCAAAAGGGACCAAATTCGCAATTCTATTTCAATAAAACAAAAATTAGGGATTTTGAAGTTAAGATGAGATATGAAGAAAGCCAAAAAGGAATATTACCACAGAAGGAGAAAAAACAAAAAGGCTAGATTCAGAAAACTGAGTTTAAATGAAACCTAGAAAGGAATTTCAGACTCTGCATATATTGAAACTATCAAGAGTCCATAACATGAATGAAATATACTGCGTACAGTCATTTAGATAAAAGTGTTTTTTGTTTTGTTTTATTTTGTTTTGAGACGGAGTCTCACTCTACTGCCCAGGCTGGAGTGCAGTGGTGTGATCTCGGCTCACTGCAACCTCTGCCTCCCTGATTCAAGTGATGCTCCTGCCTCAGCCTCCCAAGTAGCTGGGATGACAGGCATGCATCACCAGGTCCAGCTAATTTTTATATTTTTAGTAGAGATGGGGTTTTACCATGTTGGCCAGGCTGGTCTCAAACTCCTGACCTCAGGTGATCTGCCTGCCTTGGCCTCCCAAAGTGCTGGGATTATAGGCCTGAACCTCTGTGCCCGGCCAAAAGTTTTGAATTTTTAAAACTTATCCTGTTTAAAAATAAGCTAAATTATTATCACTCAAATACAACCTCAATGCAAAAGGGAAGAATTTAGCTTAGTAAATAATTAAGGCAATTGTTTTAATTGTGCAAGAGATAACAAAAATCGCTTCAATGATCTGATCAATTGAGGGGGAGAAAAAGGCTATTAAAGCCTATTTTAACCATCAAGAGTATGTGTTACACGTATATCCACATTTTCTTACAGGCAAAATTCAAGGAGAACATTAAGCATGTCACTGAACATGAAACTAAGACATGAGGAGACAGGGTTGGGGCTATGGTGTGGTGACTCAGATTTTACAGAAGATCCAATCCAGAAAAGCTAGAGCGCTTTTCCCCAAAATATGTACCAGTCTCGGCCAACCGCGCAATCACTAAGCCTTGCAAATAACCTGTTTTCCAAATGATTTCAAAAGAAAATAATGCCTGCAAAAGCAAAGCAACTCATTTTCCCCAGTAATGACTGCAGGAAGACCTTTGATTTCCTTCTCAGCTTCTAAAGCTTTCTTCAAATTTCCCTATTTACACGCAGTGTTTCACCTCACAGATTCTCCTTTCAACGGCTGTGTGGGACAGGAATGATGCCCAAGGACATGCAGTCCATAGGTTTTATTTTGTTTTCTTTGGGTAATTTTTTGGGCAGAGGTGATATGATTTCTATCTGAAGCATTTAAGGAAGAAATTGAGTATGCCAATTTTGACAGATGATAGAATAAAAGCCCCAGCTATTTCTAGGTTTGAATAATAATAATAATGGAAATAATGGCAATAACAATAACAATGATAACAAGTGCCATAACTTCTTAGGAGAATACTACAGACTACTGTTCATACATTTTTTCAGTAATCACAGAAATCCTGTGAGGCGAATGTTATTGTTTTCATCTTACTCACGTGGAAGGTAAGGACAAGGGAGGTGACATTGATTACTCCAGGGCCAGAGCTAGTAAGCATTTGAACTCAGGTCTGTCTGCCCTCAATTCCATGTTTTTAGACCTTGTGCTACTGTTATTTCTTCAGATTAAAAGATGCATAGGTGGGCTCTGGTAGACAAATTACTAACCATTCTACCTAAACCTCCCTGTTCCTACACCCTTTGCCATGTGACCTTGGAGCTCCTCCCACTAAAGGAGCAGGTCTGTTTCCCCAACCACTTTGAGCATGAGTTTGACCATGTGACTTGCTTTGACCAATAGAAAGAAGCAGAGGTAACAGCCTGCTTGTGGCTCTTAGTCCAGGCTTTCATTGGCCTTGGTGCAGCTGCTCATCCTCTTGCACCCTATTATGGCTATGAGAAGAATATTCCTGGCCAGTCTGCTGGTCCCAGGAGAGGGGTGAGGGACATGTAAGATAAAACTGTTCTGGTGACTTGCTAATAACCAAAGACCATCCAGATATTCATGAGCACTACTAAACGATCATTGCTATCTGAGTTTTGTCATTGCTTGTTACAGTTACTGTACCATCTATAAGGTCTATTTGAAAGAATATGTGCCCAATGAGTGAGTGTACAGGCACATGCACAACATATACACATACCAAATGGAGTGGAAGTCTTGGTGTCTTACATCCAGATAACCATTTGGTGAGAATAAATTCATTAACAACAACGGTAAGGGAATTTCAGTATTTTGGTTTTCCTTTAGAAAGCTATAACCATTCTATTTGCTGCTCAGTTCTCTTGTTAAAAGCCAAGAGGATGTTTTCAGACAGTGTAGCTGCTTAGCTCTGGTTTTGGTCTTTGATGAATTTTACCTGATAACTGATACTTAAAGGGACCCTCTGCGCACCGCCACTGACATATCTCAGTAAGAGGGAGACATCTTGACCCCTGAAGGGCAGTGACAGTTCAGTGCTCCTCTGTCGAGCCCATCCTGATTGCGCTCAGTGGCAGAACCACCCGAGATGGTTTTGACTTTGAACAACATCAGCAGTGAGTTGAATTGGGAAGTAACTTTACAACATCAAAGCCTGCCATCAAGTGGTATCATATCATTTTATGATGTAAGACACCAGACAAAGGTTGAATGAAGGAAAAAAAAGTGTGGTGTGCAAGTATATATTCACCACACACACACACATACACACAAACATCACAGGCATTTGAAGCTGTTCTCAGATTGTGACTAGGTGAAAGTGTTCTTTATAACTTTGGCTTTTGATATATTTACCTATCTGGCACTAGCAATGAATATTTGATACAGTCATAGCTACATGCTTAGACTATGACTAAGTATAATAGAAGAAGTGGAGAACTGGCCTAATATAGACAGAAATCAGATCCAAATAATCTTGCCTTAAAAAAAAAACACAAATTTTTGTCTCAATGTTCTATTTAACATGCTTTCTGCTAACTCAACTGAGAAAATTGAATTTGGGTCAGTTGTTACAAATACAGACCAATGCATTCAAAGGCTGTGTAGTTTCATGGCTAATTGATTCTGTTTAGGTAATATTTGCAAGAAAATTACTTTTATAATGCATGAATAAAAAGATACATGTTATGATAGTTGGAAATCTGTGAAACATACCCTAATTTTCTAATATCAAAGTAAGACATAAACATACTTTGATTTGAGCTAGATTTTTAGCAAGATTTGCATAATTTCAATAACATATTAAAGAGTTACATTTGTAAGTGGGAGGGTTGCAGGGTTTAGAACCAAACTGGAAGAAAGGCTGGAAGTGGCCAGCCAGTTGAAACAAAGCCCTGCCATTCCATAGAAGAGAAGTGTGTGATGAAGAGAAAGCTGGCTGTGCTGTGCACCATTATCTGCCACTTTTGCCTTGTTAAACTTGCCACTCAATTTGATATGACCTAGTGTTTATGTTCTATTTTGAAGTTCTTCTATGTCTTCTATTTTATATTATTTTTTTCTGTTATATTGATCTGATTAAGATGAACACTGTCACATATCATTAGCAAGTTCTGATTACTTGACCATTAGAAAGAATATTTATTTGTTCTGTTCATCCATTTAATACCACCTTGAAATTCATAGTTTTCTACAGGGATGTCTAATAGGCATCTTAAAATTAACTGTCTAAAAGGAACTCTTGACTCCTTCCCTTCCACCAAACCTGTTTTGCCCAGCCTTTCCCACCATCATAAATGGCCTCACCATTCACCCATTTACTCAGACCCAAGCCTAGGGATTGTTCTTGATTTCTCTCTTTCCCTTGCACTCCACCTCCAATCCATGTGCCAGCCACCTACCAGTTTTATTATTAAAATACGTCTTCTTCCGATGCCACCACCATAGTTCAAAACATCATTGCCTTTCATCTAAGCTGCTATAAAAGCTTCCTGATGGGTTTTCCTGATTTGACTCTTTCCCCTTATATTGGATTCTCAGGCAGCATCCAGGGTGAGTTTTTAAACACAAAATCAGATCACAGCAATTTCTTGCTCAGAACTCTCCAGTGGTTTCCAAGCACCCTCTGAATAAAGTCTAAATTTCTCATCTCAGCCTACAATGACCTTTATGATTTAGTCCCTGCTAATCTCTCGGTTTTCTCCTTCTGCTCTCTGCTCACTCTACCCATGCTGGCCTTCCTGCTATTCTCCAAATGTCCCATGCTTGTGTCCACCTCGAGCCTTTTCACTTGCTGTTCCCTCTGCTTGGAAAACCACACACCACCCCCGGTCTTTGCTGCCTTGCTCTCTCACTTCTTCTAGTGACATTTCTTCTCAAATGGCACTTCCTCAAAGAGGTCTTGTCTAGCTACCCTATCAGACATAGCCCTCCATGCTCTATAGGCTCTTACCCCTTGGCCTTCATTGCAGTGCAACCTGCTATCCATTGACAGCTGGGTTTTCCTCTCGAAGAAAGGAATTCTGGATGCAATTGCGAGCTTTTCCTTATTATTATTTTTAATGCAAACAAAACGGCCTCTGCTGCCAGTTCAAATACTGAGCTCAGAGCTCTGTTCTTTCCTGCTGAAATTTATAATTCTACTCCCATTCTTCTGGTTCTCCTGGCCTTATAAACAACAAACATGTGAACCAATGTGACTTCTATATTATACTGATGATTCCCCTATTTACCAATAAAGTGTGATCTAATTTTCATAACAGAAACATTCATTATTGAATGGTGTATTGTTCAGGTTTGTAAATGTGTAGAAAATGGCACAAGCAAACTGAAATGATACATGCAAATCTATTATGGTGGGAAAGAATATTTTTATTTTTCAATCTATAAATACTATGATTATCCTTCATATACTGTTTGCATATATTTATGTGTTTTTTTGTGTTAAAGAGGGAAAACATAAAAAGTTAATGAGATCCTGAAGTGAAATAAAGTGAACATATTTACAACAGCAACAAGAAAGGAATATGTCAAGATAGACATATCACAGAGATATATGCACATGTGTGTAGATAAGATTGGTGAGATAGACAGATAATAGAGCTTGTACTTGGCCTGCCTTTACCCAATGTTGCAATGACAATCTATACAATGCAAGTATTTGTACTTTTTATACTTTCAAGAAAAGCAGATACAAAATTAATGCATATACTTTTGTTTTTGGCATCCTTTCATGGAAGCAATAAAATATTCTGGAGAGAGAGAGAAAGAGAGAGATAAACTAACTCAGGGATGTGAGAAGAAGAAAATAAATATCACTCTTACTCCTCCATCTGAAGTGACGATGGAAATAATTGTCATATTTCTCTTATGTTTTTTATTTGTTTTTTCTCCCAGCCAAGTATGCTTTTTAGTGTGGGTCTCTGTGTGTTCCCTTTGGTAATGTCTAATAACATTTCTAACCTGGAGATTTATTTCTTAGAAGCAAAGTTCTGCTCATCACAAGCCGTCTCCATCAGAGCCATTTCTCCTTATGGTTTCCTTCTCATCATTTAATACTTAGTACTTCTTCACAATAGAAGCAAGCTGCCTTTCTAAGGGATGAACTGATATTCTAGCTAGAGGACTTAATATTCCTTTTCAGAAATTGAGAGGTTCTCTTTGCTTTTCTAGGCCTTAATTAAGTGATTGGTTATTTCATAAACAGTCAGATTACATGTACCACTCACAATTGTCAAATTTTTAAAACTCAAGCAAACTTTTTTTCCTTCTTCAAACAAGTCTCTTATTCTCTCCTGAAGTTAATGGCGGGCATTACTACCAGTTTCTTGGCCAGCTGCTAAGGAGATTCCTTTCCCTTAAAAAGTAAAGTAGTTAAGAATCACCCTCAAACCCCAGGAAGCGTGGTCAACAAAAAAAGATGTCTTCATGGTCAAACTTTATGGACACAAGAAGAATCCCAAAGAAGGGAGATGACTCAAGCCATCTTTTATTACTGAGACGATCGATGGCAATGATGTGGAATTTACAACAATTCTTTTTTGAGACCCAGTAATAGTTACCTTTTGCTACATAACAAACCGCCTCATAGTATAATGGCTTAAAAACAGACATCTATTATATCTCAGGACTCTTAGCTTGGAGTTCTCTCCATGCGGGGTCTCTATCCTCAACTGGCTGGCCCAGGCTTGTTTTCATGGTGGCAGAAGGGATCCACCTAGCCAGAGGGCGAGCCCCTTGCACAACACTTTTCATGTCTCTGATCGTGTAAGATTTGCTATCATCCCACTGACCAAAGCCAATTACGTGTTCAAGCTCAGATTCAAGGAAGGAGCTCTCACTTCTCAGGGCAGTGCTGCCAAGAGTTTATGTACACTTCAGCAATCTATCGATACCACAAATATGAGAGGCCAGCTTTTTCTCTTTTAAAAAAATAAAGCTTATAAAATAACACAAGTACATAATTTCCCTACACAATGAGTAACTAGATTTTATGTTTTCTCTTTTGGTTTTCCTCAAAAACTTGTATAGATCATCTTTTGAGATGAATAGCAGAGCCCTTGTGATACACCACATTCTAAGAATGCTGGGGGACACTGTATTCAACCCAGGACAGCTGCCTAAGGTTGTATAGTCTGTGCACCGCATGATGCAGGAGATGCTATTCATGCCATATTCCTAGCAATTTTGTATATTTATTGCAATAATTTCCTGGCAAACAATAGTTACATTTCTAGAGAGAAGGACTGCTTTTTCTAATTCTTACAAAAATGACTTGTTGGTTTGCAACTCATGCTGACAAGCCATCCTTTCTTAAATGAAGAAAGACTTGTTTAACCAATGGCAAAGAATTCTCCACCTTGTATTGATTATCTTTAGCCCCTCATTTCTTCTGCCTTGAAGTGCATGATTTTTCCTGTTTTCTAGAGTGTGAAGTCACTTTAGTCTTAAGTCTTATAGATTGTGTTAGATCACATTCATGTTTACAAGCCAAATATTTCACAATTTTCAAGTACCTTGTATTCATTGTTAATTTTCCAAGTCTGAAATTGTTTCTCTCTGGACTCATTTTTATTTCAAGTTCTACTCTAAGTGATTTTTCTTTTTCTGTTTCACTACATAAAGTTCTTTCTTCCTCTCAGGGTATCTCTGCTAATCTCTTTAACCACTGATTGCCAAAGACATTCACAACCCCTGCATTGGCTTATTTCTTTGTTAAGTAAAATTTTTTCATCCTTTGAAATTGAAAACCTGAAACATTTTTTCTTAAGTCTATGACCAACCATTATTGATAAAGCTGTATCATATCTTAGAATTAGCATATTAGCATCAGTTGCAAAAAAAATAGGCAATAGAGAAAATAAAAGATATATGTATATAGCATGAAAGTTACTGCAAAAAGAAAATGAGGCTGTGTGTGTGTTTGTGTGTATGTGTCTGTGTGTGTGTGTGTGTGTGTAGTCGTGCATCGCTTAACAATGGGGAAATGTTCTGAGAAATGTCTTGTTATGCAGTTTCATCATTGCACAAACATCATAGACTGTGCTTATACCAACCTAAATGTTATAGCCTATTACACCCCTAGGCCATACAGTATAACCTATTGCTCCTAGGCTACAAACCTATACAACATGTTACTGTACTGAATACAGTAGGCAACTGTAGTGCAATGATATTTGTGTGTCTAAACATAGCTCAACATAGAAAAGATACTGTAAAAATATGATATAAAAAGATAAAAATGGTGCACTTGTATAGGGCACTTACCATGAATGGAGCTTGCAGGACTGGAAGTTGCTCTGGGTGAGTCAGTGAGTGAGTGGTGAGTGAATGTGAAGTCCTCAAACATTACCGCACACTTCTGTAGACTTCAGAAACACTGTACACTTAGGCTACATTAAATTTACAAAAAATATTTTTCTTTCTTCAATAATAAATTATTTACTGTAACACATTTTACTTTATGATTTTTAACTTAATTTTAACTTTTTGACTACTTTGTAATCATACAATTTAAAACACAAACACATTGTACAGCTATACAAAAATATTTTATTTCTTTATATCTTTATTCCGTAAGCTTTTTTCCATTTTTAAATTATTAATTTTCATGTATGTATTTATTTTCACTTTTCAGACTTTTTTGTTAAAAACTAAAACAAAAATACCTGGGCCTACACAGGGTCAGGATCATCGATGTCACTATCTTCCACCTCCACATCTTGTCTCACTGGAAGGTCTTCAGGGGTGATATACTCAAGGAGCTGTCAGCTCCTGTGATAATGATACCTTCTTCTGGATACCTGAAGGATCTTCCTGAGGCTGTTTTACAATTAACCTTTTTAATTAGTACAGGAGTACACTTTAAAATAATGATAAAAAGTTTAATATAGTAAATGCATAAACCAGTAACGCAATGGTGTTTTGTTTTGTTTTTTGCTTTTTTGTTTTTTTTTGAGACGGAGTCTCACTCTGTCACCCAGGCTGGAGTGCAGTGGTGCAATCTCAGCTCACTGCAACCTCCGCCTCCCGGGTTCAAGGGATTCTCCTGCCTCAGCCTCCCGAGTAGCTAGAATTACAGGCGTGCACCACCACGCCCGGCTAATTTTGTATTTTTAGTACAGACAGGGTTTCTCCATGTTGGTCAGGCTGGTCTCGAACTCCAAACATCAGGTGATCTGTCCGCCTTAGCCTCCCAAAGTGCTGGGATTACAGGTGTGAGCCACCACGCCCCACCTAATATAATTATTTATTATTAACTATTATGTATGTATATAATCATGCTAGACTTTTATGTGACTGGCTTTGCAGTAGGTTTATTTATACCAGCAGCACCACAAACGCATGAATAATTGTGCAATGATAATAGTGCACATGAGTAGTTGTGCTCTGACATTATGATGGCTATGACATTATTAGACAATAGGAATTTTTCAGCTCCATTAAGATCTTATAGGAATAACACTGAATATGCAGTCCGTTATTGACCAAGACATCATTATATGGCACATGACTATATATATCATTAAAGTTATTATGAAAACTAACACTGAATCTCCATATTTACTTCTCTTCGAAGAGTTTAAAGGATTCTAAAATTTGTATTTGAGAGTGAGTGTGCAAGAAATAAGGAAGGTCAGAAAAGTTTTACATTTGTTAATCTCATCCTGAGAGTATTTTTTGTAAATTAAAAATACATGTATTTTCATCAACAACTGGCTCACATTCCTTAAACTATTAAAGTTCCCAGGTAGACACACATGCATGTGTGTGAGTGCGCCCCCCCACACATAATGATGTGTTTTAGTTTTGCATCTGAAGGAAAGGAATGCTAGGTTTTCTTGCCCATAAATTTATTTTTTAAATTTATTTTAATTTTTTTTTTTTTTTTTTAGAGATAGGGTCTTGCTTTCTTGCCCAGGTTGTGGTGCAGTGGCATGATCATAGCTCACAGCAGCCTCGAACTCCTGAGCTCAAGCAATCCTTCTGCTTCATAAGTCACTGCATCCAGCCTTGCCCACAAATTTCTAATTTTACCTCTTCTTCTTTATATCTTCTGAGAAGAAAGAGATGTTTCCTCTATCAGTGGTCATTTATAGCCTTTCTAAGTCTAAGGAAGAATTGTGGCAGACATAAAGGTCGTTGAATCAGGACTAAGAAAAGTAGATTATAGCTGATCTTGAAAGACTGACTTCACTTCTCTGGGGAGATGATGGGTTTGGATGAAATAATTCCAGAAGACTTTCCCATTTTTACTCATCTCTGACTCTATTACAGCTTTTCTATTTCACCCTTGTTCCCAACTCTCATCAGGAACTTAAAAGAAAGACACAAACTCACAAACAGCGAGAAAGAGAGACAGAGAAAACAATAATGTAGGGTATCAGTCAGCTATTGGCACAATAATGCTGCATAACAGATCATCCTGAAACTCAGTGGCTTACAATAAGGTTTTGTTTTTTTAATTCAGGTGTGCTGGAGCAGACCTGCCTTAGGCTGTAGGTCACCCAACCTTGGCTTCAGGCTAAGATCCTGAAAGAAGGGCTCAAATCCACTCCCTGTGTCTTAATCTAAGCCCTTAGATAAAGGGGCCACCTCCTGGGACACACCCTCCTGGCAAACAATACAAACATAGGTCCTGGCCAAACACCCAAGCACACTTAAACCTTCTTCTTGTGTCCAATCTGCTGACATTCCATTGGCCAAAGCAAGTCTCGTGATCAAACTCCAAATCAATGAGGAATGAGAGTGTGTTCTGTCCACGGGTAGGAGGGATTTGGAAAAGCCATAGATATTTGCAGAACAATAATCCAATTTTCCACATTCTGCTACAAATATCATACACTGAAATGCCTTCAGAAACTGACAGGAATGAAGCAAACAGCAGAGGGAACACACCATCAAAATCAGGCAGCAGGGACTCGGCCTCAGGGTCAAATGTCTCTTCTTCTTGTGTTTGTTTTTTTCTTTTGAGACAAGGTCTCCCTCTGTTACCCAGGCTGGTGTGCAGTGGCACAATCATAGCTCACTGTAGCCTTTACTTCCTGGGCTCAAGTGATCCTCCCACCTCAGCCCCCAAGGTAGCTGGGACTACAGGCACACACCACCACACCTGGCTAATTATTATTATTATTATTATTTTGTAAAGATGGGATTTTGCCATGTAGTTCAGGCTGGTCTCAAATTCCTGGGCTCAAGTGAACCTCCCACCTTGGCCTCCCAAAGTGCAACGATTATGGATGTGAACCATCACGCCCTGCCAGATGTTTGATTTTTAAAGAGGGGAGATAGAAAGTCACAGTCTTTTGTGTAAATTTTCTATTTAAAAAACAAAAGTTAGAAAGCAGCTTACTTTCTGTCTGTATGTATACATATGGAAAATTACATGTATGCATATGTATGTATGTGTATGTATATGTATGTATGCATGTATGTAATATATATGTCTGGGTAAAACAAAGCATCTGCAGACCAGATGTAATTTTGAGATTGTTATTTGCAAGCTTTGACGAGAAATCTCTCTTGTTTACCAATATATGACCCTATAATTACACATCTAAGATAGTTTTAAAATCTTTCTGGGCCAGGCACGGTGGCTCATGCCTGTAATCCCAGCACTTTGGGAGGCCGAGGTGGGTGGATCAAAAGGTCGGGAGATGAAGACCATCCTGGCTAACACGGTGAAACCCCATCTCTACTAAAAATACAAACAATTAGCCGGGCGTGGTGGTGGGCACCTGTAGTCCCAGCTACTCAGGAGGCTGAGGCAGGAGAATGGCGTGAACCCGGGAGGCAGAGCTTGCAGTGAGCCAAGATCACGCCACTGCACTCCAGCCTGAGCGACAAAGCGAGACTCGGTCTCAAAAAAAAAAAAATATATATATATATATATAATATATTTCTTTTGTATTCAATGAGGCCATAATTTCATCCTGCCCCATGCAGACTTAACACGTGGTCAAGCTCTTTGGCCTAACCTTGTGTAGATCTTTCCTAAAAACTAAGGACTGTGTACCTATGATGTTACAATGTTGCATTACTAGAGAAACACAGGATTTACTCAGCACTTTCAAGTACATACATTGACTTAATCCACATAGTAAGTGATTCTATTAGCATTTTGTAGATGAGAAAACTGGGGCTCAGAAAAATTACATGAAATTTTCAAGGTCGTAGGGCTATAGCAGAGCTAGGTTTCTAGGTCATTTAACTCTTTCTCAACTGGCAAGGAAGCTAAGTAATCACAGATTCACAGAACACCAAAAGCTGTTCTGGCTACTGTTATGATTTGATTCTAATATTAATTATGTGGTTAGAATGATTGTATTAGTCTGTTTTCACACTGCTATAAAGAAATATGCCAGACTCAGGAAAGAGGCTTAATAGTTCCTCATGGTTAGGGAAGCCTCAGGAAACCCACAATCATGGCAGAAGACAAAGGGGAAGCAAGGACCTTCTTCACATGGTGGCAAGAGAGAGAAGAAAGAAGGAGGAGCTTCTAAACATTTATAAAACCATCAAATATTGGGTGCACCAAAATCTCAGAAATCGCCACTCAAGAACTTACTCATATAATCAAATACCACCTGTTTCCCAAAAATCTATTGCAGTACAAAATAAATTTATAAAAAGAAATTAAGCATTGAAAACAGATATTTCTTTCCTGGAAAAAAAAAATCAGATCTTGTGAGAACTCACTATGACGAGGAGAGCATATCACCTCCCCCTTAACACGTGGTAATTACAATTTGAGATGAGATTTGGGTGGGGATACAGAGACAGACCATATCAGTGGTATTTCAAAATATCTTCCTTTTGAGTCATTTAAATCCCTTATTTGATGCAGAGATAGTAAAAGCCCTACCAGATAATCAGGAGGTTGCTATTATCCTTTTTTGTACTTTGTTTCATCTGCTCTTATGTCTTTGAACCTCATTTCCGTCAGATGATTAAATAATGATTATCTTGTCTACAAATAATTGGTTTTGTTTTGTGATTTCACTTGACCTCAAGTGACATGATACAGTTTTAGAATGTCACAGATGTTAAGTTGTAAATCAGGGAGTGCTATTTTTTTTAATCAGAGAAATATGATGACTCAGTGTTTAGAACATATTCTTTAAAATGAGGGGACAGAGATTCTAAACTTGATTCTGCTGCAAATCAGCTATGTGATTTGGGGCTCTGACATCTCATTTTACTCTCTGAATCATCTAGGAAAAAGTAAGATGATGATTACAAAGCACTGGGAGCTCTTTCAAAAGGCACAGCTTTCATCTAAAATCATATTACTAATTAATTAATCAGATCAATTCCCTGTTAACTCATCCTAATAGCCCAAGCCCTGTTAGCCAAGTATATTACTATGATTTATTTTGACACTTAGTGGAACCGTGCAGCATTTCAGTCACAGGTTGATAACCTAAGCATTATAAACTTCAAGCAGTGTTTATAGTTTTGTTGTTGTTATTTTTCCTGAAGACAGCTGATAAAAGATACCCTTTTAGGAGGTGCTAGCTACATCCCTCAAATGATAAAAAATACAAAGTGATGAGTAGATGTTATGAACAGCATTGTCCTTAAAAGAGAAGTCACCACTGATCTCGAAGAAAAGTTTGCAAAATAAGGAAGAAGAAGATGAGGAGATGCAGTCTTCATTTCATTTCTTTTCCCAATATTTTGCTGCTGTTTTGTTTTTAATATCTTCCTTGGAGCAATGAATCAAATGTCTTCCATCAAAGAAAAGCAATATTGATATACATTTGCACATAGTAAAATCTGCAGGAATTCACGGCTCCTGGAAAGGAAAATATTTTCTCTCTTTCTCTCTTCCTGTGTTTCTTTAATGTAATAAAATAGCTTCCCTTGGAGGTCAAAGGATTCTGCCATTTCTCTTTTCTGTGCTCTAAGAGAGTTGCAACCACTTGTTTTGAAACTTGCTTTTGGTTTTGGGGAGTTTTAATGGAGGTATTAACTGGTGCCTAAAGGGAGCAAGTTATGTATATGTAAAAGCAGGGAAGTTATAGGAAAGTAGCTATAAAGACTCTAAGCAGTTCAAGAGAGTTATGTTAATTGCTGTTTCAAAATGCTCCCCTGGAGTGGGAGCCTTAGGCCTCCAGAACTCACTTTTCTCTCAGTGACTCTTATTTAGTTTATTTTCCTTTTTATACTGTGCTTTTTAGAGTTTTCCTGGTCTCTTTTACTTTGAAATCTCAAAGGCTGTTCCTTGGAGGATCCACTGTTTACTTCTGAGCACTTTCTAGAGATTCTGATGGGTCCAAATTCCCCAAGGAGCTGGTAAAGGTCTGCTTCCTCCCTTCATGCTGAGTGTGAAAGAAGGGAAGAGTCTTTCACTTCAAACTTCAGAGAGGTCTACCTAACTGGAGAGTGAACCGAAACTCTGAGGAGCACTGGCCAGGGAGGGGGAGGGCAGCACACTGCACTGTCTCACCTGGGCATTTTCATTGTCACCCACTATGAAAGATCTGCTAGGAGAATCGAGTTTCAGAGAAAAAAAGGAATAAATATATTTTGCATGACAGCAGTAGTATTTTCCCCTCTGTTCCCCTTCTACAGAGAAAAAATAATGTGTTAATGACTTTCTAAGAACAATTACTATATAAATGTGACAAATTTAGATTGAATTTGGATTTGATCCTCTTCTCACACCCATTTAAATTGGTTTGTGCTCCTAGCTCCTGTGCCATATCCTATGTGGAAATTTAAGAATGACAAAGTTCATAAATTTGGAAAGGAGAAGTTTGTTTCTCATAAAGGGTTGCAGCTTGCAGGGTGGCCATTCTGACGGGCTGAGAAGTGTAGCCTCCAGTCAGAAGCCAGAAACAGACACTTTGAGGGAGGGGCAAAGGGAACAGGAATTTATGCTGAGCTGGTGACTGAATATACATATTTAATAAGCTGTAGGAGGAGTCATGAATATTTGTGATAGAAGAAACATGCACAGATCCATTGGAGCTTTATGCCCCTTCCTGAGTCTCACTACAAAAAAATGGCAGTACAAGCATGATCTGAGGGTGGCGTTTTCCATGCTCTAACATCAATAGGTGAAGCCAAGGTCACAAAAACTCTTACTGCGCATTCTCCATAGACTGGACAGAACCACTCCATGGTCAGTGTTCTCTTGTCAGCCAAAAAAGGAAGGGCAGCCTCAGGCAGATCAGTAGTGTGGTCTTTTGAAAGAACTGGTTTCTGTTTAGCCCTTAGGGAATAAAGCCTAATTGTGATTAGCAAGGGAGGGGGTATAACAAGGCATGTCTGACCTCCCATTTCATTATGGCCAATAAAGCAGTTTTCAAGCTTATTTTGGGGTCCCTTTGGCCAAGAGATGATCTGTTCGGTCAGTTGGGGGACTTAGAATTTTATTTTCAGTTTACATATGGAATAGCCAAATATTTTATGATACACTTTGCTAGATTGTGAAATGTTTGGCAAATGAAAGAATGGGACATTTTCAGGGCGAGGGGAAGGTCAGCGAATTCATCTCAGGATATCCTGAAGAAATCAAATAATGAGGCAGACAAGACCACCCTTGAACAGACTGCCATATTTCTTGAGCTTCAGGAAGTTTCTTTGGAATGCCAAAGTAAGAATAAAGTTGGCCTCCCATGAATACTAGGGCAATTTGGTGATGCTTACTCAGATCCAAAGAAATAAATTATAACAAAACTGGAAAAGTACCCATGAATCAGGGCCAAATTTATAAGCATACACCTAAAAGTATGGAATTCCAGGCCTGATATGTGAAACGTAAAGCCCTAAGGCAAATATATTTCATGTGGGTTGGCATAAGGTTGCTTCCATTTTCACAGTATTTTAAAAAACAAAATGAAGTTATTGGCAATGCTTCACAATTGTAGTTTTCACTTAAAAATACAGATTTCTGGCTTCTCTTGGAAGACTAGGACACACATGCCCAAGAATTGAATAGCAGCTACTTCTTTCGGCAGTAACATGAACTCACCTGGTCCGTGTGTTCATGTCTTACCCACCATCCCCTCACACACATACTCCCAAGTATCTGACTCTTGACACTCTTCCCTTACTCCCTTGACATGCTGTACCTCTGTTGCTGTTCTATTTATCAAGCAGGACCCTGTTCTCTCCCAAAATATTCTCCAGAGTGATGGACCTTGTTTTCTGGGAGGCTTCTCTCACCTGAAGGACAAGGTTGACCTGTCTGGCTGCCTTTGCTGGCTGATGCTGACTATTTCCAACTCAGCTCTCTGCTCCATTTGGCGCTGGCTTCTTCCAGTTGTGGATCCTAGTCTGTCATCTTGACGACACTCCAGACCACCCAAAATGTCAACTTGGCAGTTGTTTAAATCAAATCATATAATAAAATAATTAAGCTGTTAGGCTGTGCTGATATACATTGATAACTCTTAGTACACACACCTACAAGGGTGGTCTCTTTGTAAACTACATGACAATGAGAACATTCCCTTTTAAAAGTTCCTATTTTCAAATCTGCCTAACGCAACATATTCGCCTCAAAACTACATTTCTATTTTACAGGAGGGAGAACAGAAACCAAAGCAAAACTAAATTTCATGTCTTGATTACTCAACAAGAGAGTGTATTGATGACACAACTTGTCCTGGGTTAGGTAGTGATTATATTTAAGTGCCATAGAAGATTTTCTTGGAAGAGATTGCAATCACTATAAGTACTTAGCATTGCATTGCTTACATGAAAAGAATGCGACTGTTGAGAGGAAAAGAAGCCTCTTTAGTATAGATTAGTCTTCCTATTGTCCATTAACTATGAATGAAAGTTGAAATTCGGCTCATTGTGATTCAATGCTAGATTCTATAAAAACAACAGTCCTTCTTTAAGGAACTGCCTGGAAGGTCTGCTTTGCTCTTTTGCTGGTGCAGTTACTTGTGGAGGTTATAGGAATTTAGGGACATGGATTTTTCCTGTTACTACAGCATATATATGTTGTAATATACAAATATACATGTATATCTGAATATGTATACTGTATATATTTACACACACATACATATTCTAAAACTCTTCTACTTCAACCAGGGCAGCACCCACTCTTCTGTTTAGTTTTATATAATGAGGTTCCATATAAGATTATACTTAAAGAGAAAGTGCTGGTTTGGTTAAGTAAAATTTAGAAAAATACTAATCTAGTCCAACTGTCCTATTTTCTGCATGAAGAGACCACTGAGAGACATGATTTTTTTTTTCATCACACTGTTGGTTAGTGACAGAGCCAAGTTGATTCTTTTTTTTTCCCTTCCTTCGTTCCTTTCTTTCTTCCTTCCTTCCTTCCTTCCTTCCCTCCCTCCCTCTCTCCCTCCCTCTCTCCCTCCCTCCCTCCTTCCTTCCTCTCTCTCTCTCTCTCTTTCTTTCTTTCGAGACAGAGTCTCACTCTGTTGCCCAGACTGGAGTGCAGTGGCACGATCTTGGCTTACTGCAACCTCTGCCTCCCAGGTTCAAGCAATTCTCCTGCCTCAGCCTCCTGAGTAGCTGGGATTACAGGCATGAGCCATCACACACGGCTAATTTTTGTATTTTTAGTAGAGACAGGGTTTCACCATGCTGGCCAGGCTGGTTTTGAACTCCTGGTCTTGAGAGATCTGCCTGCCTCGGCCTCCCAGAGTGCTGGGATTATAGGCGTGAGCCACTGCACCCCACCAGAGCCAGGTTTAGAATACAACGCTCCCAACTCCTAGTCAGTGTTCTTTGTACTGTATTTGGCCAATATTTATTGATTGTTTGCTATGCACAGACACTGTGCCAAGATTGAATTTCCTCAGGTGATAATCCCACTAACCCCATGAGGTCAATCTTACGTTTGTTAGAGAAAAGGATAAAAATCCTCAGGGAAGATAAGTAACTTGGTCAAGTTTGCACAGCTACAAAGTGCAGTGTCAAAAATTCAAGTCTAATTTAATCTAATTCCAATGTCAATAACTGTACTCTTATCCACTTCTCTCTACTTTCCTCATAACCATTTTTTCCCCAGGTTGGTAGAATAGACCACAAAAGCCAACTTTGTGTGCATTTCTATATCCATATATAAAATAATATACCAAAATACATTTGATCATGGCATATTTATTAAATGTTCTATATTACTCTGAGCTCTATTACTCTTTAAAATTTTTTAAATTCTATTCATAATCGACACATAATAATTGTACATCTTTCTGAACTTCATTCTTAAAGGAACAATTGTAGCTACATCGAAGTTGACATCAGGGCAATTTCTGCTTCACAGATTTTGAGGGCCTGGAAGACGATTTGATGAGATTATTTTAATCCCTGGATGAATTTTATTTACCTATATAGGCAAAAACTTAGTAAAAGATCTTTGAACCCTAAATATTTTACTTTAGGTACAGAGGTTATAAAATACAGAATGGTTGAAATGAATGAACTGTTATCTTAGATAGTATGCCATTTCAGCATGAGAAGGGAATCTGAGGATTTATTATCTATAAACACAGAATATTCTTGCAGAATATCTTCAACAAGCACTTCCAGTCATAATTGAAGGAACTGACCACCAAAGAGAGAAGGGAAAGAAAAGTGATTTATAGCTCATATGCTGTCTTGATAAAGGATCTAGGTTTTCTGAAATATTATGGAAACTTTAAGTGCTGAGAATTCTATGCAATCTAATCAAAGATTGTAGTGCTGTGAGTAAAAGAAAAAAATGTAACAACAAAGAGGGATTGGAGAGGAGTGGAAGAAACAGCAAGTAGGAATCACACAGAGACTAACAATGATAATTCACAATGATAATTCAATTTAAGCTGGTCCTTTAACTATCATATCCCATGGGGATCCCAGGAGTTACCTGGAGACTCGGCGTTATTATTCAGAGAACACTTGGAATTAATGCCTCTCTTATTGTTGAAATTCTCCCTAGAGTTGTTTGCATACACCTTGATATCGATGTTCTAAGAAGCTATTATCTCTTTATGTGCATTAGATCACAGAACCGCTACATTAGAGATGCTCTTGAATTTTGATTTAATCAAACAGGCATTTTTATGCTTCAGTCCTAATAATGGTTCCAGTGGTTCATCCAGTAGTTCCTGATATTTGGGTAAAGAGGTAGGCAATGTGAGCTGTCCATTGAGATATTTTGCTTTGCTTAATTCAGTGTGATGCTGTGAAACTCAACCAATAACAGTTTGAAAGTGTGCCCATGTATCCAAATACCAAGTAGCAGCAGGAAAAGAGTTCTCTGCAGCCAGTAACAATTAGAGGTTTATTAAGACTCTGGAAAACTTACTGGCTGGTCAAAAAAACCAATGATAATCTCCACCTCACTCAGGGAATTTAAGGTTGTTTGTTTGTTTCTTTGTTTGTTTGTTTTCCCCTCCACAGCCTAAGGATTCAGAAAGGTCGGAAAAACAGAAGTCACTTCTCTTGATACTTCTTCCCATAAAGACTTACCTTTCTGCCAGGGAAAGATATAGATTTGTATAACTTCCATTATTGTAGAAAATACAACCAAGAACCTGCCGCAGGAGATATCCTGAAAACCATTGCAACTGTTCCACGTGGGGCAAAAAGACATCTCTAGTTGTGTTGGAGCCTTATTGTTGTTTTGTATTGCTGTGTTCTGCTGTGCCATTCTTGTATGAAAAACAGGAAAAAGATAAGTTATAAGGCATTTTAGCATATCAGAGCATGGTTAGCACATTTAGCTTAGAGGAGTTGCTCCATTACAAAATTGCCTCTTTGTAAATCATATTATTAAAAAAAAAACACATCTGTCTTCTCAGGGAATTGCCCTCTGAATATAAATCTTTGAGAACTGATACTTAAATTCCACTGTAATTTAAGTTTCACTGTAATTAACCAACATTTTATGGCCTAGCCCACTTCTGCCTTCTAATATATAGTTTAGTGGGAAAGACACAAGTTAAACAAACAGAAAAATAAATATTTATTTAAGATTCTAGAAAATCTTTTAACTGGACAGAGAACAGCCTTGCCACATGAGAGAATAGACTAAGAATGGCTTACATTAAGTTTACTAGTCTGGTATGTTCTCTCTGAGCAGATAGTTAAGCTGAGTCCTGAAGGATGAGACACTAAAACCATTGGGAGAACAAAGGAAGAAGACTAGGCTGTGCAGAAATTGTTGTGGTTTGAAAAAGCTGAGTGGGGAACGGGAAGAGGCCCACCTTGCCAAAAAGGTATTTAAAAACAAGCAAGAAGAGGGCAATGACATGCAGTGGTAGGCAAGGCTTTATCATGTAAGACTTTAAGAATATTGTAGCTCTAGTGAAAGTTTGAATCAGAGAAATTTAAATACCTAATTGTCATTTTGAAAGATCATTCTAACTATTATTTGATGAATGGTGGTTGCTATAGGGCAAGGGGCAAAATGGAAGTTCATTGGGAGGCTTCTGTAGTTGTTTACAAAGTAAACAATGATGGCTTAGACTAGGGTGGTATCCACAGAGAGAGAAGTAGACAGATTCAAGATGCATTTTTGAGGGAAAACTGAGAGTTGTATGAATTCAGTGTGAGGGATTCAGGACTATGTGACATCTCATGAATGCCCTCCTGGTTTCTGCTCTGAGTGTGTGGGTAGATGGTGACATTATTTACTGAGATGACGAGGGCATCATCTATACCTTGAATACATTGAATGTATTTCTTAATTTCTCCCTCATTCCTCCTTCTCCCTTTCCTTACCATGTTTCTCTAAATCCTAGCTATCTTTTCAGATTCAGCATGCTTAATAAACATATTGAGTAATAATTAAAATAATAAGTTTAAAATTTTTGAGTGGTTCTAAACACTGTACATGCCCAATTTATTTAATCCTCCCAATAAAACTCTATAGGAGAAATTCTCTTTACAAATAAAGAATGTGGAGACACAGAGAGCATACATAATATGCCTAAGGTCACACAGCTGTATAGCAATTGCTAGGAAAAGCAAGCATTTACCTTTACAGAGTTACAGTCAAATGCAGGTGGCAGACTTACAAACAGACAGATGCAATGCTTTGGCAAAGCTGTTTTAACAATGGTATCAGTGGCCTTCTATGTGACCCATGCAGGGGAAACTGATCTGGCCCTGGGCAAATGTCTGTGCTGTTATAACAAAATACCACAGACTGGGTAATTTATAAAGACTAGAAATTTATTTCTTATAGTTCTAGAGGCTGGGAAGTCCAAGATCGAGATGCTAGCAGGCTCAGTTTCTGATGAGGGCTATCTCTGTTTTCAAGATGGCTTCTTCTTGCTGCATCTCTGGAGGGGAAGAACACTGTGTCCTCACATGGTGGAAGGTGGAAGTGCCCTTCAAATACTGTCTGAAGTGTCTTTAATGGGGGCCTCAATCCCATTTATGAGGAGAAGAGGCCTCATGACCTAATCATCTTAATATGTACACATTGGCTAGTAATTTTCAACGTCTGAATTTTAGAGAGGACACAGGCAAATCATAGCAGCAGAGATAATGAAGACAGGCTTTCTAGAGGAGATGATACCTGAGCTACACTTTGAAAAGAAGGTAAAAATCCTGGTGGAATTAATGGGGGCAGGGAAGGCTTTCTCAGGTAAAGGAACATATATGCAAAGGACACTATGTAGTGGGGTAAGAGCAGGGAGAAATAATGAGATAGTATTGAAGGACAATTGATGGGAAATATGGCTAAAGAGATAGATTACAGAGATGAAGTCTGGTATTCATAGAGATGTACTTTAATTTTATTTAAAATAGATCTCTTGACAGTATATCGAGTCGATGAATTGGGGAGGGCTTAAGTCACAAGTCTAGAAATACAATTTGAAAACTTGCATTTTTATTTTTCTATTGGAGAAAAATGATGGTTTGATACAGAGCAACGGTGTTAGAGATGAAGAAAAGATGAATTTGAAGATTAAATGAGACAGGACATAGAAAGCACTCAGCACAAAGTTTGGCATAGATTACCTACATAAGAAATATCATTGTTTCAGATGTCTGTTGCTGTTTAACAATCCATTGTAAAGCTTGGTTGCTTAAAACAACAAATACTTATTATTTTCTTCTAATTCTGTGAGTTGAGTGGGCTCTTCTGGTGGTTCTTCTAGTCTTCAGTTGCAAGTAAATTTGATTTAATTATTATGACTGAGGTCACTCATGTAGCTACATTCAATTTCAACTGGACTGGGGCTGGAGCTGCAAGAATGGCCTTTCTCCAAGGCCTCTTTTCAGACAAGCTTTAGTCATTCACTGGTCTAGCCTGGACAACATGGCAGCTGGGTTCTAAGAGAGAGACTGTATGGTCCCAAAAGCCCTATAACCATTTTCCTTTCACCTTCAAATTGGTCAAATCAGTTACAAGGCCAACCCAAATCCAAGGAGAGGGGAAATAGAGGGAGACATATGCAGATAGAGAAATGGCAAAAAAAAAAAAAAAAAAAAAAAAAAAAAAAGTTGTTGGTGACTGTATTTGTAGACTGCATACCAGTTATTTAAATTGTCTAATGCCAATTT
This sequence comes from Pan troglodytes, assembly GCF_028858775.2. Classification (NCBI taxonomy): domain Eukaryota; kingdom Metazoa; phylum Chordata; class Mammalia; order Primates; family Hominidae; genus Pan; species Pan troglodytes. The sequence goes on from NC_072419.2 coordinate 22,302,752, forward strand.
AATTCCTTAAACAGCATTCTTCATTTATATTTGTATTAGTTTCTTTCTCTAGCTCTATAAGCTTCCTTTCTATCTCACACAGAGTCTTTCCTATCTTGTACTAAATCTATGTTTTAGGGTTTTTTTCCCCTTAATGTCCTGGAGAATACAAAACAGCAGTTACCGGAAATTCAATTTATTTTCCTAGCTGAGGTAAATATTTTTCAAAATTATAGTCTTTATTTATCTTTTACATTCTTTCTTTTTTAAATTTTCTTTTTTAGTTGCTGAGTGTTTTCAAACATACTGGTTATGCATATGTATGCCTGTATGTGGCTTGTTTATTTTTCTTGACTGACTATTGAGGATGACAAGTCTATACAGTCTATCCATGTTTTCTATTTGCATAAAAATTGTTTGTCTAGATTCTCCTTGAGACCTGGGCAGCTTGAGTTCTCCCCATTTATATGGGCATCTTTAACTCTTGAGGATTGTGTGCCGGAGGTTTCTAATTAGCAAAGTGGAAAGGCAGCTACAGTCCTAGTTGATAAATACTTTACGTCATGGTTTTTGTCTTGTTTGTTTTGCAAAGAATGTATCAGACTGCTGTGTTCACCTGACCTTATTTCTAGATACACCGTGTGGTTCTCATCACTATCACTCTGGAGTTTCTACCTATCACTCTGAGGAGTCTCCAGTCCTATTGGAGGGGTATTTGTCTCATTAATTAAAAGGCTCCTCCTGGTTTAGTCACCTATATTGATTAAAAGTCATGAAAATTCCACTATCTTTCTCTTCAATGATGCCTTAGGTAAGGATACAGCTTACTATCCAAAATAGGACACTTTTAGGATAAAGATACATTGTTAATAATGTATAATAATAAATAAGACAAAAAATGTAACTATTTTGGAAAATGAGGATATATGGTCACTCAAATGATGCCATAACTGGAGCTTTTGCAACCAGTGTGTCTCCAGTTGCCTCTCTTTCCCCGTAGCCAGACCTCCATCCATGTCCTCCAGACTGGTGGAGTTTACCCCAGTGGGAGCAAGTTTACACTGATATTAGTAGAAACTGTGCTTGGAAAAAAATACACTTAAAATAGACTCATGCTTTCTCTTCCCACTTCACACAGATGCTGACCCACGATGAGGAAAGGGATGCAAGCTGGCTACCTATGTCTCAGTTCCCTCTTCCTTCAAAAGGTGCAAATATTAAATAGTTTGCACTTCTTCTCCTCAACATTTCTTGCTATATTCCTTGAAAGAAAAGTTAGTTGTTAGTGGATATTCCATGTAATAGTCTCAAATGTCGAATCTGTGGTAGAGAGCAAAGCATATAAAAAAATTCTAGGGGATTAAGTGTGTGACTCTACAGTTTGAAAAAAGCACTGTAGCTAGTTTTAACATGCAGTATCTCTGACTCCCCCAACACATGTGTATTGAGAACCACTATCCTCTCTGATGTAACAGTAAGGTGTGTTGTAACAAGTGCCTGGTAGCTCATGCTACCAGGATCAAGAAAAATTAGCTCTGAGGAATGATTTTTTTCTACTTTTACTTTATATGGTATTAATCACATCTAAGTAAACTTGCTTTTTGTTTGAAGCCAGATGCCCCAACAGACCAAGTTACACAGAAAAGAAATTTATGCATCTGGTCATTAATGCATATTTGGCCCCTAATAGCTACATGTAAAATAATTCACTTGAAAACATTACTCATTTTTGTCAAAGGGCTACACAAGAGCTTTATTATACATCTTATTTTTAAACTGACTTCTACTATAAATGAAGTTTTACTACTTCCTGATCATCTTCTTCTGACAACTTGCTATTCAGTTTTTTTGGCAAAATAAAATAACAATAAAACATGATTAATTTATTGATGAATGGATGGAGAAATAGATGAGTGGATAGACATATGATTATGTACATATGAACAGTAAAGCTTTAGTGGTAGAATCTAGATGGTGGATAAATGGGGGGCCATGGTAGATTTCTTTCAACTTTTCTGAATTTTGAAAATTTACATAATAAAATGTTGGAAAATGATTACTTATTATTTTCTATTAAAAATCACGGAGTAGGCCGGGTGCGGTGGCTCATGCCTGTAATCCCAGCACTTTGGGAGGCCAAGATGGGCAGATCACGAGGTCAGGAGATCGAGACCATCCTGGCTAACACAGTGAAACCACGTCTCTACTAAAAATACAAAAAAAAATTAGCCGGGCATGGTGGCGGGCGCCTGTAGTCCCAGCTACTCGGGAGGCTGAGGCAGAAGAATGGCGTGAACCCGGGGGGCAGAGCTTGCAGTGAGCCGAGATGGCGCCACTGCACTCCAGCCTGGGTGACAGAGCGAGACTCCGTCTCAGAAAAAAAAATAAATAAATAAATAAAAGTCATGGAGTAAAGGGAAGTTTTGTAGTGCTGTCCTCTCTCTAACTGAACAAGAGCCACTAAAAGCAGTTAGAACACAAGTTCCAAGCAAAACAAAACAAAACAAAAAAACACAGCAGTGGCTCTGAAGCTCTCCCTCCTGTCAGAGATCGTGCAGTCCAGATGGATTCATGGGAACTGAGAACTGACTCCTGCCGTCTTGATTCTCTTGGAGAATATAGATTCCCTCTCCCCCAACAACAAGTGTCGTGATCCTGAAAGACGTATCTAAGAATTCTTTTTTTTTTAATTTTTTTTTATTTTTTATTATACTTTAAGTTTTAGGGTACATGTGCACATTGTGCAGGTTAGTTACATATGTATACATGTGCCATGCTGGTGCGCTGCACCCACTAACTCGTCATCTAGCATTAGGTATATCTCCCAATGCTATCCCTCCCCCCTCCCCCCTCCCCACCACAGTCCCCAGAGTATGGTATTCCCCTTCCTGTGTCCATGTGATCTCATTGTTCAATTCCCACCTATGAGTGAGAATATGCGGTGTTTGGTTTTTTGTTCTTGCGATAGTTTACTGAGAATGATGGTTTCCAATTTCATCCATGTCCCTACAAAGGATATGAACTCATCATTTTTTATGGCTGCATAGTATTCCATGGTGTATATGTGCCACATTTTCTTAATCCAGTCTATCATTGTTGGACATTTGGGTTGGTTCCAAGTCTTTGCTCTTGTGAATAATGCCGCAATAAACATACGTGTGCATGTGTCTTTATAGCAGCATGATTAAATGACCTGAGGTTTTACAACTCGATGTAAAGAATTCTTAGATAGAAAAGAATTGTATCTAAGAATTCTTTACATCGAGTTGTAAAACCTCAGGTCATTTAAGTGACTCAGTAGGAGAGAAAAAACATAAGGCAAACAGAAAAAGAGGGTAAGTTTAGGGAGGAATTATGCAGCAGAGTTATTTTCTATGTTCTGTAAGTAGATCTTTAAGGGGAGGAGTGTTCTCTGAGGTGAAGGGGTGTCAAGGAGTGTCAGATTGAAGCAGAGAGCCCTAACTGAAAGGCTTTTAGCTGAGTTTCCCTGAGGCAGGTCCTCAGGTGTCCAACATTCCTGAGCAGCCACTGTGCATGTTTGATCATACATATCCCACGGTGCTTTCTCTTCATCCCGACACTCTTCTGCACAAAATAGCCACCCTAACTTTAAAAATCAATAATACTTTCGGACCAGTTGAAAAAATAAGAGAAATTAAAAGAATAAAAGCAAAATTAAGGGATATTAATATAAAGCAGATGGACATCATATATCACAGAAATAATACCCAAAGAGACACAGGAATATTTTATAAAATACTTCTTCATATCCTCAGAGTTCTGGTTAACATGTTTTATCAAAAACAAGCGATCGAAGAATAGATACAAGGGTTCAAATAAAAAGTAATGGCATAAAATAAAAGCGTTAGAGTTAAGCCCCATTAAAAGTAACAAAAGGAGAATAAGATGGACTAAAATTAAAGACCAAGGAGATGAATTTGAGAAAATCTTAACAATATTAAAAAAAAAAAACCCAGCAAGGGCAAATCATTCTAGATTAGATGACAGCTATTATAGGCAGTCAAAAGATATCCAATGTATTAATAATTTATGTTGCTCAGAACAAGTGGAAGAGAAAAAATTATATTTAAGATAGAATGAGAAAACATGAGTTGAAAAACATGATCCTAATTTGTAAGAAAAAAAAGTGTGTGCCAGAAAAATTGATGAAAATTTTCAATAGCAAGGCATTATAATATTGAAGTTACTGAACTGCAAGGATAAAGAAAAAAATATCACATTTCTATGTAAGCAGAAAAAGTAAATTAAATGTGATGCTTGATGTATTATAGTATCTGATGCCAGAAGATAGTTGGCTATTGTCTACAAAGTTAAAAGGAAAAAAATTATAACAGAATAAGATAATACTCCTCCTTTTCTTTTGAATAGAAAGTCAAATAACAAATTATCTCACATATGCAAGAACTGAGAGACGAGAGTGGACTTGCCCCATTTTTGGTGTGAAGGGCAGGTGGACACAAGGCTGTGAAGTTCAGCCAACCAAGAGATCTGGACTCTTGAAAATGAAGGGATAAAGAAGGTAAAGAAACAGTGTCACTCAATACATATATTTAAATTTAGAAAGCAGATAAAACAACAATGGGGATTATAGTTATAAATAGAATACAAACATTTTAAACCTTGACAATACAAAATAATCATATAACTATCAAAATTAAGTGATTGAGATGGCATACAAAGTGTAAGTGTCTCAATTTTTGTATCCCATACTGTAGGAATAAAGAAAATTTTTGTTTTGTTTTGTTTTTGTGTTTGTTTTTGAGACAGTCTCACTCTGTCGCCCAGGCTGGAATGCAGTGGTGTGATCTCGGCTCACTGCAACCTCTGCCTCCTGGTTCAAACGATTCTCCTGCCTCAGCCTCTCGAGTAGTTGTGACTACAGGCATGCGCCACCAAGCCTGGCTCATTTTTGTATTTTTAATAGAGACGGGATTTCACCATGCTGGCCAAGCTGGTCTCGAACTCCTGGCCTCAAGTGATCTGCCTGCCTCAGCCTCCCAAAGTGCTGGGATTACAGGCCAAAGAAACATTTTCTACTGTTGGCATACATAGTTTTATGTATATACTTATTTATTTTTTATTTCAACTTGTATTTTAGATTCAGGGGTACATGTATAGGTCTGTTACATGGGCATATTCTGTGATGCTGAGGTTTGGGGTACAATGAATCCCATCACTCAAATAGTGAACATAGTACCCAATCTGTAGTTTTTCAACTCTTGCTTCTCTCCCTCCATCCCCCAGTAGGAGTCCCCCGTGACTGTTGTTCCTATCTTTATGTCCATGTGTACCCAATGTTTAGCTCCCACTTATAAGTGAGAACATGCAGTATTTGGTTTTCTGTGTTAATTTGCTTAGGATAATGGCCTCCAGCTGCATCCATGTTGCTACAAAGGAATGATTTTGATATTTTTTATGGTTGGGCAGTGGAATACATAGTTTGCCCATATTGACTCCAACTTTTAAAAATGCTTTAAAAATCTTCTTTTTTAAAAAATTTAAAGAAATATTTTAGAAAATAAAATTTTTGTGCTATGGAAATGTTATGTAAAATCTTTCAATTTAACTTTTTTATCACTTGAATTCAAGTTTAATCTTCTCTCCTGTGAATAAGCCTACTGCTGTATGAAATGCTGTTTACCAAAGGATGACAATGATTATTTCTGAATTTGGGGGAATTGCAATGTTTTTATATTTTACTTTTCTGAATTGATTTTTTAAGTCTGTATCACTTTTTCAAGAAATATACTCTTTTTAATGTAATCGTTTCCATCTGGTGTTAACAAAGGCAAAGAATGACTTTGAGGATAATTCTTTAATCTTTTCATATCCACAGGCAGCTCATTTGAGCACGAGTAGTTAGTTGCTTTGACTGGATAGTGATCTGTGTTAGCCATGAAGGTGGTAAAGTCACTGGAGTCATCGATTCCATTTAGATTCCAGTAGCTTAGACAAAAAGCGACCAGTTTACTAAAAACCTTAGAAAACACCTGGAAATGCCACACTTAACTGCCATTGCTGAGATTATTAGAGTTTTGCTGCTGTTGTTGTGGGTATACTTTAAGGGTAACTAAATTTCCAGAGCCATAAGTATATGAAGCCTTGTCCTTCGTTAACAGTGGAACTGAAGTTCTTAAGAGGGGCTCAGGAGGCTGACTCATTGTTTCCTCTTAGGAAGTATTGGTATTTAACATGTGATTTAAAATATCTATAAATTGAGTTACATTTTCACATGATGACCTTCTCACCAATGTATTTGTGTAATTTTGATGTTAGTGGAGTTAGTTTATGTAATGAAGGTGGAAAAATGTGTTACTAAGAGGTAATTACTGTAAAGCTATTTAATTATTGATTTCCCCAACATAGCAGGATTGACATTTTGCAGATATAATGAAGGAAAAGATATGCATTAACAGAATGAGAACAGAATAAATGTACGTTTTAAAAAGAAACACAATTCATTTTAATAGGTATGCAGTCATTATTCAGGAAATGTGACTGCTTCTCCATAAATGACATTAGCTGTTTAAGTTAAAATGACAGACCTATAATAAGTAAAGATATTATGAGGGCGTTTTAAACCCTAGCACTGGCGTAAGGTTATATTAAAACTTCATATTTACCAATATTGTTTTTTTGTAGTCTCTGTCTTCATTACCCTTTATGAAAAGCACACTTTATTTTGAAGTATTTATATTGGCTTGTGCTTCATTCTTCACTTAGAAAAGCATTTTGCCTTGCATATTTGTCTAATAGCTATAAATAAATGCAGCTACTTCTTCCCTTGAAATGAGCAACTTTGCATTTTAGGCTGAATGAAAAAGATCAGCTCAGGACTTCTACAGAAGTTCCAGCCTTGCTGAATCCTTGCTTTTTCATCCCTGGTTTATCTGCCTTTCTGATTTCTAGCCACAGCGAACAAGCATCTGACTACATGGTAATGAGCCCTTAAAATGACAAAAAGAAGTGCTTACACATTCAAAGGAGTTTTAGCTTCTAAAGAATAGCCTTTGGTTGAAAGCATGTTTTGAACTGTCTTTTGGATTGCCTTCAGAGTCAGTGTATGAGACCCACAAGAAACAATGCCTCATTTAATTACGGCGGCACATGATTCCTAACATAAAATCATATGACCCAGCTGGTCAACATTCATATCAGGCAAGCTTTGTTTGAAATAATATTCAGCCATTTTTCTTATATGACAGCAAAAACACAAAGGGAAGGATTTGTCACCATTTAAATAATTCAAAGAATGTAACAGCGATTCTAAAATCAGTTCCCAAAAATGAAGTTTCAGAAATATTCTGGGCCATAAAAGACTATTGAGTATCTAAGAAAAAGTTGGAAATAGAAAAGCTTAAAAAATGAAATCTGCAGAATGAAAAGGAGGTGGCAAATATAAAAATAATGAATTGAAAAGTGAAAAAATATTTTCAAATTGATTAATAACTTTAAGTACTTTTTGGAAACACTACATAAAGAAGAAAGAAAACACAAGTGCATAAAATTTAAAATGGCATAAAGGAAATGAGAGTTATATTAGAAATTAAAAGAATAATAAAATAGTGCTTTATAAAGCTCTACAAAAATGCATGTTAACAATTCTCAAAATTTGAGGAACCAAGTGTTAACAAAAGTGATTCTACAGAAGAGATGAAACTCGTTGATGAATAACTATGAAAATTATATAGAAAATTATTAAAAAGGTATAGCAAAAAGAAATTTCCAGACTCAAATGGTTTTCAAAGGGAGAATTCTTCTGAAATTTTAAAGAACCAATTTACTAATTACTTAAGCTTTCCAAAACAGAGAAGTAATGCAGCCTCCAAATTTTTTATACAAAGACAATGTAACATCTAAGTTGAAATTTGATAGAGATGATGAAATCGAACAAACTTATAACAGTCTTATGTAATATAATCATACTACTGTTGGGGCCAACACATTAAATGTTAGCCAAATGAATGGTGGTATATTGAAATAATTGTATGTCATTAATCAAGAATATGTATTTTTCAAATAAATATTCAGCATCAAGTTAAATGATACAAATTTTGAATTTTTTATATTCTTATTATGAATAAGATAGTAATGCCTACTATCCCTGCCATTAAAATTATTCTAGAAATAGCACATGTAATTCAATATGAGAAATGAGAATTAAAGGTATAGGTATTGGTAAGGAAGAGACAAAAATTATTGTTAGTTCTATTCCTAAGGGACTTTATCTCAGGTATCCCTCTCTGACAACATAATTGAGAAGAGAAATGAGCAAGAGTCAGATTATCCAGGAGGCCGTGTCTAGGGTTCTTATGTGATTTATGTCTCTGATTTATGTAAATATTGACAAATATAGATTAATCTCTAGATGGTAGAAAAACCAAAGGAGGAGCCCCTGCTCACAGAGAAAATAAAAGATGAATTCAATGTTTCTTAGATCCAGCTTAATCTAAACCATGGGGCATTAAATCTTTTTAGAAAGAAAATTATCATTAGTTGCTGCTTATGTAATTGTATACCTAGTAAATGCAGTGGAATCAACTGAGAAGTGTGCAAAATAATTAGTTAATTTAGAAAAGTACCAGGAACAAAATCATTAGCTTTGATTCTTCATCTTTTCTATTTGGTCAGTTTAATTATATACAGAAAATAGATGCCAATGTATTTGGATGAGTTTTATAAAGTATTATGTTATCATTAATTTCATTTTCTCTATATCTGTTATTAACCTGTTATGATTTTAACTGTTGTGTACATGTCTTTGTGTTCTGCCTTTTTCATTTTTATTATGCTTCATTTTTCAAAAGGTCTAAAACTCACTGATCAATTCTACTATTATTTTTCTTTGTTTTCCATCTTTCCTGTCACCTTCCTTTTGATTTCCATGGAAGTAGTTAGTCATTCTTCTCAATTCTTTATTTGGATGCTCAGTGTTCTCTCCATTGGCAAGGCCACTTCTGGAACTTGATATTTGGAGATTTCTTTGAAGTTAACATTCTTTTCTTTGGAATATTTTAAATGGTCACAAATACTCTTCTATTTATTTTCATTGGGTAATACAAAAAAGTAGTTAAGTTTATCTAAAGAAAGCTTAGCTGATATACACTGGTTGACCAAGGTAGGCCATGTCAATCTGTATAAAAAAACCATGTGTCACTATGAAGTAAATGAGACATTGTCTCTTGTGGGCAATTTTAAAAAAAAAGGATGTTCAAAATATGTTTTTAATAAAGTCTGATTATGTTTCTTTTCAGTAGCTAACATTCATTTAGATGTGTAAGCATCATTTGGGGGGATGTATAATTTTTAAGAATTCATTACAAGTATCACAAAAGATAAACACACATAAAGAATTATATAAAAATTAGTAGCATTGTAAACAACCCAAAGCAGTTAGAAAATACAATGGGAGAAATAATCCATTTATAATAGCAACAAGAAAAGTAAAATGCCTGGTATTAAAGTTAACCAGAAATGTGAAGGACCTATATGAAGAAAACTTGAAGCTCTAAAGATAACATAAAAGAATTCTTAGTAAAATTAGAGATACAGGTATTCTTTATAGGAAACCACAATATTATACATTGACAAACTGACAAATCTCAGTTTAGTAAGCTGCAAATTCAATGTCTTAACACTCCATCCAAATTTATTTTTCTACTTGACAAAATAACACAAAGTTCATCCTGAAAAATAAAAGTGAAAAATGCTTTGAAATGTTTCGAAAAGGAAAATGAATGAGCTGGAAATAGTATTATCTATATAAAAATAGCCAACAAGGCTGTACTAGCTTAATCAGCTGGACACTAGAGAACCAATAGATTGTGAGAGAATGTTCCCAGATTCTCCAGATTCAGAGGTAATACTGGCATTCAAATCATTGGGAAAAGAGCTTTTCACCAAGTGGTGCCGGGACAAGGTACTAACTGCATGAAAAAAAAAAATTGGATGGTAGTCTCATTTCTCTTACCAAAGTAAATTACAGAAAGTAAAAATTAAACTATGACAGTTTGAGGAAAAACATGAGTGAATTTATTTAAAATTTTGGAATTAGTGGAAAGTCTTTCCATGAAGGACACAAGACACAGAGCACAAAAGAGAAAACATTAACAAATCTATAAAGTTACAACCAACTAAAAAAAAATCTGAACTAATAAAAATACAGTCTAAACATGTGACAGGTCGAGACTAATTTTCTTAATTTGCAAAATTTTATACAAATTAGTAAGGAAAAAATACACTTAACCCAAGGGAAAATGGACAAGTTGCTGAAAAAGAAATACAAATGGACAATAAAAACGTAAGAGGACCATCTTTGCCTTCCTAATTAAAGAAAGGCGAATAAACAATAATGAGATGTCATGTTTTAATCAATCAGATTGATAACAGTTAAAAAAAGTTTGATAATATCCAGTGTCAAATGAGGATCCAGAAAAATAGCCACTCTTAATACATTGTTGCTTGAGGTGTAAATTGGCTCGACCTCTTTGTCAGACATTTAGGTCATATGCGCAGAAGTCTGGAATATACATTTCTTCATGACTTTGTGATGCCTCTGATGGGAATTTATTCAATAGTATATTCACACATGTTTTCTAAGATGTACTAGCAAGAAAGCTTACTGTAAAACATACAAACTGAAAATACTAGAAATGATCACATAACGGACCTGGTTGAACCATTAAGGTATATGGCACAACTGCTGAAAGGCTGAATAATCTTAAAACATGAAGCGTATCTCTTAATCTTAAAACATGAAGCGTATCTCTAAGTGCAGATATGAAAACACCTACAAGATAAATGACGTCATTTAAAAATTAAAGTGACGATCACTGTGTATAATGTGGTTCATTTTGTATAAAAAAAGACTGTGTGTGTGTGTGTGCATGCGCATGTGTATGATTAAAATATATCTGGAAAGACGTGAGATATTGAACTCCGATTGCCTTTGTGTAGAATACTGGTTCTCAGATTTCAGTGTGCATCACAATCACCAGGAGGGTTTGTTAAAACCCAGGTCCCCACCGTAGAGACTCTGATTCAGTGAATCTGGGGTGAAGCCTAAGAATTTGTATTTCTAACAGTTTCCCAGGTGATACTGCTGCCTCTGTTCCAGGCACCACACTATGTAGACCCTCTATGGAGAGGAACTAGGCTTTTCACTTGATATCTTCCTGTTCATTTAATTTTTAAAAATAGTATATGTATTTCTTTTGTTTTTCCTTTAAGATCAAAAGCAGCAATCTGAATTGTAAGATTCTGGGGCATTTTAATTTTTTCTTTATACTTAATCACATTTTAAAAAGCCATACTGTTAAAAAAAATTCTACCAAATAAGATCAAATCCACTGCTTTTTAGTTGCTCCTTAAATATTTTGTTTGGTAATTCATTTCCTTAAGAATAGACTTAGTGAAATACTAAATTTTTCTTATATGTATTCCTCCTAGGTAGATCCTTGTATCATAATTTGAACTCAGAAGTTAGATTGGCTTGTGTGGTATGCCAAGAAATAAAAATATTTTAAGAATATTGGGGATTTACATTATTTTATATTATGTATAATATATATCATAAAATCTATTATATAAATAATTATATAATTTTATTATATTATATTAAGATTGGGGATTTACATTATTTTATATAATATATAATATAAAAATTAGTGGCAAATAATAAAAGATAATAAAAGATATATTATATGTAATATATTTAAAATAATGAAAGAACCGTCACCATTTTCTGTAAAATAAGAATGACAATATGCAGCATGCAATAGCTATCATAGAGAACCACTTAAGATGACAGACAACATGGCAAATCCTTAAGGAAGACTCCTGGCATTGGGATATGCTGTCTTATTTGTATTTCTGTTAATACAGCTTTATGATTGCGTTGCATTTCTGGGTTTGAACTTTGTAAAGATTTAGAGCAATAACAACAACAACAACAACAAATGGATTGTCCAATTCTATCCACTCCTTTTTTTCTTTTAGCAAGTCATATTCCTGTAATCTTCTCTTGCTATTATTTTTCTTTTGTTAAGATTTATATTATTTTTTATTTATTCAGCGTTCATTGTATAGACTCCCTTAGGAGCACTGAATAACACATACAAACAAATAACAAATAGCTAAAAATTTGAATCCCTGTCTTGCCAACCTTCATATCTTCAGCTGGGGCAGAAAACCTGAGCAAACAGGCATTGCACTAGACTGTGTCGGCAGCAAAGCAAGCTGTAGTCAGGTTCCCAAGGGAATGAATTCTTATGTTTTGTTTTCCACACCAAGACCATTTTTTCTCCTTTCCCCTAAAGATCAAATCTGGTGGTTCATTAGCTATTCTGGCTGATCTCAGCTTCCTCTGTGCGTGCTCTTGTCTTCCCATCCCCACAACTCCAGGGGTTTGATAGAACAAGGTTAATACTCGGAATCATGGTCAGGAGCAAATTGATTGCAAGTGGAGGATGTAAAGCTTGTCTGTCACCATCTCCTTACGGCCTCAAGTTAAGCAGGCGGTTTGCATCAAGTGAAGCTTTAAAAGTCTCTTTTTTAACTGACATCCGTGACAGAGAACGCTATTTCTCTCAAACCATATGCCACTAACGCCTGATTAGCTATGATCAGATAGACCGATAGATACACTATTAAAAAGAATTGAACCCCGTGGCTAGTTCCTATGAATGTTGAATAAGTAATTAATGTCTTCCTCTTTCCTACCCCCCACCCAACCAGTCTGCTGTTATTTAATTGAACAAGCATTTGACGGAGCATATCTTGTATGCTAGGTAGGTACTAAGAAAAGATCTCCTTGTCTGCACAATTCCAAAAGTTGCCATTTATATGGATTTTAATGTGAATAGTGCCCCCAGGGAGTTGTGCAATTGCAACCTTCCTAGCCATTCATGTCACTAAGCTAGGCCAAAGGAGGGGGAATTGTTGTGACGAGTTATAAGACATCATTTGTGCCTTGTCAGAGTTCATATAGGAGAACGGTTAGTGGGGAAAGAGGTACAGCCACAGGTTACTATAAGTCATAACTCAAGATACATTTATGTTTCTGTAGATGTCTGACTAAAGGGGTGTGGGATCAGCAATGAGGGTGTAGTAAATTCTGCTTGGGATGGGGTGCAGGAATCAAGAAAGGCATCAAAGAGAAGACGACATTTGATTTGGGCGTTTGAGAATGCGTCACACTCAGAGCCGAGGGGAGTGGGAGGGTAGGCCATGGTGTAGTTGGAAATAACAAGAATGCCACTGTTGCCCGCCATTGTCTGGAGTGAATGCCAGCTGGGAATCATTTAAACACTTTCTCTTGTAATTTGAAGGACACAAACCATGGCTTCTCTCTCAGTGAAAGACCATTATTCTCTAAATTGTTTAATCTGTAGTCCCGATTTATTAAGATATGTGTGGCTTGTCTTGGGAGTCTGAGTAATCACTGACATTGTATAGGGGAATACATTTGCATGGCATTATAAGAATGTCAAGTTGTCTTTCAAAACTGAGTATAGATAAAAGGCTCACCAATGCCTGGGCTATCTCTGAGTGCCGACTGTGGGAACATCCGCTGGTGGCATTCGTTCTACTGTATGCACACATTTCAATCAGCCCAAAAGGCCTCTTGTCCACAAAAGGCTGGACAGTCCTTACCTCTCACTCATAATGCCACATTAGCATTTCTGTTCTCATGCTCTGTGGTCATAAGAGGCTGGGAGATCTTCGGAGAGACATTTCTCAACCTGTAGACACAAAAGGGGTGCTTTGAGCTCTTTGAAGGGCACCATTTCAGTGGGGGTGCATCTGTTAAAAGACTGTGTTGCACCTCAACACCTCTGGAGACTGAAAGGGAAGCAATTTGGGATAGCAGAAATGGACATAGGTATTAATGGAAGGAGATTGTAATAAGGAATGTAAAGAAATGGAATACACATACACTGCCTTATCTGAGCCATTTTCCATAGTGGTGTTAACTATAAGAAGCCCATGTTAATACTCTGAAAATCTATCCCCTTCAATCCCTGCAGCTATACTTCCTGCTAAGACGCAAGGCAGATGGACACATTTTGAGGCTCAGGCCAAAATTCATTAAGCTCTCTAATTTTAAGAATTTTGAACTTTCCTACCACACACACACAAATTTTAGAAGTCTTTTCCTCTTGATGTACACATTTGTTTCAAGATTGTGCCTTTCAAAACCTTTGCACGTAACAAATAGTTTTGAGTATGCAATTAAATAAAGAAGTTATTTAATATTAGCTGTGATTGAATGTGCAGGCTCTAAAATCAGATTCCCTGGGTTGATATGCACAGTATGCCAACTGAAACAGTCACCTCTCTTAATGGACCGTAGTCTCCCCCTCTGAGAAACAGGGATTATGGTCAAAAGTATAAGAGGTCATGTCAGCAGAGTGCCGGGCATTTGGCAAATGCTCAATAATACTTAGAATTATTATCTCCTGAAAATTTCTTTGGTGTCAGATGCAATCAAATGTAACTTCTAAATAACATGAAATGAGTACTGGTAACAGTGAATTGACACGATTCTAGCCAAAAGCAAGCAAACTTGACTTTTCACATAGTTTATAGTATCTCTTCAAGGCCAAGTTTGCTTTGTGAGATTCACTTTTTTTGAAATGTTGAGAATAACATATATATTTGAATGCCTGTTATATATACGAGCTAGGAGTGTGTTTGACTGCAATTAATAGTGTTCTGAATAATTCGCAGTATATTTTCTTACGTATCAGGGTAGGAGTTTGTTGTCCTTGATTTAGGTGCTCAAAAATGTCCTTGAGGAACCAGCTGTTCCTGTCATTTTCTTCTAGCAACCTGACCTTTTAGGGTTCTTTTTTTGTTTGTTTGTTTGTTTGTTTTGTTTTTGAGATGGAGTCTCGCTCTGTTGCCCAGGCTGGAGTGCAGTGGCGTGATCTCGGCTCACTGCAAGCTCCGCCTCCCGGATTCACGCCATTCTCCTGCCTCAGCCTCCCGCGTAGCTGGGACTGCAGGCCTCCGCGACCACGCCCGGCTAATTTTTTGTATTTTTTAGTAGAGACGGGGTTTCACCGAGTTAGCCAGGATGGTCTCCATCTCCTGACCTCGTGATCCGCCCGCCTCGGCCTCCCAAAGTGCTGGGATTACAGGCGTGAGCCACCACGCCCAGCCTTGGGGTTCTATCTTTATGCTAGTGACCCCATGGTTACAAAGTAGCTGTGATATCCAGGCCTCCTACCAGCATCACAAGCCAAAAAGAGCTCAAGGATCATCATCGGATGGTCATTTTTATCAGCAAAGTAAAAGCTTCTTAGATATATCCCCAGCAGAGTCTTCCTTATATCTCATGGGCTAAAACTGTCATGTAGCCACACATAGCTACAAGGGAAGCTGGAAAAGCAGGTAAAGAATTATCCTGAGTAGACTAATCATAATCTATCAACTAAGGGTTGGGATATTGCAGCCTTAAAAATAATCAGGGTTCTATTAGCATAGAGCAATGGTTCTCAAACTTCAATGAGCATCAAAATCACCTGAAGGGCTTACTAAAGCAAAACTTTGAGTCCCACTGCCAGAATTTCTAATTCAGTAGGTCTGGACTAGGGCTCAACAATGTGCATTTCTAACAAGTTCCCAAGTGATAGTGATGCTGTTATCTGGGATCACACTTTGAGATCTTCTGTGTAAAGTCACAGACTTTTTCTGTAAAGAGTCATATAGTAAATATCTTATTTTTGTAAGTTATACATTCTGCACCAGAAATTTCAGTGCAAAAGCTGCCATAGACATTTCATGAATGAATGAGCATAGCTGTGTTTTGCTAAAACTTTATTTACAAAAACAGATGTGCACTGGCTTTGGAATAGAGGATGATAGAAATTAATATTGCATATTGTTTCAGTTATTGTGGTAGTATAGCAAATTATTCCACTTTATGCTCATGAATTCAGTGAATTATGAAAGAGCACAGTGGGGATGACTCTTCCCTGTCCCACAATGTCTGGGGCTTTAGGTGGGAAGATCCAAATGCCTGTGATTGGGTGCTTGGGGACTGGAATCAGCTGGAAGCTCCTTCATTCACATGTGTGGCACCTCAGCTAGGATGGCTAGGACACCCGCTCTGCCCTGACGCTGGATCAGAACACCTACCTGTTGCCTCTCTTTGGGACTGAGATTCTCACAGCATGGTGTCTGAGTTCTAAGAGGGAAACTGCCAAGAAAACCAAGGGAGAGGTTTATTGTCTTCATGGACCTGCCCTGGAAAGTCATGAGCATCACTTGCATCTCATTCTATTGGTAAAAAGTAAGTCACAAGCCTGCTCAAATTCAAAGGGAGAATTAAACTTCACCTTGACAAGGAAATGACATGGTCACATTATAGAAGGGTGTGTATGATGGGAGATATTTTTTGTAGCTACCTTTGGAAAATACATTTTGCCATAAGCAGACACATACCAATGTCTGGTGCCTCCCTCAGACAGATTACTGAGGCTCTAGATACCTCATTAGAAGCCTGTGTCCCAGCATCAGAGCACAGAATGTAGGTCTATCACAGCATGATATGGGAGGATTTCTGGGTATGACCACTAAGTTTTACCTGGCCAATACAGCTGCTTTTCTGTGGCCCCATTGCCTGTCTGGTCAGCCAGATAGTATTGATTTTTTATTTCAGCAGGACCTTGGCTAGGTTTTCAGGGATAGAATCAAAACAAATGAACAAAGAAAGAAACCCAGGGTATGTATCATCCATCGTCCAACATCATTATTTAGCAAAGACCTTTAATTTCTTTTGTGTGTAAGAGTAATGCCAAGAACTGCCAAGTTCAAGGCACCAACTCTTCTCTTCAAAGAGCTTATGATCTTTTGGGAAATTGGGCCTATAGTTTTAAAAAAGATAAATATCAATGAAGAGGCATCTGGTATGTCAAAAGAAACACTTTATATTGATATATAATAATTGTACATATTTATAGGGTACCTGTGATATTGGGATACCTGCACACAATGTGTAATATCCCTCACCTCAAGCATTTATCATTTATTTGTGTTGGGAATGTTTCAAATCTTCTAGCTATTTTTAATTAGGTAATAATTTATCATTAACTAGAGTTATTCTAATGAGCTATCAAATGCTAGAACATATTCTTTCTATCTAATTCTCTAATATGTTTGTACCCATTAACCAACCTCCCTTCATTCCTCCTCCCACCCACACTTTCCAGCCTCTGGGAACCATCATTCTATCCCTCCTCCATAAGATTAATCTTTTAGCTTCCACATATGAGTGAAAACACACAGTATTTGTCTTTTTGTGTCTGGGCGATTTCACTTAAAATAATGCCTCCACCTCTATTCTTGTTTCTTGCAAATGACAGAATTTCATTATTTTTATGACAGAACAGTATTCCATTGTGTATATAAACATATTCTATTTATCCCTTCATTCGTTAATGGGCAGTAAGGTTGATTCCCCACCTTGACTATGTTAACAGTGCAGCAATAAACAGGTGAGTGCAGGCATCCCTTTAAAATATTTGATTTCCTTTCCTTTTGATAAGTAATCAGTAGTGGGACTGCTAGATCATATGGTAGTTCTACCTCTGTATTGTTTTGCATAATGGCTATACTAATTTATATTTCCACCAATAGTTTATAAGAGTTCCCTTTTCTCTGCTTCCTTGTCAGCACTTTTTTTTTCTTTTTCTTTTTTTGGTCTGTTCATTTGATAATAGCTACACTGATTGGAGTGTAGTGGTATCTTATTGTGGTTTTGATTTGTATTGCCTTGATGACTCATGATGTTGAGCAATTTTCATTTGCCTGTTGGCCATTTGTATGTCTTCTTTTGAGAAATGTCTATTCAGATTTTGGCCCGCTTTTTAATGGAATTCTTTGTTTCTTTTTGCTGTTGAGTTGTTTTGAGTTCTTTGTATATTCTGGGTATTAGCAGCTTGTTGAATGAATAGTTTACAGATATTTTCTTCCATTCTATAAGTTATCTCTTCACTTTGTTGATTGTTTCCTTTGCTGTGCAGAAGCTTTTTAATTTAATATGGTCCCATTTGCCTATTTTTTGTTTTTTGCCTGTGCCTATGAAGTCTGAGCCACAAATCTAGTCTTTGCCTAGACCAATGTCCTGAAGCATTTCCCCTATGTTTTCTTCTAGTAGTTTTTATAGTTTCAGGTTTTATATCTATATCTTTAACTCATTTTGAGTTAATTTTTGTATAAGAGATAAAGGTCTAGTTTTATTCCTCTGCATATGCATATTCAGTTTTCCCAACACCATATATTAAAGAGGATGTTCTTTCCCCAATGTATGTTCTTGATGCCTTTGTTGAATATCAGTTGGCTGAAATACATGGACTTACTTCTGGATTCTCTGTTATCTTCCATTAATCTACGTATCTGTTTTTTATACCAGTACCATGGTGTTTGGGATACTATAGGTTTGTAGTATATTTTGAAGTGAGATTGTATGATGCCTCCAGCTTTGTTCTTTTTGCTCAGAATTGCTCTGGCTATTCAGGGTCTTTTGTGGTCCTATATAAATTTAAGGCTTTTGATCTATTTCTGTGAAAAATATCATTGGCATTTTGATAAGCATTGCATTGAATCTCTAGATTGCTTTGTGTAGTGTGGACATTTTTATTATATCAGTTCTTCTGATTCATGAACAGGGGATGTCTTTCCCTTTGATTGTGCCCCTTTCATTTTCTTTCATTAGTGTTTTCTAGTTTTTATTGCAGAAGTCTTTAACATTCTTGGTTAAATTTATTCCTACATATTTTCTTTTATTTTATTGGCTATTATAAATTGAATTGCTTTCTTGATTTCTTTTTAGCTAATTCGTTGTTGGTGTTTAGAAATGCTACTAATTTTTATATTAATTTTGTATCCTGCAACTTTACTGAATTTGATTGTCAGATCTAAGATTTTTTCAGTGAAATTTTTAGGTTAGTCTGTATATAAGATCATATCATCTGTGGGAAGGGACAAATTGACTTCCTCTTTTTTCAATTTGGATGACTTCCATTTATTTCCCTTGACTGATTGCTCTGGCTAGAAATTCCAGTACTATGTTGAATCAGAGTGGTGAAAGTCATCTTCCTATTGTTCTAGTTATTTCAGCTTTCAGCTTTTCCCCCTTCAGTATGATGCCAGCTGTGGGTTTGTCATATATAGCTTTTATTATGTTGAGCTACCTTGCTACTATGTATAACTTGTTAAGAGTTTTTATAATGAAGGGATGTTGGATTTTATTGAATGCTTTTTCTGCATCTATTGAGATGATCATATGGTTTCTGTCCTTCATTCTGTTGATGTGCTGTATCACATTTATTTGTGTATGTCGAACTGTCCTTGCATCCCTGGGATAAATATCACTTGATCATTGTATATAAAGTTTTCAAATAAACACCCTAATGATGTACCTTATGTTTAATCCCTTAAGGTATTAAAAAAGCAAGAACAAACCAAATCCAAAATTAACAGAAAAAGAAATAGTAAAGGTCCAAGCACAACTAACTGAAATCGTGACTGAAAAACAATACATTGGATCAATGCAGTGAAAAGTTGTTTTTTTTGAAAAGATAAACAAAATAAATCAACTGCTAGCAAGACTAATCAAGAAAAAAGATAATATATCCAAATAAATAACATAAGAAATGAAAAATGAGACATTACAACTGATACAACAAAAATACAAAGAATCATTAGAAATTATTATGAACAACTATACGCTAAAAAACTGGAAAACCCAGAGGAAATGGATACTTTCCTGAACACCTACAGTCTACCAAGATTAAAGCAGGAAGAAATAGAAAACCTGAACAATAATGAGTAATGAGATTAAATTGGTAATAAAAGGTTTCCCAATAAAGAAAAGCCCAGGACCAGATGGCTTATTGCTGATTCTACCAAAGTTATAAAGAAAACTAGCACCAATTTTTCTCAAACTATTCCAAAAACTTAAAGAGGAGGGAATTCTTCCTAACTCACCCTATGAGGCTAGCATCACTCTGATACCAAAACCAGGCAAGGACACAATAAACAAAGAAAAATACAGGCCAATATCCCTGATGAAAGATGCAAAACTCCTTAATAAAACATCAGCAGAGTGAATCCAACACATCAAAAAGAGATACTTTTGATGGCTTTAAAATGAGGCTGAGATTCTTCTCAGCTGGACAGTGGAAAAAGCTACCCTAGTGTAGGATTTTATTAATTTGAACCTTGAAAGGTAAAAAGGGATGGACGAAAAGAAAGAGAAAATGTATTTCAAATAAAAAGTGCCTGATGATGAAAGAGTGGGACACTATTGGTCTCATTGGAGTTGAGGAGGAGATCATTATGTCAGAAGAAAAAATGTGTATTGAGAATGGGAAATAACATTAAAAATAATGATGGTCACTCTGTTGAAGGGGCTCCTACATAACATTTAATCATTTAGTGATTTCCCACAGTGCAAGGCCTGGGATGCTATTGTCTCTACTGTTCTATCTTCCTTCTCCACTAGCTATTTCTTACAGGGACATTCTGTCATGGTGAGCTCAGGGCCTGCTTGTCCTTCTGATTACACCAGTCATAACAAAGAGTAGACCAGGCTTTTCCATCCAACACGCTCATCAAAGTCCATTACACTGAACTTTGACATAGCAATACAAATGGAGACAAAAAACAACAATAAAAACAATAAAATTCTAGTAAAAAGCCAAAGATAAATTGCTCTTAAGCACCTACTCTGGTTATTCTAAAATGCTTCCCAATGTTTCTTTAAACTATAAGTTCTTAGAATTAGGGAAAAAGCAGTTTTTGGTTTAAAAGATTTTAGACTCCCAAAGAAATGTGTAAGCCTCATTTTAGAAGTTTCGAGTAGATATTTGCACCTAATTTAATGTGCTAACTCAGTCTAATGAATTCAGTATTTCCCCAACTCAGTGTTTGGCTTTTGGATGATGAAGTGGCTTAAAATCATGACCTTGAGAAGTTCTATTCCATCAGATCAGGCCCTACTTATAAATTTCTTAAAGTTGGCATCTGATACATGGAGCTATTGTGAGCTATGCTGTGACAACATCTTTGGACAGTTTTTTAAATTGTAGAGTCCTGAAAACTGGCTTGGTCACCAAAGCAATACAAATGCTGTCATTATGTGTATACAAAATCCTTATGCTTGCCTCACTTTGTTTTAAAGGCACCTAATAGTATTCTGCTTAATACTTAACAGTTTGACAGAAAAGTTCATTTCAATCCTATAAATCAATAACCTTTCTAATTACAAATATTCACTGATTCTGTAAACAATGACAAACTTTCATTTGAATAACATTTTATGGTACATTTTTCTATGAAATGTGAAGTGCTTTCAAAAGGTTGCCTTATGCCATGGTAATAAAAACATTTTAGAGCATGTGCATTGTCAAAAGTCACTAAGGTATGTTCTTTGTAGAAAAGCACACAGCTGAGAGTTTACAGTGGATAGGACTCTGCCCACCCACCCACACATCTAGGTTTCAGGCTGTGTCTGTCTGGAGAAATGTGTCAGTGCTTACCTATATCTCTGGGCACTCCAATCTCATGGAAGCCAGTCTGCTGGCTGGCTTCCAACTGCAAATACCTGTGACTCTTTGCCCAAGGGTCATCTTTCCCTGTTACAGCCCATTTAGCCCAGGCAAGAAAAGCCAGGAATTTAATATTTCCCACCTTCCCATGAGTGGCTTTCAACCCATGATCAATAGGGATGATTCCTGCATGCCTCAGCTCCCCTGACCAGCAGTGAGATAACGCCAAGATATTTTCTACACTGTCTCCCAGAGCTTCCCAGTAAGATTGCACTCGAGTTGCCCACAGTGGTTACGTGCTCCACAATGCATCCTTATTGACTCCCTTCTCTATCTCACTTTTCAATGTCCCTACTGGTAATTCCTAGGATCACTTCCCAAATAAACCATTTATACTTCAATCTGTGTCTTTGGGGTCTGTCTCTGGGGAAATCCAACTTAGGACATACTGAGACTGATTCCCACAAAGGCACAGTGTGGGTTAGCTGCAGATGTTGGGATCTGAGAAGCTGAAGAACTGGATAGAATGGGCAATGATGTAGAACCACTGTAGGCTTCTGAACAAGAGAAGGGTGTGTTGTTAAAGGAAAATGATCCTCGCTTTTGTCTACAGTTCACTTTGCATCAAAGGGAGGGGTGTGGCTGGGAAGAGCCTGGAGCCTAGGGAATCGAGTTTTATCACTATTGTTATGGTTATCTAGGGGCAGGTAAAGAGAGGTTGGATTAGTGGAGAGGAGGTTAAAATGAAAATAAGGAATATTTCTTTTTTTTTTTGAGATGGAGTTTCACTCTTTTTGCCCAGGCTGGAGTGCAATGGCACGATCTCGGCTCACCACAACCTCCGCCTCCTGGGTTCAAATTTTGTATATTTAGTAGAGACGGGGTTTCTGCATGTTGGTCAGGCTGGTCTCAAACTCCTGACCTCAGGTGATCCGCCCGCCTCAGCCTCCCAAAGTGCTGGGATTACAGGTGTGAGCCACCGCATCCGGCCAAAAATACGGGATGTTTCTAAGGTACATGATGGAGAATCAGTGAGGACTGATGTTGACTGAGTTGGTAAGGGAGGAGCAAAGAGGAGGGAGGAAGCAAAAATAACAGTCTTGGAGAACTGGGAGTATGGCAGTGCCCTTAGCGGTTTTGATCTATGTCTAATTTGTAGCCTCTGCTTACAGGGTAATATTTATTGGTCTTGAGAATGGGGCTCATTTCTCCAAAAGAACAGACCCTGTGAAACCTCTGGAGATATAGTCAGTATTTCATATGAGTTTATGGATTTTTCTTCAGCCTTCCAATACATATAAAATTTCTTATCTCTCTTTTCTCTGCACTGAAATCCTCCAACATGCCTTTTCCCTGAGTGAATAAAAAACACGAGCTTTTCTTAACAATAGACCTTCTAATGAGTGAGCAGAGCCACATTTTTAGTATGTCCAAGTCAGAATCTGTTTAACAATTGGTGGCCGTCTCTCAACATTGCAGCTAGTGACAGCCTCATTTACACTGGTTCAATGAAGATACTGAAATGTTCTCGGCCAGACAGTGGAAGTGAACTTACACTTTCACCAGTCCTCACTTAGCACAGATTTTCAAGCCACTTAACACCTTTCAAGTGTCTGAAAGCTAATAGAATGCTCAACACAAGGCTCCCCTGAATTTTACAGCTGCCCAGAATTTTTATTTATTATATGTCTGTGATTATTTATTTATTTTTGCTAAGAAGAAAACAGAGTGATCTTACACACTGATAACCGAGGAAGCATTTCACAGCTGGACCTTATATTTTTTTTCAAAGAACAGAGTTCTCTGAGCTCTAAACAAAACTTCTTATCAGACAATTACCAATATATTTTACTATTTTAATTTTGCTTTTCAGCTTATTGATTAAATATTCAGTGTGGAGGAATGGGCATTCAGCCTTAAAATGATGTAATTTTGTAACATTTGAAAACAGCAAAGGACAATATGTCACTATTTGAATGAGCCAGGTGAAAAGAAACTCTATGACCTTCATTCGGCCATGTGGATAAGGGGTTCTAAAAAATTGAAAGGAGACATTTAGGAAAATTTGCTGAAAGACCAAAAGAACAATAATTTCCTAGGGTGATAGGTTTGAGCTATTTTCTCTCCTCCCTAGAAATGAGCCAAAGATGTATTTACCCACTGACCCCAAGAAAATGGCTGATCTCCAGTTGGAGGAGACCAGGATCTTTGCTTGGCCTTGTTTTATGGATGGAATTTTTAATATTCTGTCCATACAAACCTATGCACGTATTTCCAGAACATTTGTGATGAAAACGAAAAATTATGTTCACCTTGATAAGGTTTCTTAATATTATCTCTTCCACTGGAGAATCCAGCTGATTACACTGACTTCCACCAATAACCAAGCTCCAACTAAGACATAGGTCCCAGGAGTCTTAGGTAGAGCAGGCAGGTGGATGAAGTTGGCTTGAGAATTTTAGTGACCAAAACATGGCCTTCATTAGGCTATGATTTTGGTGACTGAAAAAATAATAAGGCTGTGGATCATTATGTGGACCATCAGGGGAGTTTCAAAGAAAGAACCATCTTCTGAATTCATTGTGGGTCGTATTTTGTCACCTTCTTCCTACTTTAGTACATACACACACACTTCTCCAAGTTAGAAGATTCTGCTTGCACTGTCTAATTCAGTTCCCACAAGCCAGGTTTGTCCATTGAGCAATGGGAATGTGGTGAGTGCAGACTGAGGGGTGTTGTAAAAGACACTGTGAATTTCAAAAACGTAATGCCAAGAAAAGAATTTAAATTAGCTCATTAATACTTTTTTATATTGATTATAAGTTGAAATGATAATGTTTGGATATATTGAGTTAAATAAATATAAAATTAATTTCAAATTTCTTTTTATTTCTTAATGTGGCTATCAGAAGATTTTAATTACATATGTTGTCAACATAATATTTCTATCAGAAAGTTCTGGAAATAAGGGACCTAAGTGCATGTAAGGGAGGAGACCACCCCTTATATTGTCTTATGCCCAATTTCTGCCTCCAAAGAAAGAAGAAGTAAAAACTAAAAGGCAGAAATGAAATCCACAAGCAGACAGCCCGGCGCCACATCCTGGGCCTTGTAGTTAAAGATCGACCCCTGACCTAATCGGTTATTTGCATAAAAAAGCACTGTGAGGATCCCTGTCCTGTTCTGTTCTGTTCTAATTACCGGTGTATGCATCCCCCAGTCACGTACCCCTTCCTTGCTCAATTGATCACGACCCTGTCATGCAGACCCTCTTAGAGTTGTGAGCCCTTAAAAGGGACAGGAATTGCTTACTCGGGGAGCTCGGCTCTTGAGACAGGAGTCTTGCCGATGCTCCCGGCCGAATAAACCCCTTCCTTCTTTAACTCGGTGTCTGAGGGGTTTTGGCTGTGGCTCTTCCTGCTACACATGGACTGATTTTCCTCTTCTTCATTACTTTGGAAAATAAAGAAACTGAACTTCTTACTTGTAATTCATCTGTTCACCCCTTTAATTCACCTAACAACATTGTACCTATGAATCTGATATAAAATGATGCCCATAAACCCATATAATTAATAAGGCCAGCTACTTAGAAATGTTAATTCATAAATTAAATAGCTTTACATATGTTTTTGAATTCTACATGCATACACAAAATGATTAAGAAGGTATTTATTTTCTTATAAATTATGAAAATTCGTATATTTCAACTTACTATTTTACTTATAAAAGTATGTTCTATTATTTTATTATTTGTGTCTGTTTTTTCCACTAAATTTGTTTCATTAATCTAGGTTTTTAAAAACACAATTATCATTTGACAGATGCTAAATATCTGATTTAAATGATACATAATAAGAAATAAAGGATCTAGTCTCAAAGTAAATAATACTAATTTGTAAAAGCATCTTTGTGACATTTCAATAATATATAATAAAAATGTATTTTTTAATCAATTAGGAGGCTCATATTCCAATATCCCTACCCTAACACATTGGCTTGGGTAGAAGAATTAGTTGGTGAGAACAGAGTCATTGAACAAACAGTGACTAGCTATTTCCCATTTAAGTTGGGAACTCTTAAAATATATAAACCATTATCCTAACTATGGAAATATAAAGACATATGCACAAAGCATACGTCCTCTACTTCCAAGAAAGCATAATATAGTAGAGTGGAGAAACAGAGATCACTAAGCCAACAAGAACTATCACTCTTATCCAGATCAATGCACTCTTTTTCTACATAGCAGCCATTTTCTATGTAGCAGTCATCATGATTTTGTTAAAATAATCATATTTTATCCCTCCCACTTCTACCTTTTAAAATCCCAAAGTAGATTTTCAGTGCACTTATAATAAAATCTTACCATAACCTGCAAGACACTGCATGATGTGACCTCTGTTGCCTTTTCCATTTCACTCCCTGTCCCCTCTACCCTTCACACTCAACTCTCCAGCTGACTGATGTCTCCAGGTCTTTGCCTCTGGCATCCCTCATCTTCGTCTATTTGTGTTGCTATAAAGTAATACCTGAGTGTGAGTAATTTACAAAGAAAAGAAATTTATTAGCTCACGGTTCTGCAGGCTGTACAAGAAGCACGGCTTCAGCATCTGCTTCTCGGAGGACCTCAGGCTGCTTCTACTCAGTGCAGAAGGCAAAAGAGAGCCAATGTGTGCAGAGATTACATGACAAAAGGAGAAGCTAGAGCTAGTATGTGGGGAGGTGCCAGGCTCTTTTAAAACAACCAACTCTCACAGGAACTAATGGAGTGAGAACCCAGTTGTTACAATGAGAATGACACCAAGCCATCCATGAAGGGTCTGCCCCTCTGACCCAAACACCTCCCGTTAGGCCCCACCTCTAACATTGGAGACCAAATTTCAACATGAAATTTGGAAAGGTCAAGCATCAACCTATTGCATCCCCTTTGCCTGGAACTCTCTCTTAAAGCTTAAGAATAATGGAAAATACAGGGAGAGTCAGTCTTGTGGACACATCTGAGTTGCCTTCTCTGGCCAACCTATCTTTTTTTTTTTTATTATACTTTAAGTTTTAGGGTACATGTGCACAACGTGCAGGTTTGTTACATATGTATACATGTGCCATGTTGGTGTACTGCAACCATTAACTCATCATTTAGCATTAGGTATATCTCCTAATGCTGTCCCTCCCCCCTCCCCCCACCCCACAACAGTGCCGGGAGTGTGATGTTCCCCTTCCTTTGTCCATGTGTTCTCATTGTTCAATTGCCACCTGTGAGTGAGAACATGCGGTGTTTGGTTTTTTGTCCTTGTGGTAGTTTGCTGAGAATGATGATTTCCAGTTTCATCCATGTCCCTACAAAGGACATGAACTCATCATTTTTTATGGCTGCATAGTATTCCATGGTGTATATGTGCCACATTTTCTTAATCCAGTCTATCATTGTTGGACATTTGGGTTGGTTCCAAGTCTTTGCTATTGTGAATAGTGCCACAATAAACATACATGTGCATGTGTCTTTATAGCAGCACGATTTATAGTCCTTTGGGTATATACCCAGTAATGGGATGGCTGGGTCAAATGGTATTTCTAGTTCTAGATCCCTGAGGAATCGCCACACTGACTTCCACAATGGTTGAACTAGTTTACAGTCCCACCAACAGTGTAAAAGTGTTCCTGTTTCTCCACATCAAGGTAATTTATAGATTCAATGCCATCCCCATCAAGCTACCAATGACTTTCTTCACAGAACTGGAAAAAACTACTTTAAAGTTCATATGGCACCAAAAAAGAGCCCGCATCGCCAAGTCAATCCTAAGCCAAAAGAACAAAGCTGGAGGCATCACGCTACCTGACTTCAAACTGTACTACAAGGCTACAGTAACCAAAACAGCATGGTACTGGTACCAAAACAGAGATATAGACCAATGGAACAGAACAGTGCCCTCAGAAATAATGCAGCATATCTACAACTATCTGATCTTTGACAAACCTGACAAAAACAAGCAATGGGGAAAGGATTCCCTATTTAATAAATGGTGCTGGGAAAACTGGCTAGCCATATGTAGAAAGCTGAAACTGGATCCCTTCTTTACACCTTATACAAAAATTAATTCAAGATGGATTAAAGACTTAAATGTTAGACCTAAAACCATAAAAACCCTAGAAGAAGACCTAGGCATTACCATTCAGGACATAGGCATGGGCAAGGACTTCTTGTCTAAAACACCAAAAGCAATGGCAACAAAAGCCAAAATTGACAAATGGGATCTAATTAAACTAAAGAGCTTCTACACAGCAAAAGAAACTGCCATCAGAGTGAACAGGCAACCTACAAAATGGGAGAAAATTTTCGCAACCTACTCATCTGACAAAGGGCTAATATCCAGAATCTACAATGAACACAAACAAATTTACAAGAAAAAAACAAACAACCCCATCAAAAAGTGGGCAAAGGATATGAACAGACACTTCTCAAAAGAAGACATTTATGCAGCCAAAAAACACATGAAAAAATGCTCATCATCACTGGCCATCAGAGAAATGCAAATCAAAACCACAATGAGATACCATCTCACACCAGTTAGAATGGCGATCATTAAAAAGTCAGGAAACAACAGGTGCTGGCCACCCTATCTTAAGTAGCTCCCCTGTACTCCTGACAGTGACCTTGTATCTCATTTTCCTATTTAATTTTCTTTATATTGCTAACAACCAGCCCAAATTATCTTTTACTTTAAATTTACCTAGTTATTTGTTGTCTATCCCTTTTCATAGAATTAAGAACACAAGCCTGATCTCTTTTATTTGATCTTTTTTTTTTCCCAGACATATCAAAGGCCCTCAATAATTAAATGCTGGCTGACTGGATGGGTGAATGGATAAGATAGTTTCATAAGTGTAAAGGCAGAGAGAATTCAGAGTAGGGGAGGAAATAGGATGGTATCTAATCCAGATTAGAAGTTTTCTGAAGGATATAGTACGTCAGCTGGTACATATGGATAAGCGGGAAGTGGCCAGGCAATCAGCAAAGGGTTTAAACTTCTGGGCAAAAGAGCAAGAGTCTGGTGGCTAAAAAGAGGCTGTCATGCTCAGAGAACTACTAAAAGTTGAGTCAAGCTGCAGTAAGAAGTGGGAGTAATGCTGAGACCTGAGGACAGGTAGCCAGTAAGGAGCCCACCAGTTCATAAGAGGCAACTGCATGAGAAGCCTGATTTGGATGGTATTGTAACCCCAAATGTCTGAACGTTCTGCAATATGAAGCATGCTTTGCATGTCAGCTTGCTTACTCCACCTCAGTGTGTAAGCTCCTTATGAGATTGTAAACTGAACAAAATCAGGGCCGTCCCCCACCCCTTGGATTCTTCTTTACTTATAACACAATGCCTTATACAAGGTGGGCTTCCAGCAAATGCCTATTGAGTTGAATTGAGTCCTTTCTCTTATTATTTTTCAGACTGTTATCTGAACTGATATTTGGGGCTGTCTAGACTATTCTGAGATATCACACAAAGTGCAAGAATAACTCATGCTCCATTGATCCTCCATAATAGTTACTTTGAATAAATATGGAGGACGGACATGCACAATAAATTGACATGCTCCACAGCTTTTCACTATGGAAGAATACCATACTGACAATAAAGAAGGCCCAGAAGGGAGCTTTCAGAGATGTGGATAAGATATTTCTCCCCCTCGAGTTTAAACGGGAAAAGGGAATCCAGTTCTTGTTTCCAGTTCTTGTTATATTGGATTTAAAAAAAAAAAAAAAAAGACACTCGTCTCAAAAGTCTGCATCCTTGCAAGAATTATCAATTCTGAAATGCCTGTTCATTTTCCACAGATTAGTCTTCATTAGACACAATTTTAGCTAGGTATTCAATTACATTTGTTTGAGTAGGTAAGTAGAAACCAAGTCTCAGTGATCAGAATTTTAGTACAGAGCTAACTTAAGTTGTTTGCTTTTGTCTCTTCAATGTTAGAAGGACAAATGGTGCCTTGATTTTACACCACTTCATCAATAATTTTCTAGAGCCACATTTTTTACAACAGACTGAAACAAACAGGCCTAGATCTGGTTCTGATTATTATGACAGAGAAATGTGAATACAATAGAGAAATGATATATTAATCATAGTGATGTTTGATATGCTCACTTGGAATGTGAACTAACAGGTTCAGGTACCCCAGAAATATCTCAAAGACTTCTTTTATAGGGCTGATTCCCCCCTTATTATGGAAAGCTATATTTTTCCTATATATTTTATTAATTCCCTGTGTCTTTATTTCAGTGTAGAACATATTCCTTTAATCATTAGCATGCACCAACCCCTCCCCCAAAAAAGCACAAGCTAAAGCAAATTTATAGAAACCCAACTTGAATTCTAACTCAGCAACTCAAAACCATTGGGCATTTCTAAATTTTTTATGTAACCACGACTTCATCTGAAATTCTGTTGCTTACAAGTCTTGCTACTTCTTAAGCTCACTTTTCTAAAATGATGAATGCTCATATAAAAGGCAAAACAAGGCAGCCCTGTAGAGTCATGTTAAGTCTGCAAGTCAATTGATTTCCTATGAGAAACTTTTGAGCTAGGGAAGCAGGGACTCAGGAAAGTTTTGTTTCTTGTTAGATGCCAGCTGAATAGAATTAAATATATTGTCACACCTTGAATATTAAAATATCCTGGCTGGATGCAGTGGCTAACACTTATAATCATAGCACTTTGGGAGCCTGAGGCAAGAGGATCACTTGAGCTCATGAGTTCAAGACCAGCATGGGAAACATAGTGAGACCTTGTCTCTATAAAAAATTTTAAAAATTAGCCAGGCATGGTGGCACATGCTTGTGATCCCAGCTACCCAGGAGGCTGAGGTAGGAGGATCACTTGAGCCCAGGAGTTCAAGGCTTCAGTGAGCAGTGACTGTGCCACTGCACTTCAGCCTGGGAGACAGAGGGAGAGATCCCCGTCTCAAAACAACAACAACACAATATCTTGAACTTCAGATGTTTTAATAGAGACAGTGTGATACATGCGTACATAGGGAAGAAACTAGCCCACGGAGTTCACTATTACATAAAACAGCATGGTTTACCTACCATTGCTTTTATTAAAAGTTTTTGTTTTTCCATGTTCATGTTGTTTTTGGAAATATATTGTAAAGTAATATTGCCAAGTAAATAATTTTCTCAAGGGAAAAATAACAATTAGAAAAGAGGTAAGACCCCTTTGCTCTGATACCCTTAACCAAGTTAATTGAGGAGAGAAGTAGAAATAGGAAGAGAAGAAGAGAGGAAGGACAGAAAAAAAGAAAATATATGAGGGTAAAATAACATCACTGCAGGAGATGTTGCCCGTGCCCTGTTCACATTGGACCTTAACACTTCACTATGCTCCACACAATTTTTAGCTTCCAGTATCTGCAACTCTGTTGCAGGGGTTCTTTTCCATTATAGTGGAAACCTTCCTGGTCAGCAGAAGACTACTCTGCACATGGCAGGCTGCCAGTGACAAGAAATTAACATCCCTTAAAACCTTTCCCTCAATCAGTGATTCTCTAGTGTATCAATACCCCAGCTCCCCTCCTCTTGGCTGCCATAATTCTAAGCCTTCTCTTATACACCACATCTCAGAGCTTCTCTGTAGCAGTAAGCTCCAGTGACCCATTGTAGTAGCTGGCTTAATAATTCACCCATTATTGATTGCTTTGCCTCTCTGTGTCACTTCACCACTCTTTCCATGCTCCCTGGGATCACCTCCTAAATAAACCATTTGAACTCATATCCTAGTCTTAACATTATGCCCCTGGTGGAACACAAATAAGATAACTGCTATTTCTGTTCATAACAGTTTGTCCTTGGACTCCATTCATTAGAATTGTAATGGCTTCTATTTTTAAGACCTGTACAAATTTTTTCATGATACTGCACTTACCTGGGTTATGCATTCTACCTGCTTTCTTCAGTATCCATCACAGGTGTTTCATAAATATTTTCTGAGTGTAGACTAATTCCACCAGTGCAAAGCTTTTGCTACAGCACAGTTCTGGCACACAGTCTGTGCTTACTAAATGTTTTATCAGATGAAGTGTGATGATTATGCCTTTGGCAGTGGAAAGGTCTTTATTCAACTTTTAATTATGTCCAGAAGAATGGCAGAATATGTAGTGTTTGAAACCATTTGGTTGAAATCCACCTGCTTACACAGGTATTTCAGGGCAGAGGGGGTACTTTATCCATCCTAGCATCTGGGAATAATTTATCATAGAGGCCAACTTGCAAAATCAGTCACTCTGGATGCCTCATCCCTTTCAAATGAGAAGGATTTGGCTTCAAGTGCTGGACATGGAAACTGAGAATGCAGTGACTCATTTCTTTAAAAATGTGAATATGAGAGAGGAAGATTTTTATCACTCAAAGTGCAGCACGGTGAGAGCTCGCCTGAGTTAGGTAAAATGCACATAACTTATTTTATGGACACCTCTCTAAAGTGCCTTAAAGCTTAAAGGATAAAGAACCCAGTGGGTTTTCGTTTTGTTATTTGCCCCAAGGCTGAAACTCTGTGGCATATTTTAACAGAGTTTTTAAATGGCAAAACAATAGTTCTTTTTTTTTTAACGTAGTCTAAAATAAAATGGAACTCCAGACCTGTGTGCGACAGCTGGTGTTCATATGATACTGTTAGATGCCTCCTTTTATCCCAATCTCAGTCTCCCTTGGGTAGACAAGAAATGGGAGAGAATAGTCAAAAGTAAGAAACACTTCTACTTGAGTGACATCTTCACGATCGTAGCAGAATGAAATATTATCACAGTTGTCCAGGTAGTTCTAAGTTTTGAAATTTTTTACTAAAATATTCAGATATAATGGAAGCAAGGACTTCCTGGAAAAATTATCTCCTCAATTATCTTTTTTAAGTTGAAGTTATATGAGTCTGACTTTTAGACTTCTAGTCAAATTATGCAACTTTTCTTCTTCTGCCAGTCAGCTTGTTGCCACTAATAAGTAAAATGGGATTCTAGAAGTTAACAGGGTTTGGGTTTTTTTCATGATGTTGATTATTAGATTTCAAAACTTTTAAATCTTAAGTTTATTTACATAATTAGTCAATTGTAACCTGAATATCTGAGGAGTTATTAATGTGTCAAGCTGACATTATTTAGTCATCAGAAAAGCTATTTTTCCTTCCCCAGTCCATCTCTCTGTCTCCCTCTGCGTGTGTGTGTTTGTGTGTGTGTGTGTGTGTGTCTGTCTCTGTCTCTCTCTACATATATTCATTATATGTATATAATACATATACATCACATATATGATCCTATTTGGCCTGACATACTATACCCATAGGACTAACTTAAGTAATATGAGAAGAGTGAGAAGAGTTCATGGTAGGAAGATCAATGAATTGATATATTGCAAATTATCTGGTAGATAATGCAGCTGCTTCTTCCACTTAGCAAATAATGTTTTCTGTAAGTGTTCTGTGATCAAGACATAGCCTGCAATGACTTTTGTATGCTAGGTCAACTCCATCAAACCCCCAAATTGTACTGGAATCAGACTTTTTCATTAATTCATGCAAACCAGCCTGAATTCTACTGGCAACCATGAAACACTTACCTATCCATACATGGCATAGTCTTCAAATTCTCATTTGTTTCTGATTTTAACCAAAAAAAAAAAAATAGATTTTCATCATTTACAAGCCATAGCAATACACGTTGCAGTCACTAAGCTAAACTCATTAGATGCAAGTAGATTATATAATCATTCATAGACCTTATAGCTTATCAAAAGACCTTGATAACTCCCACGCCTTCTTCCTTCTGCTCCTTTGATATTTGACAAGCAAACTTATATCTGATACTGATAGATGATCAACCCTCTTGTTAGTTTGACCCCAGGCAGCAGGACTTCATTAGCTCCAGTCTGTACTAGGCATTACGATGGTAAGTCCAGATGCAAAGAAAGGATATAGCAGGATCCCTGTCTCCCATGTACTTATGGCCTTGCTGGAGAAAGAGGACTTTAACCTGTAAAGACCAAGACAATGTTGTGAAAATAGATAGAAACTCTGGTAGTGATAAATTGATAAACCCTGATGGTAGAGACTTTGTCTAATGGCTTAAATGAGGTGCCATGTTCGTGCCAGCGAGAATTCAATACCTACTTGTCCACGCACAAAAAAGACGATGTTCGTTACCTGATCTTATGGAGTTCAATGAGAGCGGAGGCTAAGCCTTTGTAAGTTAAGATTCTTCTCACAAGTTGTGGGCTCAATTAACATGTCTTGTTATAGAACTTTTATTGGTTGGTGTTTGATCTGGTTATCCATACTGTACACAAAAGTTGCTGTTAGCTGAAGAGGGAGTGCTTCAAGTACTCAGTTCTCTCTTAAATCAAAGCAAAGATAAACTTCTTATAATTATTTTTCTGCAAACCAATTTATAAAGTGCACTCATCCCAATAATAAGTGATAAGAAAGAAAGAGATAGGCTGTGTTTATTTGAAATATCCTACTATTCCTCTGATACAGCACTGTTGTTAGATTCCTTTAGGAAATATTAGAATCTTTCTCACAATTGATCAGCCTCCCGGAATGTGCCCACCAAAAAATTAGTTCTTCGGAGCAGATTTTGCATTGGCAGTTTGCTAAACATGATACTTTCTTCTGAAACTCACTTATGCAGGCTTGAATGGTATCTAATGAGTTCATACCAAACTATGCCCAAAATGAAATCCAAGCCTCATTTCTGACATCCCATTGTTCACCATGCCCGATATCTTACTAAGTTCTGTTAATTTTTCTTTCCTAATGCCTCTCACAACTGTTTCTTCTCTTAATCCCTGGTGCCAGTATCTTAGGTTAGACCACTACCGTATCTCTCCTGGATCACCACCACACCCTTCTAATCTCTCTGTCTATATTTTTGCCACCATCCTCCTCTCCATCTCACCCTCTAAAGTCCAAATGAAGGTTTTAAAATTGCAATTTTAATTGGGTTCTTTCCTCCCTAATTAGTTTCAGAATAAAGCTTAGGTGCATCCTCAGTGTGGCCTGGCCTGGCCCTGCCCTTCCTTCAGCCTTACTTCTTGTCATTTTATTATTTGAATGCCAGTTACCTACTGGACCACTTCTTGTTCCCCCAAAAGCTATGCTTTCTTTTTCCTTGAGGATTTTCATGGCAGGGTCTCTTCTCTGCTCTTCCTTCATGCCTTGGGGAACCCTTGCTCATTGTTCAGGACTCAGCTTACATGTTTTGTCCCACCCTGTGGTGGCTTTTCCTGGTCCCTCAAGGCTGTTGCTGGAAAGGGGTCCCAACCTAGACCCCAAGAGAGGGTTCTTGGACCTACCTCAAGGAAGAATTCAGGGAGAGTCCAAAGAGTAAAGTGAAAGCCAGTTTATTAAGAAAGTAAAGGAATAAAAAAATTGCTACTCCATCAGCAGAGCAGTGGCATGGGCTGCTCGACTGAGTATACTTATAGTTCTTTTTTGATTGTATGCTAAACAAATTGTGAATTATTCATGAGTTTCCTGGGAAAAGGGTGGGCAATTCCCAGAACTGAGGGTTCCTCCCCCTTTTAGACTGTCTAGGGTAACTTCCAGAAGTTGCCATGGCATTTGTAAACTGTCATGGCACTGATGAAAGTGTCTTTTAGGATGCTAATGTATTCGAATTAGTGTATAATGAGCAATGAGGACAACCAGGGGTCACTTTCACTGCCACCTTGGTTTTGGCTGGTTTGGGCCAGTTTCTTTACCACAACCTGTTTTATCAGCAAGATCTTTATGACCCCTATCTTGTGCTGACCTCTTGTCTCATCCTGTGATTTAGAATGCCTTAACCTCCTGGGGATGCAGCCCAGTAGGTCTCAGCCTCATTTTACCCAGTCTCTATTCAAGATGAAGTCACTCTGGTTGAAACTCCTCTGACAAGACTGGCTTTAGTATCCTGCTGATATGCTCCTGGAGCCAGTGCCCTGTGCTAATAGATTCTATCACAGCACTGACCATGCTGTAATGATAGCAGTTGTTAACTTGTTTGTTTCTCTCACCAAGAAGTCACGAACTGTGGCTTTTTTTGGTTATGCATTCCCTGCAGCTGGTACTATGTGCCAGTTCAGCAAATATTTGCTTGACAAATGAAGTCAAAGTTGTGAAGTTATTACACAACTAGTAATTGGAGAAGCAGGGATTCAAAAGCAAGCTCTTTGATACCATGTGACGCAACAATCTCTCTGCCAGGTATATGCCCAAAGTAGATGAAATCACTACCTTGTAAAGATATCTGCATTTTCATGTTCATTGCAGCATTATTTGCAATAGCTGGGTTCTGAAAACAACCTGTAACTTGATGGATGAATGCACAAAGAAAATGTGGTGTAAATCTGTATCTATATATTTATATATATATAAAATCTATATATTTATATAAAATCTATATATTTATATATACAAACATATATAAATATTTACATAGTATAGAGAGATATCGGTATATATTTTATATATATGTATATAAATATATATACATATATAAATATAAATATATAAGTATATAATTAAATATAAATATATATAAATATAAATAAGTATATAATTATATAAATATATAAATATATAAGTATATAAATATATAGAATGATATTGATATATAAATATACATCTATATTGATATATTTATATATCTATATCGATATATTTATATATAAATATATATCTATATCGATATATTTATATGTCAATATAGGTACATAAACATATATATAAAATATACACACACAATGGAATATTATTTAGCCTTAAAATAGAAGGAGATCCTGCCATTTACCACAAAATAGATGGGCATGAAGGACATTTATGTTAAGCAAAATAGGCCAGATGCAGAAGATAAATTATTGCATAATCTCACTTATATGTGCAATCTAAAAAAAAGTTCAGATATTCAGAGAGAGATAATAAAGCTATCCAGGGGTTGGGAAGCGGGGGAGGAAATGGAGAGATATAGGTCAACAGATACAAAGTGGCAGATATAGAGAATGAACAACTCCAGAGACTGAATATACAGCATGAAGGCTACAGTTAATAAAATTGAATTTTGGATTTTTGTTAAATAAGTAGAGGTTTGTTATTCTCACCCCAATAAAAAAGAACTGTGTGAGATGATAGATATGTTAAATGGCTTCACTGTAGTACCTATTTTACTATCTATATGTATCCCATAATATCATGTTGCAAATCTTAAATATACACAATAAATTTTTTTTTTAAGCAGCTCTTTAAACCTCAACTATACCATGCTCTATATCCTAGGAGAAGCGACACTGTGTGCTGAAGCATGAATGGGTACAGTTAAAGTCTTTCCATTAGCCACCCTCCACCCCTCTGCCCGTCTTTTTTCTTTTTGGCAGGAGTGGGGGGTGGGGGTGAGGACAGGGTCTTGCTCTGTTACCCAGGCTGAAGTGTAGTGGCACAGTCTAACTGCAGCCTCAACCTCCCAGGCTCGAGTGGTCCTCCCACCTCAGCCCCTTGAGTAGTTGGGACTACAGGAGCACACCACCACATCCAGCTAATTTTTATTATTTTTGGTAGAGACAGGGTCTCACCATGTTGCCTAGGCTGGTCTCGAACTCCTGGGCTCAAGCGATCCTTCCTCCTTGGCCTCTCAAAGTGCTGGGATTACAGTCATGAACCACTGTGCCTGGGCCCTTCTGCCAGTTTTTAGTACAGTAGTTTGAAAATTTTTAGAAGATGGGCTGTGTGTCTAACTAAAACCTAATCGAGTGATTTATGCTAAAATTGTACCTATTCTCAATGGCCTGTCAGAACTGGGAATAAGCCCTTTAAAATAAAATCAGCTTTGATATATATTTTCTTAAATGTGTTCACTGCTATCTTTTCTCTGCCTGAGAATTCTGCTAAGAAAACCTCCCAGCAAGGATAGCTTGTTTTAAGTTTTTTATAGTTTCTCCCATTGTCTTTTCATTGTCTCTGTCACTCCTTAAGATGTCATCTGAGCTTTATGAATATGTATTTGGTAATTTGTATTCATGCTATATCAACATGAGAAATAAAATAGTCTCTCAGTTTTAGACTTCAGAGCCCCAAGTCGCCTGAATATATAGCCACCTAAATATGTTGTACTCAGCATTGGGACTAAGCCCCTGCTGCTCACATTACACAGTGGAGCACCTTTCTGAGAGGCTAGCATTTACCTCTCCAGACATGTGTGCCATCAAATAGATCCACAGACACAGATCCTCGGTCACACTGCAAATATCTTCTCTGTGGTTTGCCTTTTTATTCTCTTAGTAGTGTCTTAATGACCATAAATTCTTAATTTTAATAAAATTCAATTCTTCTCCTTTATAGTTTCTTTGTGTATATATTTCCTTAAAGCATTGCTTGTCTTCATATTAAGTTGTATAATATTTTGTGTAAATTATTTTAAAACATTTCTTCATTTTACTATTCTATTTAAAATGTAGTTTCTAAATATCCAGCAATTTTCCTCCTTTGTTTTATAAGTCCCTCACTCCGCAGGACATATTACAAATTACTTGGTTGTAATTCATATTTCTATTTAATATTTATTATAAATTATTAGATATTTTAAAATTTAGTTTTGAAGACAAGAAAGTATATTGGGTGCTAATAATACATTTCTGACCCTGACATCACCATGATAGCTTTGCATTAAATACAGTCTGGGCCGGATTTGGAAATGCTAACTTTTAGTTTTCTTATTGAAATAAATTGTATATACTTGCATGTACAGTCAACCCTCTGAATCTGTGGGCTCCGTGTCTGTAGATTCAACTAACTTTGGATTGAAAATATTCAAAAAATGGATAGTGTGTCCGTATTGACCATGTACACGCATCTTTCTTGTCATTATTCTCTGAACAATACAGTATAACAACTATTTACATTGTATTAGGTACTATAAGTACTCTAGGGATGATTTAAAGTAACAGGAGGATGTGCATAGATTATATGCAAATAGTATGCCATTTTTAATAAGGGGATGGAGCATTGTGGCTTTTGGTATCCAAGGGGGTCTTAGTCTTAGAACCAGTCCCCTGTGGATACCGAGGGACGACTGTATACCATATGAAGAGTGTGAAAACTGCATTATTTTATAGGACTGCATCTTTCAATGTAATGTCAGGACTTGAACTGTGCAACAGTTAGGACACTCAATCTAGAGCCCTGGAAAGTACATGAACTACATTGAAATTCTGTCAAATAATTATTATGCGATTGCTGTTTCACTTTTAGTCAAGAAGCATTGAAAAAACAAGTAGCCTCATTAATCATTGAAAACATCAGAATGAACTTTAAGGATCAGGAATTTAGGGACATGCAGATCTGGTCAACTGGACATTATAATGATACAAATTAAAGCGAAGTCCAGCAGGGAAAATAATCCAGCTTGAATCCTGGGATCTATTCTTGTACCTTTGTGGCGTACACTTACCAGACAACAGATCTAAAATGTGGTGTGTATGTTTTACAATACTACATTAATATAAACTATATTAATAGTCTCTAAGCCAAATGATATGTGATACGTCCTAAACTTTTGTTTGAATAGTTGAATTTTTCTTTATTGTTTTCATGGATAGTTAATGAAATAGTTATGATAAAATATACCATGTTTGAAGTCATAACTTAATTACATTTGTTAACAAGAAATAGTAATGTACAGGAATGAAACTGAAAGTTATGGTGCAATTTACTATTATCTTTTATGGATAGAACTGGTTACAAGTAACAAATGTAAATTTTTACATTTGCATGTAAGAAAATAAGTCCTAACAACATTATTGAACAATAACATTCAACATTATTGAACGAAATAGTTATGATAAAATATACCATGTTTGAAGTCATAACTTAATTACATTTATTAACAAGAAATAGTAATGTACATAAATGAAACTGAAAGTTATTGTGCAATTTACTATTATCTTTTATGGATAGAACTGGTTACAAGTAACAAATGTAAATTTTTACATTTGCATGTAAGAAGATAAGTCCTAACAACATTATTGAACGATAACATTATTGAAATAACTTTAATTTCACTAAATTGATCCACGTTTGCTATTTATATAGAGAGAAGGCCAACTGTGATTTTTATATACATATTTGAAATTATCCATGAATATCACATGGAATATTCAATCTGGCCTTTTGCGGGAGGAAGAAAGGAAGAGATTTTAGAGATTAGGAAAGGACAGCAAATGAGGAAAGAAAACCGCAGATACAGCAGATAAGGGAGGAAGAGGTGGAGTATCTACCTCAGTGACAATTTACATGCTGAATTATACTAATTTCCCTGTGTTCTGTGATGCTCAGTAAATGAGACTCTGCTGATGTTCCTATAGGCCATGAACCAGCCGGCACGTTGGTTTCCACTACAACACCTACAAATAAACTGCTGAGTTAAAATCTATTATAGCAGAGAATGGCTTATGACCCACAGACAATCATTCCTCTTCTAAATATATTCACAAATGCCTCATAAATGTTTGCTTGGGCATTTTATTTAGAAGCAACATGGATAAATATTTGAAAGAGTATTGCTAATGACAAAGCAAAAGTGAACTATAAAATAGCTTTAACGATGGCTTTAAAATCTGCACTTTTCAAATCAAGCACTCACTAAGGAAAGACAGGAAAATATAAGATAGCAGCAGGTGAGCTCTTCGTGTGTGTGTGTGTGTGTGTGTGTGTGTGTATGTGTATGTATGTGTCTATAGCTGTCTATGCGAAGCAAATCATATTTGCAAAATAAGACCAATATCTGCTGAATAGAAAAGAGCTGCATTGAACAGACATATCTGCCAGAAAAATCTGGGGTTGTAATTTAGGTTTTATAGTCCAA
Organism: Pan troglodytes; assembly: GCF_028858775.2. Lineage (NCBI taxonomy): Eukaryota > Metazoa > Chordata > Mammalia > Primates > Hominidae > Pan > Pan troglodytes. Next base: position 22,343,185 of record NC_072419.2, read on the forward strand.
GAATGACTAGATTGCTTTTAAAAGCACTACTTCTTCAATGCTTTTATTCCATTCTTTGATCAAACATGTCAGCCAAGGAAGAAATGGTCATTTATTTCTTTTGAAAGCAGGAAAAAAAGAGATTTACATTAAATAGCAGTCATCACGGCGTTCATAAGTTTCCAACTATTTATCAACATGCTTGGTTCGCAACTGCAATTCACTTAATTGGACTTGCATCTTCAGTAACACTGCAGCTTCCATACTGGAGACGGTAGAGTTATTCTAAGCCATGGGCAGGCTGGTCAAATGTACATATGGCTGTGTAATTGTCAGAAAATGTCCTCGTGTCAGATGGGGCCATGGCTTATAGTGAAAACAATCCTGTTAGTGCTTCTGCAGCATATGAGGAGACAGCTCCACTTTATTAGTGAAATTACACTGGCCATGGATGACTGGCTGTCTTGATCATTTACAGGCCAATTGTGAAGCCACTGATGAAATCACTGGGCAGCCCATTCCAATTCAGTCATTAAGACAACTGGAGTAACCAGACTGTAAAATGGTTGGTCTGGTTATTTCTTAATGATGTAATTGGATAGACCAGAGGGAGATCCAATTAATTGCTGAGCAATTGGTGGCTATGGTGGTCTCACTGATAAGCTCAGCTGTCAGTGATGGACTTGAATTGACTGTACAGCTTTCTGATCAATTGTACAAGTTACTGTTACCAAGCTGGGGGTTGGGGAGAATTGATTTAATTTTGGTGATTTCATTGAGCCCACTGATAAATCACATATCTTAAGTGTCTCTCTCTCTCTCTCTCTCTCTCTGTGCGTGTGTGTGTGTTTGTGTATGTGAATGTGTGTGTGTTATTTTCTCAATTGCAATATATTTGTGAGATATCAGTGATATATAATGCTATTTTAAGATATGGTTATTTTACCTTGACAGTGTATATTTCATTGGAAAAGTCTATAGGCTCTTGTAGAGATCTGTGGGGCAATTTGTTACTTTCTAGAATAGGAGGGGAAATGCAAGCTTGAATGAAAATTATGTGTTTAGAAGGCGGGAAAGCAAAGTATTTTTTCTTCACCCTTTTATGCCCAGTCTGTGAAGTTCACTGCATGGTTACTGCAGCCTATTCATGACATAGTGATGCTAGATGTTCTTCTGCTTTGCTGAGTGGCCTGTGAAAAGAGCTTAACAGCAGTGTAGCCTGGCATGAGGAAGTAAATGATTGGCATAATATTTTGGGGAACAAATATGCAGCCGATGAGTATTTCAGCTCTCCCCCACCCATTAAGAGACACTGTCCATGGAAATATCCCTTCAAAGAAAAGACTTAGTTACTCATGCAAGCTCTTCTTGGCCAGGGCCTCTGTGAGGACTTAATTCACTATATCCACCACTCAACCATGCCTGGAATAGACACTCATTAATGTTTGTTGATTCAGTGAAGGAATATGTTCTTAAGATAAATTTCTTTCTGAGAGTTGATGCCAAATAAGTATAAAAAGGTACATAACTGTGGAGTTTTTACTTATTCTAAGAAAATAAATAAATTTATGAGTTGGAAGTGTGACTTGTTGAGGTGATTTAGGCCACCTGTGATTTTTCTAATGATGGTCCATTGACAAGTGCCAATCTTTGACAATGTTCTCACCAGGCCAAAGCAAAATGAGAAAAACAGAAGAATAATGGTTTTGAGAGATTAAAGAAGTCTGCAAATTTTTTGTCACGCCCCCCACTGAAAGGTGGCATCTCTTTCCTTTTCTCTTAAATCTGGGCAGCCCTTGTGATTACTGAACCAGGTTAAGCCTAAACTTTAGGGGGACTAGAAGCTTCTGCCTCCTATGTTGAATGTTTGCTCTTGAGACACTCCCTTCCAGGACACAGGCATCATACTATGAAAAGCTCAAGCCACATGGCAAAGCCACACATAGATGCTCTGGTCCAAGGCTGAAGCTGATCTCCCAGCCAATGCCAGCTGACTTACATTGAGACCCATTGAGACCCAAGCTGAACTCAGTCAACCCATCCAATTGTAGACATGATAAAAGGGTTTTTTGTTGTTGTTGGTTTTTTTTTTTTTTCGAGACAGAGCCTCGCTCTGTTGCCCAGGTTGGAGTACAGTGGCCCAATCTTGGCTCACTGCAAGCTCCGCCTCCTGGGTTCAAGCCAGATAAAATGGTTTTTTAAAGCCACTGCATTTCAGGTCAGGTTGTTCCCAGCAATAGATAGATACTAATGATATGTATTGAATATATACTACAACAATGATGCATATTCTCCTTTGTAAGAATTGTCACCTCTGATTTTCTGAGGATTAGCTATTCAGAGACGCTGTAGTTCTTGCTTTCTTGGTGTTGGAATGTCCTTTCTTTTTGGCATGATGGCTAGAGAAGATATCAGTGATGTATGTAGATGTATGTTTTTAACTGGAATAAGAAAAAGTTGAGATTCATGAAGAGCACTCAATGTTTTCAGCACCCTTCATTTATCTATAAAGTTCAAATTCTCTGCCCAAATCCAACTTCACACCCTCTGCAGGAATTCCCCCTCATCCAGGGCCATCCTGAAGATTACCAAACTTCTGCTCAACCTATTCCAGTGGAAACAACTGATTCATCAGAAGGCAGTGCTGTCTGCCTTTAAACATCTGTGATTTTAAAGAAATACAGTAATATAAAACTTTGATCATAAAGAGAAGTTTTGCACAGATATTTGTAATTCTTAATTTAAAGAAATATTCCGATATTGTTAATTACACACACCAACACATTTGCAAGGAATCTCTGGACTTCATATTCAGATACCTCACTTCAAATTGTATTATTTCACATTATTGTTGTTGTCTCTGATAAGGGAATACGCATGGGGGATGGGAAGTGGCAGTGGGAGGTGTTGGGGAGGGAAAGGTGAAAAAACACCACATTTACTGAAAACATACTACGTGCTAAGTTCTACTGCATATGCCAGACTCTCAAGAACTTGGAGGTTTTAGAAGTTCTTTAATGCAGACATTTCCATAAAGATGTATGTTTTCCCTACAAATCAAACATTTTATGAATAAACATTATTTAACTCAAAACTTTTTTTAGGCTTTTGAATGGAGAAGAAGTCTCATCTACCTTGAAACATTATTGCTATGAAATTATTTTATTCCAAAGTCAATGGATTTGTTTTTTACAAAAAGCTTAAGTAAAGGCACTCCTGAACACAAATTCTTTTATTAAACTACTTTTGTCACAAAGGTGTTTAGTATAATGCGTTATAAATTATATGAGTGCAAAATATGAAGAGGAAAATGTGTCTGTACGATGGACATTAGGAAGAATATAAGTAACAAAATAATGTGACGTGAAGCTTATCTTTGAAATGATATGGCATTTACTTCTACCATATGTGTTTGCTACGGTCCTTCTAAAGTTCTCAGCATTTTTAATAATAAAAAATGTGGCTGACATATGAACTTTAGCTCTTACAGCATTAACATATTCCAGTACTAGTGAACAGTTAAAGGAATAATAAGTGAAACAAGGTGTGTTTGTCATTATTAGTGAGAATATGGAGCCCTGAATTATGGTAAATAGTGAACTAATTGCCTTAAAAATAGTAGAACTTTTCTTTTGGGTAGCTGTTTCTTGATAGCCATTTTCCTCCTCAGAAACTGTTTTCAAAAACTGCCATCTTCCTCACAGATATAACCTTCATTCCAGCAGTCATTGGTCTATAACAAAGCTTTTCAAAGATAAGAAGAAAAACAATGGTAGTACTTCAGAGAATGTCACTTGACTGCAGACTCATTTTTCTGATTTTTCAGAATAAAGATATCCATGATTTATACCCAATTCAAGAGGAGACTTTGGATCATTTCAATAAATATTAAGGGAGATTATGTATATAAGATATTATTTAGATAAAAGGATTATTAAATACCTCAGATACCTTTTCCTATGACACACCTGTTAAAGAAACAAAATATTCTGTACAAGTCTACTCTTCATAGGAAATAAGATGAAAATTGCAAGAAGTTTCTTCAAAACCCACCTGATGTTCTTTGAAAGAAGATGAAAATTGCAAGAAGTTTCTTCAAAACCTACCTGACATTCTATGAAATGGAAGAAAAAATGCTATGTTTATGTACATACCTTTAGAAGAAGAATAAATATTATTCTCCTTGTCTGTTGCCTTTCCCTCTTTTGTTTATAGGGATGGGGTTGAGGGGGGACTTTGGGAGAGGTCTCCAGAATTAATGAATGGAATCAGTCATCTAGAAAGTTATCAGCATGAACTAAACTCTTAACAGCAGACTGTGGTGGTGCTGACTACCTTTCATGCTAATTGACTGCCAAGGCACCCTAACTAGCCATTTGCATAGAGCAATGTGGTAGACGTGGCTCTGAAATGTGCATCTCCACAGCAATGGAGCAAGTTCATCTGCCTGAATAATTGACAGAGTTGCTAGCCCAGAATGCATGGCTTCTGGAGACTTCTCAGGAATTTCAGCTGGATGGTCCAGCTCACTTATCATACTAATACCAGGTTAGAACAGTTACCTTAGAATCTTTGTACATTACCAGAGAAAATCTAGAAGTACAATGCTTCAGTTAGACAGGAGGAATAAGTTCTGGAGGTCTATTGTACAGAATGATGGCTGTAATTAATAATGTGTTGTGTATTTGGAAATTGCTAAGAGAGTAGATTGAAATATTCTTATCACAAAAATGATAAGGATATGAGGTGATGAATATTAGTTAGCTTGATTCAATCATTCCACAATGTATACATATATCAAAACATCACATTGCATACCATAAATGTATCTTTCTCATTTATCAGTTTAATAAAATATGGATAAAACTTAGTTTGGGGACAAGTAGGGTCATTTCACATTGCCTTGGTTTCTTTTTGGTGATAAGTGTTTACAACATATATGAAAGTAGAAAAAAGTTTGATGGCCAAATTTAAACTTACCTCTCATATGTTCCAGAAACACCACTGCCTCCCCTCAAAATGATCAGATTCTACTCTACTTCTGTTCAAAGGTACAAGGTAACAAATATACTGACATTTGCTCTTGAGGGGAAGAAAATTAGATTTCTGCCAATTTAAAGCCATGAACAAATGTCAGAATTAAGATCAGTTTGTTGGATGAGTTTGTAATTCCACATGCAAAAGCTAAAATATTTTCACGGTGGATTTTACTGTCCTATGTGGCAATGCACCCATGAGTAGATTGGGTTCACTGGGTACATTCCAAAGGGCCATCTAAAATGTGTTTTCTGGTTTTCGTCATTACATGTTAAGTTTTTGAACACTAGTGGTCATATATTACCTGTGTTCAGCAACACGCTGCTTATACTGTTGTTGAAAAACTGGTTAACATTTAGCAGGCACTTAAATATCTATTGAATAAATAGTGGGGATGCATGACTGCATTACATGCTTTAATCTCAGGACATCGTTTAAGTTCAGAAATAATCCTATGAGCTGTGATTGTTCAATGGTTTGTAAATACCATAATTTTTTAGAGAAGATTGTTATTTTAAAATGTTGGTGTTTCACCTGCCTGTTACTAACAAACAATTCTTTTCAATGATGTTCAATAATTATTCAATTAAAAATTACCTTGTGCCCCAGTCAGTATTTAGGTGGAGTAGATTGTTCTGGTATTTATCTGATTATTATAAGAAAAAAAACTGAAGTTGAACTGGTGTCAGAGTGGATATATATTTACAGGAAAAGGATATTACTGTTCCTCAAAAACCATTCCTAGAACTTTGCCTATGCTGCTTGAAGCTATTGCTTAACAGTTTCTTCCCATCTTATACTCAGATTTTACCATGTCTCTTAGCTGTAAGGTTTTCTCCTTCTCTCCTATCCCAGGAAATCCATTGCAGCAACTTATCAGTAGAACACATCGTATTCCGTGTTGTCTCACCAGTTGATGGTTTAATTAGCACCTAGTTACAAACTAAGTAGAATCATTCATGGAAAACATGGATCTAAAAACAAAACACGAATCATTCATCCAGGCCGTAGATATTATAAACTACATGTAATGACAACTGTGATCTCCTGGTCCCACCCCTTGACCAGCAAGCTCTCCTGAAGATGCTGTTTGAAGATTCTCAAGTAGGCTCCAGTTGGTTCCTTCATTCAAAGGCCCAAATTATGGGGAGCTCATCTTTGATCCTCTTTAAGTTCTACATTCAATAAACTTATTCATTCATTCATTATTTGTTTTACTCATTCAAAAAGCATATGAAGTGCCAGAGACACAGAGAAAGCATTCCCCACAGTCACACTCTTAAGTTCCTTTGGGTGAGGGTGGCAGGCAGTGGACATAACAGGTGAATGAAAAATTGCAAAACAATATGATAAGTGTTACAGCTGAGCTATACAAGGGCAATGTGAGCATGCAGAAGGGATTTAACTAACTCAGCCTAGAGGAGCATGGTTAAAGCAGGAGTTGAATCTTGAAGGAAGAAATTTTGAAGGAAGGATGAAGAAAAAGACTTTGCAAACTCAAGGAATAGGATGCACACAGCTGCAAGGCAAAATGATGGCATGTTCCAGAGTCTGCAGGCAGGTGTGTATGACCAAAGTGGAGGATGGGTTTGAGGGGATGGAGGAAAGGTGCCAGACAATTAAGGACATTGTATTCTCATGAAAGTGCAAGTGGTGGGCAGCCATATATGTATTGTGGGACCCATTGCCACAGTGGACAACATAGGTGGAGATCATGTCAACGCTAAGTGTTTCTGCTTTGTATATCCATACTTCAATAAAATGTTCCCAAATCAAGGGTAACCCAGTTGGAAATAGAGCAAGAAGAGGCATCCACAACATACAAAGTCACAAGGTGGGACTGCTTTCATAGGATAAGTAAGTGAAAACCTTTTAAATCTCTCTGAATCAATACATGCCAGTATAACTCTGATCTTCCATAAAGCTTGCTAAATATCTAGGCTGGTGTCAGTATCTAAAATTCCATAGCCAGGGTTTTATCTTTGTCCCAATACTGTTCGTTCATTTAATATAGATCCCTGAGGAGTTGGAATGCACTAAATCCCATAGGTCAAGTCGTTTGGCAAAGAGAGTAAGTAAGCATTAAATGACACAGAATGAGGAGCGGAAGTACCCAAAACTATGAATGAAGACTCCCAAAGGGGAGTATTTGCACATTGACCTGGGAGAATCCCTCTTTTGTGTGTGAGCTTGTAGAATAAAAGAAATCAGTCACTCTGAGACCAAAATACCTTGTCCTGTGTTGTTTGTTACTGGATATCAAATTGTCTAAACTTCTGTTTTTTCAACTTAAGTCATATTATGAAAAGGAAATTAAATGTATCCATCAAATGAGATAATATCCATCAAGCTATTTGCAAACAAAAAACACCATACAAATTTAAATGACTATCATTTATGTGTTATAGATATGTAGGCATATATAACACATTAGAAGTTGGTGTTTTTTCTTAGAATATTTGCAGTGTGATAGTCATATAGCATTCTTTTCTGTTCAGGGAAAGGCCTTTGTTGGGCCATGTGGTCTAATCAGGCTGTTTGACTAGATTTAAAGACTCAAAGTATTTATATTATTTAGGACTAACACAAATTCAAAATGGGAATTTTGAAATATGGACATTAGATGCTACTAAGCCAGTCATGAATGCCCTTTTAAAACATAATAATAACACCCTGGATTTCAATGACAGTGATCCCAGAGCTCCTTTATGGGTGATGTTCTCTCATGTTTCTTAATTACCACAGGTCATATAGACCCTATTTGCAAAAAGAGTTCATGAGGCTGAGCTGTGTTATGTACCTTGACCAAAGTAGTATCAAGGAAGGTCAGTCCTAAGTCTATTAGATTGTTGTGATTTGCTCTTCTGCCAGGTGCAACTAAAGGCATTTTTCCTACCTTAGTCAGAGATGTGCTGGCTTGAAGAACTAACTCATGAAACCTGAATACCTGAAGAGTTAGTGCAATGTCTGGAGGGAGGAGCCTAATGCTTGCATGTGTCTCCCTGGCTTGACCCATCCATAAAAAAAGATGTATGCAGAATGTCTTTGCTGAGCCAAGGGTGACCTGCACCAGCTCTTCCTCCACCTTCATTCATTTTGTGCCTATTCCTTTCATGGTCCATCCTCCTGACTGCTTCAGCCCCTGCCCAGCTTGGAGGTTCTGCTTGCCTGTTCCGTCTCTGACAGTCCATGCTCACAACTTGAGCTTCTCTTCTCCCTTGACATTGCTTGAATTGTGCCCAGGATTTTGTCTTCTTCCTCCTGGCCTCAGGACCTTGTGAACACGCCTGACTGTTGTGACCTAGTCACTCCTCAGACTCTGCCTCTGAACTATCAGGTGCTGGATAGCAAAGCCAGTCCAGTGTCCCTGGCATTTATTTGGGAAGCAATCAGGTTAAAGAAAAATAAAATCCATCTTCAGGTGACCTATTCCCGACTCCTGATTTCATGTGCTGATATGTTTGTGTTGTTTAGCAAACTCTCACAGAAAATGTTATCTAAATGTCACACCGCTATCTCAGGGGTTTGTTGGACTTAATATCTAAGCCTTACACTGAGACTAGAGCTGAGAATCCAGATTAGTTTTACCTACGTATGTTCTTTGTCGGACCTGCATGATTTGATTTTATCCAAATGGAAAAAATGGTTCAAAATGGAAAAAAGTTCCAATACTGAGAATATGGATGTCAGTGGCCAAATAATATGTTGCATTTTAATTTTTTTTGCAGTCCTCAGTGAATTTTTATGTGTCTCTCTGTGTGTGTGGCATGTGAAGGAACACAAAGTTAGAAATAAGAGAGGGAGACATCCTGTGGGGTGGCCACATTCCAGGGTCTGATCCTCTTTGGGGATACTGTGATATGCTGCCCAGATCCTCCCATCAGTGCTAAAGAAGACAGCCAAGTAGGAGACAGTGAGGCAACCTAAATGTTCTCAATGGCAGGAAACCATTACCAGCCCTGTAATGGAAAAAATACAGGGGGTGGTGCTGTCACCTGCCCAGAAGCCAAGGTCATTAGACAGGAGCTGAGACCATGAAGGGATGAACTGTCCCATGTAGACTGGAACTTCAGAAAAAGTACAGCCATTGCCACAGGTGCCCCTGAAACAGAAAGAGAGAGGAAAAAACACCCACACATATTCCCGTTCATAAATTGCCAGGCTTCTGTCAGTTATTCCTGTTGTAACAGGAAGCTACGGGGCCATGTCACCAGGGACATGTGCATCCCTGGCACACAAAGTCGAACAGGGCATGGAGCCGAGGGTGAAGAGACAAGTGACAGGCAAATGGCACCTGCTCAGTCAAATCTCTGAGAGTGCAGCCTGGAACTCGCATGTTCAACAAGTTGTCCAAACCATTCTTATGTGCACCAACATTTGATAACCTTTCCGTAACATGGAAAATCCCTTAAATTGCCAGGCTCTTATAGTTGCAAAACAATTATAGTCATCAATTCTGATGGAAGGAAGATGTTGAATTTTGTGAGCCTTTCCCCTTCTCTGATTGTTTTAACCAAATATGATAAATAACCTGTGGAATATATGACAAAATGTCCCTTAATAACAAATTTCTCCCTTTCAGTGTAAAATTATCTGGAAAAAAGTCTCCTTTTTGCACAGCCCCTTGGGAGCCATTAACATGGCATTCTACAGTAATCCAAAATGTGCAGAAGAAAGTGAGGTACATTTACTTAAAATTAGCTCCACAGTGTAGTACAACTATTTCCAGCATTCATCATTGTTAATGACTATAATTGATGGCTGAAAATAGAACCCTCAAATGAGAATAATGCCCAAATTCACACACGCACACTAATGGGGAATTGTTCAGCCTGTGAGCATGGCAGCCAGATGCACCCCACACTTCGACTTCTTTCTTCAATTCAGTTCTACACTGTACTTCATTAATGCTTAAGGCTTTAAACCGCTGCCCTTGTTTAACACACATGACAGTTTTTATGTGTGGAAATGTTCTATGCATGTAGGGGTGTGGGAAGCAGATACAAACATTCTGATTTAATCCACTGGAATTCTGTGGCAAATCAGCTCAAAATGCCTTAGGGAAAGATCCTGTATTGGCTTTAATTGTTCCTAATATGAAGGATTGAGAAACGTGCTTTGAGTGCTTTTGAGTTTATATGTAAACTAGGAAGGGAAAATAAGAATATAGAATGAACATAGCAAAGGAAGATATTCTTAAAACAGGGCTGTTGCTCTTTATAGAAAATAAAGGTTTAAAGCAGCCAAGTGCTTGATTTACCAAGCAGGACTGACTCATCTTCATCAGTGGAGGTCCCCAATACCTAAGGTACATTTTTAATATAAGAAATTAACATCATTATAAATAGATTTCTGTGTTGCTGTTCTCCAAATTCGTCTCATTAAAAACGTGACCATTAATTGATGATCATCCTTGAGTCACTCACTCTTATCGTCACTGGTTTCTTGGTCTGATACTAAGAGGAGGCCAGGATGTGCAGTAAACTGTATTGATTTCCAGTGCTTCCCCTTTCCAGGTGACTTTGGGTAACTCCTGCAAAGTCTGATCTTCAGGCCCCTCAATTAAAATGATAGGATTGGAATTAGATTATCTACCCAGCTCTTTGAATACTGCAATTCAATGAGTCTATAACACAGAAACTTACCTGTGTCCTGTAAAGTTAAATTAGATTTTGCCTTCACCTTTATAGTATTTATAAATACTATAAAGCATACAGAATTACTCGGTGTTATTTAAACACGCTGCAAAAATTAGCTGGGCGTGGTGGTGGGCACCTGTAATCCCAGCTACTCAGGAGGCTGAGGCACGAGAATCCCTCGAACCCAGGAGGCAGAGGTTGCAGTGAGCTGAGATTGCACCACTGCACTCCCGTCTGGGCGACAGAGCGAGACTCTGTCTCAAATAAAACAAAACAAAATAAAATAAAATAACACACTGCGTATTTTCCAGCATTTGTAGTTTTTCTCAAGCCTAAATCCCATTCCCAACTACCAAGTACCTCTTTATTTCTTAAGGCCAAGAGCAAATCCTATGGTTTTCATTGCCTTATCCGTTGCCCCGGTTAGATTCACCCCTCTCCCTTTGTGCTGCCATCGCTTTCCCATATACATTGCTTGCATCTCATCATATACAAGTCTGTCCAGTTTCAATTAATTTTTGTTTATTATTTACTGACTCCTCTACTTAACGAGGATTTCTTCAATGGTTATTATTCTATCTAACCATCTTTGTAACCCTGAAGGTTGGCACATATTAGACACATATTAGATGATTTAAACAGTTTTATAGATTTTTTTGCTTAAACATTTTGTAGTAAAACATTTTGTTTTGTTTTGTAAAAAAGGTTTATTTTTGTTAGTTAAACATTTTGTGGTAGCCAGCCTTAACCATGGCCCCATGACTCTCCCCCACTGACATTCATGGCTCATGAATATCGTACTCCCCTCCCATTTCAATCATGGCTAACGATGAGGCCAACAGAATACGGTAGAAGCGATGATGTTTCCTTTTTGAGGCTAAGTTATAAAAGGCTTTTGCAGCTTCTGGCTGGTCTTGTGTACCTCTTCCTCTGGAGGAAGCCAGCCTTCATGCCATTAGGATACTCAAGCAACCCTGCAGAGAATCTCAATTGGAGAGGATCCAGGGCCTCCTGCCAATAGCCAGCATCAAATTCTCAGCCATGTGAATACCACTTTGTAAACAAACCTTTCAATCTTTGTCAGTCCTACAGATAGCTGTAGCCTCAATATTTGACTAAAACCTGTTAGCCAAGCCATTTCCAAATTCCTATAGAAACTGAAAGATAATAAATAATAATTATTGTTTTCAGTAACTACTTATTGAAATTATTTATTATTTGGCAATACATAATTAATACAAATTTCTTCCTCCCCCCTTTTCCATGGGAACCAATATTATGGAGTTAAAAAAAATGGGTTTGCCATTGAAATCTTGCCTGATACTTAATATCAATATGAATAATGTATTATGAATAGTAACAACTATTGGCATTATTATTAATGTATTAGCACCATTAACTATTATATTATTCATTCTAATTAACATAGCCAGATGATTGGTATGCAATTAATGTAGTAAATTAGTAATAATATCATTGGTATATTGTTAAAACACTAATGTTTGGATGACAATACTAACAATAATTATTAATATCAATTATTATATCTGTTTGTAAGTGATAGAATAATTATAATATTATATCTACATGTATGTGAAATATTATGATCCCTATTTGAATAATGAGGAAACTGAAGCTTAGAGCAGTTAATTTGTCCAAAGTCAATCAACTCGTATAATAATGAGTTATGACTCCAGGCTAGATTCATCTTAAGCATCAAAAACTAGCACTAGAGCTTTGAGTTTCCTCATCTACACAATTGGTACAGCAATACTTAATATGCACTGTGCTTGTGGGGATTAAATGAGATGAAACCTGTAAAGTTGCTTGCAGAATGCCTAGAAAAGCCACATGCATCAAACGCCAGTTTATCTCCCTTCCCTCCACAATCTGCTCTGTTTCTAAGAAGCCCCTGGGAACATAGGCCATTAGGCAGAACTGTCAGAAGCAGAAGCCTCAGATCAAGTCCATTTCCACATGGGACCCCAGGTCCTGAAATTGTGCAGTGAGGGTGACTCTTATATTTCCTGTGGAAGAAGTAAGGTTACAACTCAGTCTTTTGCCTTTCTCAAACTCAGGCTGAGTATCTAATAATAGTGACGTTTTACCTTTTGATAGTACTCTGGAGATTACAGAACTGTTTCCATTTTCTACTTAGGAGAGGGTAAATGGATTTGATGCAGATGTGAATCTGATTGGCCATGGAATGAAAGTTGGAAAGTATTTGTGGCAACAAACCCCTTATGACTGACACACACACTCCTTCCTTAAAACCTTTATCTTCTGCAGAAGCAATCTCATTACAACCAATTGGTGGTCAGTTACACAGAATGGAGTCATAAGAGTCATTATCTATGGGATGTTTTTTCCTTTATTCACAATGAAGGCATAATCTTTTTAGAGAGAAATACAATTCTCTCCAGATATATAACAAAATATATCTACTGATGTTGGTTTAGTTTCATGTGGTTGACAAGAAAAAGCATTCATTTACCTGAATACGCAGCTCAATTTTAAAATAATTTCTGTAATTTTATTATAATTCACAGAGCTGCTTTTATTCATTTTACAAATTGCTTTCAAAGCATAAATGATGTATTGAAAGGGATTGACTATCCGTAATAGCTCTGATGTGTGAGTGGCTGGTGGACTTACCACTTTAACATGATCTGGCATCAACCTCCATGAGCTGCGCAGTAAGAATAGCAATACCAAATTGTGGTAAACCTCAAGAGTTTTCAAGGAAGCAATATGGGTCTAATTGGGCAGAAGCTTAGCAAGTAGACCACAGCTATTTCTTTGTAGAAAGTCCAGTTGTGTATTACAAAGATTGTGCCTATAAGGTTTGCCTTGCTAAATGGAAACCACAAGGAATGGGCCTTTGGATGTCTTCTTGAATCAGAGCATTAAAGGGACTTAGCTGGAGTTCAATAAGGATAACATTTTTTTCTTTGCAAAAATATGAGCTGTGTGCACCAGCACACATATGTACTTGGTCTGCAGGCTTCTCTCTAGGTTGCCAAGAAAATAGGTTTTGATGGACAGGGCTGTACCATGAAGGATAGTAGACGTAAAAAAAAGATATTAAAGGAAGCCCCCTTTTTAACCTTTAAACAAAGTTAAACATGCAGTGTTTCTTAATATTGTTTAACCATAAATGCCTTTTCAAAAGTATAATATGCACTAAGATTTGCTCTGTGGAACTTGCTTGGGTAATCGGATCTTTTAAAAGAGAGAGAAATTCTGTGGAGTGAGACACAGAAAATCTTATTGAATGGGACCCCTTTTCTCCGTGTGGGAATGAACTGGTCTCTCACCTTTCTCCTTAGCTAACTGTCCACAACACTACAGACTCGTATCTACCTCCAACATGAGCCTCTCTTGTCCTCACAAGAACCCCTCGAGGGCTCTACTGCGTCCTCAGTAGCAGACACTGTATCATGTTCAGGTGCTTGTCTGTTTTTTTGATCACTAGCCCCATCGATCTGTTTTTTTCCAACTTGTCGCATTCTACACATTTTCCTCCTCAGGTCACCAAAGTGCAGCCTTTCATTTCTACCTTCAGAAACTCAAGAGTTTCTGGAAACTTGATTTGCCCCATATTATTAACAAAACAATTTTATTAACATATATATTGGCCTCTGAGCTGCTTCTGACCACAGACACCTTAGGTTCCTCTTGGTTACAAAAGCTCTGGTCTATCTCTGATGATGTACGAAAGAAGCTGATGCTTATCCTGTGGTTGTTGATCCTAACCTCCTGTTTAGTCTTTTTGTAATTTGAATCTCATGCAACTTTTGTGATGCTCTTAGCCCATCATCAACTGCTTAGCCCATCATCAATTGAAAATAATCAGATATCCTAAAATCATCAGCCACCGAACTTTTCAGATTGTTGGCACTTGAGTTTTTGTAGCACTAAGTAGGAACTATCACCTTACCCCAGTGTCATAAATTTATGGGACTAAAAATTTTGAGAAAAACTCATATACCGTATTATATTCAATACTCCAGAGATCTACTCAGGTTAATTTTCTTGTCAAGATTGGGCAGCTTTTGACCTAGAATATCAAGCTTTTTTTTTTCTATGGGGCTGTGGTACATTTCATTCTTTCCTTTTAATTTAGTAACACTTGGATTTCCTCTCTAATAAGGAACTAAGTAAACAATAAACTCAGAAGCTCCCAATGCTCTTCAGTGTAGGAGAAATTATTTCACATTACCAGGGAAGAGAAGGAAGTTGCTTTTATCCTAATACTGATATTCTCATTTCTTATCTTTCTATGCAAAATGTTTAATGTTTCCATCTTGTGGAGCCCTTAATTACATCCTTACCAGATGTGATGCAAAAATTAAGCATCAATTAGCTTTTTCTGGATTGCACACATCCTTAAATTCTGTTTTCAGATCACTGCAACTTAACTTTGTGATTTATATTGGAAAGATAGCTTTGGGGGTTCATTTCACTTCATTATTCTTCAGCAATTGTATTTCATCCCCTTAGCTATTTCTATGGCGATTGTGCTCTGTTGAGAAGAGATTGCCCAGTGTTGCTACATCACAATGACTGTGAGATAAAATCCGGTAGAGCCCAGCTAGATTTTGATGAGTTTTTGGATCCCACACACACAAAAGCAGCATAGGAAAATAAAAGTGATAAGCATCATTTTTTGCATTCAAAGTTGTTCTGATATAAGGCAGACTGAACCTTTTAAATAAATACATCAATAAAATGGACTAATGCAACTGTAAGCTTGTAGTCTGGTTTCATTTGATAAAAGCATTTATAAAAATAAGAATGATTTCCCAAAAGTCAGTTGTTAGTATAAGAGGTACAATGGAAAGCCCAGACAGTTTGGAGGACGGCTTTGGGTACTCAACTCATACATGTGTATGCATATGTAAACTGTGTGCTTACATATGGATATTACTATAGATATAGACATATGCACTGTCTTTTGCCCAAATTATTTCCTGTTATGTTTATTGGTAATATTTGCCTCATTCTACATGTAGAATTCCTATTTCAGCTTAAATCTCAAATGTTAGTGAAAGCCTAATTTTTTATCCGTCATTTCTCAAAAAGGCTCCTTACAATGTATCTCTTCATGAAGAGAAGAAACAGAAGCATCCCTTGAGAGGAAATATAGCATTACACTTGTGAGCAAGGACTATGGACAAGATTGCCCAAGTTCGTCTCTTTCATCACATGATGAACCGAACCATTGGCCCCCGTTCTCAGCGGCTCTGTATGCCTATATCCTTGCCATGGTCTCATTGTGAGAAAAGAGTACCTCCCAATTCCTTGACTTTTTCGTTGGCTCTGTGACTTCTGTCGGCTTACTGAAAGGTGACGGAAGTGAGGCTAAGTTAGTTCCAAGGCTGGGCCTCGTAAGACTTTGTGCGTTTTCACTTTCTGCTCTTGGCACTGCCATGAGACTATTGACGTGATAACTCATTAGTCCAGAGGGGATAAGAAACATGTGAAACAGAATTGCCCCAGCCCATCTATGGTACAAAGCCCAGCTGCCCCAACTGTCGTAGCCTAAATCAGAAGCTCCCATCCATTCTCAGTCTAGATTCGGTGAACCTCAGCTGACCACATATCATCTATAAGAAGTATAATGAAAATCCCAGATATTTGAGGGACTGCTTTGGATAATAACAACACAAGCATATATATGAATGTGTGTAGTTCATATGTCTGTATTATCATCATTGTGAGAATCATTCTGTATTATTATATTACATTGTAATTTTGTGATTATTTATTATGTTGCAATAGCTGAAAATGTGACCACCTGTTATCTGTGTAACTTCAGGCAACTTACTTAAACTTTTTCTGCCTCAGTTCCCTCATCTATGAAATAGAAACAAGAATTATCTACTGGCTCCTAGAATTGTAGCACATATTAATAAGTTAATTTATAATTAAATTTATTAGACTAATGCCTGAAAAATAGAAACTGATAAATGAATATTACCTATGATTATTTTATCATTCTTCTATATTCACTCCTAAAATTTTCTGTGGGACCACTGTGAAGTCAAACTGCTAGAGAAAGTCTGGCACCGTGGCCATGACAGTGGCTCAAGCCACCACAGAATGTCTGACCAGCCCATGCGCATTTGACAAGCAGCAGTTACAGCATCTATCCAGCGCGGACAATAAGAACTACTTTACCTGTTGGCAGAAAACAAAGAGGAATATTTTATTTCCCACCACATCTTCACTTCCCATGTTATGGTGAGCTGGTCAGAAATTAGTGCCATAATTCTTCAGCTTCGCAACTTGCCGGGGACAACATGTGTGGTTGGTTGACTCCAAATTTTTCTCAGCTTCCCCTGCCCTCTTAAGGAGTGGCAAAAACCAAAAAGCATCCTCCTTTAACTCAAAAATTGTTATCAATTCACAAAAAAAGATCTTTTAGATCTTGACTTATATTTGCTAATAAACTATGGCTTCAAAAAATGTCATAAATTATGCCATGCTCACCTATATCTACTTCCACAGAGTTGAACCTGGATGTAAAGGACAAAATATTATTATAAGCCCAAAGGCATTGTGACATCTTAAAATTTTATTGACTGTGAAATAAAAGAATTCCATGACTGAAGAAATGGCTACTGACTGTATAAATTTCTTAAACTAGTATCAAGTAAAATATAAACACATTGACTAACTCTACTGGAAAAAAATGGAAGCTATAAAAAAATTCATCCATAAACTCTTCCAAGGCAAGCTGTGAAAGACTCCAGAGCATGCCAAATGTTACCCACATTAGTTAAATTATAGTAAGAATCCACGCACACTAAGTCTGAGAGGGATTGTTTTTGTCCTTATGAAGAAAAATAAATATGTTTTTCAACAAGAAAACCTTCTGAAGGCTGTTGAAATTTTAATCTTTTAAAAAATGGTTTTACCACATAGCAAAACCTCAAAGTTGTATTTCACTTTTAAGACTCTCAAAGCATTCCATCCTTGCAATTTCATTTTATCCTCATCTCACATCTGGATATCCTGGTGAGATGGAATGTCTTTCTCTGTGTTTCACATGCTGGCCTTGATCATGGGTGGCCCACACTAAGTTGTGAGAAACAGAATGAGCTAAGCAAAGGGAAAACAGAAGGGATGTTAAGGCAGAGAATGATCAAGGGCCGTGGCCAAGGAAATACAAGCATATTTTATCACATTTTCAGGCATCAGCATCTAATCATGATGTTGGGGTGGTCCAGTATGGGGGTGTGTATTAGTCCATTCTCACATCGCCATAAAGAAATACCTGAGACTGGGTAATTTATAAAGAAAAGAGGTTTACTTGGCTCAAAATTCTGTAAGCTGTGCAGGAAGCATCATGCTGGAATCTGCCTGGGTTCTGGGGAGGCCTTAGGAAGCTTACAGTCATGTCAGAAGCCAAAGGGGAAGTAGGCACGTCTTACATGATGGAAGCAAGAGAGCAAGTGAGGGGGAGTTGCTGCACACTTTTAAATAACCAGAGCTCGTAAGAACTCACATTGTGAGAACAGTATTTAGGGGATGGTGCTAAGACATTCATGAGAAATCCACCCCCATGATTCACTCACCTCCCACCAGGCCCTACCTCCAACACTGGAGATTACAATGCAATGTAAGATGTAGGTAGGGACACAGAGCCAAACCATGTCAAGGGAGGAGACTTAGGATGATGGTGGGAGGTCTAGGCTGTGGTGCTTGACTAGAAGATTCTGGTGACAGTTTATTAAGGGAGAGGTAGTTTGTGATGGGTTCAGCTAGATATCCACCCCTGGAAAACAGAGATGCAAAAAATTAAACAAGAGGGTTCAGTTCTACCCCATTTCCTCTTATATAGTAATGGGACTTGGACTGAATTCAAGGGGTAGAAAATAGGAAGCAAAGACCAGGTAAGAGATGAACAGGAATTGGGTAGGTGTGTTGGGCTTGGTTGGAAGAGGAGGTTGAAAAGACACTAGACACTATGGTCCCAAGAGAAGAGTCCATGAGGTGAGGAGTCTGATGCAAGACTCTATTCCTGGGGCCATAGCAGCACAATCCAGCAAGAGAGTGACACAAGGCAACATTTAACTCTTTCTTGACCCTATTTCTTAGTATTAAGGACCACCTACTGTCAGGGTAGGCTTTGTGACTTCCCAATGCCGGTGGAGCTGGACCTACAGGTGCATGCCACGTCTTTGGGGTCCCTAGGATATACACTGATGGAGCTGTTGGGAAAGGGACAGCATCCAGAATGTGAGAATAACAGGCCCACAGAAACTTCATATTACGCCCATTTATTTCAAAGATGAGAAAACAGAGGTTCTTAGTGGCTCTATGATGTATTTGCAGTCAGGACCCAGAACCAATGAGCCAAAAATCCCAAGACCTTTCATCCTTTTTTTCTTCTTTTTTTTTTTTTTGCCTCTGTAAGACACCAAAGAAATTGGCTAATGTTAATTTGCTTCTTCTCCAGTTCCCTTGCTTATCACATTAATGGGAATATCAGAAACCCACAAAAAGCATCATGTTGGTTGCATTGCTATTTGAACATCACAAATAATTTGTTTTAAATTCTACTGTTACTCATTTTTGATGCTTGGATAAGAAAGATGGATGTACAGATAGATGGTTGGATGGGTGGGTGGATAGATAGATAGATAGATAGATAGATAGATAGATAGATAGAGAAATAGACAGACAAATCTGAATTGTAAGTGGTTTGGACACAGTGTATATACCACAGCTATAAGGCACGTAACACTTTACCTCCTTTGCCCTGGGGGGTTGTGTCATCTCTCAAGAAGTCAACATCTGGCTTTAGTTGATAAGCTAGGTGATTAACTTTTTATATCAAGATCCACTGCCCAAAATAATTTGACTAGTGATAAACTAAATTTTTCTGCAGAATTATTTAGTAGAGTAGGCACCTAGAAAAGAGACAGAAAACAGTAGACTAGATTTCAGTCACGACCCTTTTCCTCACCACTTGGTGGCACTGAGCTCACCACTTAACCTTGCTGGACCACACTCACCTTATTTATGAAATGTGGCCATTCATCACACCTCCACTCTGGACACTATGAGCGTAATAGTGACTTAAATGAAGTAATCAACATGAAAAACACTTTGACAATGAAACAGAGTTGTATGCTGATGCCAAGTGGCCTTGTTATTATATGCATTTATCATCATTTCCCTATTCTTATTAACTGACTGGGTTAGAACAAGTTCAAAGAAGGCAGGAGCTCATTCCTGGAAGTTGACTCTACTTTGTTATTTAGGTAAAATGTGATTACTGCTTTTTGTAAATGTGCACTGTGAGCAGAGTGACATTTTTCATGTGGATGTTTTATACCAGTTCATGTTCGTGTGTTGACAGTTATGTTAATTCTGTGATATTTTCCCTCCAGTGCTTTGCTTTTGAAACAGCATAATAAAGTGACTTCTGCTAAATAAATAGGCCTGTTCACAATAACTGATACTTAAGTGAATTTATGCAGGAGGTATTTTGGTGTTGTGGACCAAACTAACTAGCTGCAAATCGATTAACTTCAAGGATCCAGCAGGGTATTTAGGATAATTTCTGAAGTGCAAATGTAAAAGTCATGGTAGAATTTTTTTTGGCATATGTGTAGAATTTCTACCATGGGCCCATTTAAAAAATCAATAGCATAATAATTACATCAGAGCAAAAGTAACAAAGCATTATGTGCATGATCAGAAAGCTGCAACTGAGAGGAAAGTCCAACCACTCCAGGAAAATGAGAAACGTGTAATTAACATCTGCAATTTGCATTGCTCCCTGACACTCCTGAATTTTTATGACAAATCATGCTGTAACCTTTGTAAGTTGGACATCAGTAATGGTTGTTGTTTCATGGTTTTAAAGTCAGGAATATGAAGCATCCTCTTTCACAATCACTCATCCCTACTATTGCCTTATATGGATAATCTCAATCCTACCCCTTACAACCCACCTCACTGTAGTATTCTCTCTTGCCAAACATCTAGCATGCCTGCACATATATGAGTAGCAAAAATGTACATTTCTTAAAGAGAAAACTATGAATAGGAGCGGAAACCTAGAACATGTAAATGTTTTGCTGCTGTTGCCAATAAAGGGACTGACAGAATCACTCAATGAATCAACTGACTAGGACTGCATTTGGTGACATTATACAAATTCCCTAGGAGGAACAGGTCTGCCAAGAGTTATGAGAGATGCTATGGTAATATAATTATGAGCTCCCTGCAGTCAGGAAGCTTATAATCCAGGTGGGAAATGACAAACACATAAAATGTCATCATCAACCTATCAAACATCCTTTCTTCCCCTGGGTCCCGGTAACTGCTATCATTTAGTGAGCATTTGCTGTGTGCTCAACACAATGCAGACATCAATTCATTTACTCCCCCAGATAGCCTAGTGAGGTAATTGAACATGTAAGCCCCATTTTTACGGACATGAAAACTGAGCTTTAGTGAGGTTAAGCAACTTGCCCAAGATTATGCAACTAGTAAGTGGTGACAGTGAGATTTGTAAGTAAGCTCCCAGACATCACCGTACACCTGGTGTTGTACTATTTATGAAGGGGCTTATCTTTTCTGTCCAGGAAAATCTCCTGGAAAACAAGACAATTTCTGTTGTACACATCCTGTGTCCTTCTCAACCCCCACCATTGTTTGCAGAATGAATGTATACATTCAACTTAATATTTGTTGAGTGTCAGCTCTATATTTGATACACAATGGCACATAAAAGGATAAGGAAAACTACAAGGCAGTACAAAAATGCCTCATTAAAGACCAGGATGCATGCCAGCAGCAGATTTTTTTTTATCAGAAATATCATGATGAAGAATAGCCTTTTTATAGAAAGCATAAAAATATGTTGCAAGAAGGTTATTTTATGAAAATAACATTAAACTGTAATTGACAATTACCTAGAAGATTCATAAGTGGCATCACACTTCATGGCACTCTTTCACACCATACTCTAGTCAGCCAGTGAAACAACTGCTGTCAAAGTCAAGGTTTTGGAGGTATACTGAGTTGAAGAGTGTGTTCCCCCTAAATTCATGTCTACTGAAATCTCCGAATGTGACCCTATTTGGAATAGAACCTTTGCAGATATAATTAGTAAAGTTGAGGTCACGCTGGATTAAGGTAGATCCTAATTCCAATGACTGCTGTTCTTATAAGAAGATCACCTGAAGAATCTCTGATCACCTCCATAAAAATGTCCAGGACTGAGGAATACTCCCTAAAAATTCTGATTCTCAGCACCACTTCAAACGCACAACTCATAATATCTATGAAGACGGTCAGTAACTAGGATGTTTACTAAGCACACTAGAAGTTTTTTGCTCATTACAGTTTGAAAACTATGGCTTTGGGCAGGATGACGATGTACAAGACGTAGTGCCTTTCTCTACTGGGTTCACCTTGATCAAGGAAATGAGTCGTGGAAAGCAGCATAGCAAGGAATAATCTTACTTGTGACAGTAACCCCCTGTCGAAGTACAAAAGAAAGAGACCACCATGAATGGGAGCAAACTAGATAAGTGTACTAAGAATTCACAAAATTTTATCTTGGCCTTCAATTTCAGTAAGCACAGCAATCTAAACATGTCCAATAATAGTTTTGCATGCAGACCAAATTAAGCCTTGATAAGAGTGATAGCTACCATATTTTCAACAGTTGCTATGTGATAATTACTTCACACACATCATTTCTTTGAATATTCTGGACAACCCTACCCTACAGTATTGGTCTATTATTAGCCCTATTTAACTAATGAAAACACTGAGTTTAGAGAAGTTAAGTGATTCACTGGAAGTGGCCAATCTCACACACAAAATTGTGACCAATGAAATTTAAGCCTATTCTCTTGATCCGAACCTCCTCTCCCACAAAACAGAACACCTCTTTTTAAGCCACGTGGCCTGTCTAAAACAGGTTTTCCACATGGACTGGATAGACTTGAAGTCAGAGAGTAAAAATGTTATTTCTTCTAGGAGCTTCAATTTTATATAAACATTAAGGGTAAGAAACACTTTTTATCCTAACATAGGCATAAACATATAAATAATTGGGTAGAATTGTAAAATATGGAATGCAGTTTTAAAATAAAAGATGTATGTTGAAGGAAACTTTGCAATTGACCAGAACTTCTCAGGCTATCTTCCATGAACTGGAGTGTGGAAGGGTCCCCATTTAGAATATTCAGCCTTCGAGGATACTTCATGGTAAACATTGTGAAATAATCTCATAGGTTCCCTCACTGGTTTTGTCCCACACTAGACTGCTTGGGATGTCACAGACTTTCATTAGTTGCTTTAATTAGTTCTTTTCAATTGATTCCTGTGTTAGTTTGCCCCACCCCTCCAATATAGTCTACAAAGTGAAGGCAGCACACACTTTTATTGACTTGAGACAGCAGCGATTTTCTCTCATCTAGTTATCCTGACCTTTCTTTCTACTGCATTTTCACTGTGGGTGGCAATGATGATATGGCTTTAGTCCATTTTTGGCAGAACAAAGGAATTTCCTGGTTGGACACCAAAAGGAAAAAACGGTTTTTCCACGACTAAGCAGTATCAAGAATATGCCATAACAAGCCTTACGTAAGCCATGGCTCATGCAGTCTAGAACCGTCCTGTTAACAAACTCACACCCACTGGCTAGAGAAAAAACATGGCGAAATGTCAGAGCTGCTAACTGAGATAGAAAACATACAGGCTGCCACATGACTAGAACATATGGTGACCCAACATGGCAGCAGCGAGACCCTCGGCATCAAGAAAAAACAGCAAAATAACTCCTTAAAAACAAGGGCTTTTTCTAAAGTGGACCTTGACATAGTCAAAAAAAAAAAAAATTAAAAAAAAAAATATATATGGCTTCTTCACATCCAGGTTCCCAAAGATGTAACTTAGGAACTAGGTACATTTTAAATAATTTGTTGTCCAGAATGTATCTGTTTCACAACTCAGAAATTAAATTACATAGAAAAAATAGAATCCTTCTTAAAGTTTTTCAATGAATACATCATCAGTGGATCTTTCCAAATATTTTTTACAGCTGTTCACAGAATTAAATTTTAGCTTTCTTCTCCTCAACATTTCCAAAAGTATAACGTAGAGGATTGGTTTGTTTTTAATGAATAAATCATTCGGCTAAGCCCATGGAACAAATTCATACTTAAGGTAGATGGTTTAGAGTGGACTTTCGGCAGCATTATTTTAGGAATGTATCTCTCTAAGCAGTTGAGTGGTGACTCTAAATTGTGCCAATATGCCAATTCCATTTGCATATCTTTGTAATTTGGACTCTTCCTCTCCTGCTGAAAGATGGTTGGATAAAACATTATTGGATACAGCACAAACGCAAATAAAGCATCGTTTTCCTGCTGAAATGCAAACCAAGGCTTTATTTTGACTGGCCTTAAATTTTGACCTGTAACTGGCATTGGAAACATCAGTGAAAACCAGGAAACAGCCACTGCAGCATTTAGCGTCACAGATGCTGGAGCAGAATCGAGTTTAGAAAATAAATTTTTAAGGGATTACAGCAGCAGACATTATATAACAAGATTAGTATAATGGGTGGGACATCTGTTGGCTGTTTTCAGAAAGCCATCATTCTATTACCCTCTACTAAAATAATCTTAGTGGATACCTGACTGTTATTGTTCTTTTTTTCCATATACCCCCAGTGAGAAATGTTGACATTTAGTTGACATTTCTATGCTATAGTCTTCTCTTCTTTCTTTTTATGTTTTTGTTTTTATTTGGTTAGTTATTCTTTTGTCATTGTTTTAATTGTTCATTTTGCTTAAAAGGGAAAAAAAGACTGTCTTACTACAAAATTAGTATCATAATTGTTTTTTCTCAGTTAGTGTTCAGGGTGGCTTTACCTTACACATAGGAACCAACATACCTCAGAGTGTAGCAGAGAAGTGTTCAATAGCTATTAGTTGTTTTCTTTCCCTTTCCATTCCCTTGAGAAGGTTTTGATATTCATAATAAATGTTGTTTTAAAACATAAAGTTTATAAGACTGAATTTTACCTTAAGACTATAATAGCTGAAGGAGAAATTCTTTTGGAAGTTAAAATATCTTGAAACATCTGTATCAATTGCTCTCTCTCTCTCTCTTTCTCTCTCTCTCCCGTGCAAATGTACCAATACACCATGCATTCTGGCTCCATGCCACTAAGTCATGATTTTCCTCCTGTAATGGATTCCCAGCCCCCGTGCAGGATCTGGTGCAGTGTGCCAGAGAGAGGCCAAAGTCACTGTACAAGCCGGGGCGGGGGGGGGGTGCGGGGGGGGGGTGGTCATCTTCCTCAAGGATTAGTAACGATTAGGAAGAAAAGCATTGTCTTTATATACAGCCAAGCATGAATATTATAGATACTACATCACTAAAAGACCATGTGACAAAACCCAAAATTAAATAAAATTTTGTAGGGGGCATTTTGGGCATCATCCCAAGTTCCCGAGGGAGACTTAATAGCCCTCAGGAATATTTGCATATAAACATTTGAAAAGCACTTAATTAATTGATAAGACCACTGGAAGTTGTGAGTTCAATTTTCAAAATATGAAGCAGACAATGTTGTGGAGGATGGACAACCTACAGAGGGTAAGAGGGAGGAGAGGAAAAGCTATTTCTTCCGCAGAGAGAAAGCCAGGGGGCCCATGTTTCTACCTTTTTCCTCAAGTGGTCTTTCCTTTTGGGGTCCCTAAGTCAGTTAGTAGTCATAATTAGGTCACTCAGAGCCCACTGATACAGTGGAGAGATATGACAGACCTTTTCTTATATCCTCCAGTTGGCTACACTGATTGCAAGCTGGAAAGATGACTAAAAAGGGGTGTCTCCTCCAGGGATCTACAGTCTAGCTGAGGGGCATGTTCCTCTATCTCTCATTTAAAGAGAGAGATGATATGAAATAGCTACAAGTTCATAAAGATATAAAGCGACAATCAAAGGTTTGGAACAGCTCCTGCGTGTTGGAGGAGGTAGAGGCTAGGGTGGCTAATAGGAGAGGCACAGATGTAACTCACCATTTTCCTTCCTTTCTTTTATGTGCACACATGCACACACACACTCACACACACAGCACTGCTGCCACCAGAATGCTTTTGCTTTGTGCTTTCACATTGTAGAGGACATGAACCTATGGAAAGTTTCTCAAGGGAGATTGTTCTGTTGAGGTTTGCCTTTTGAACAAAAAGATTCTTTCTTGCAGGAGTGGGAGGGACATCAGCTTGAGAAAAACAGCTTTTGTCCTCACAAAAATGCTCTTTTGGAAGATATGTTAATGAGCTTCCTTTGAACTGTAAATGGCATCTGCATGCACGTCAGATGCTAATGGAAATGTCGAGAAAACGAGAAGGCACAGGACGATTGCACGGTTATGCAGTGGGCCCCGTTCCTTCGAGCATCGTGACCAGGCTGCAGAGCCACCTTGTGACTTGGCATAGCATTCTCATTTTGAGTGGAGATTTTTGTTTCTCCCATTGATGGCATCTTTTGAAAGTCAAGATGTGTTGGCTTTATAAAGCACTATCCTCCCTGGGCAGCCTCATAAGCAGCAATGAATGACAGCTCTTCCTTGAAATTTTTAATTACTGCAACAAAGAAAATACTTATTAACTTTTGTCTCTGAACCACCTCTGCAGATGTTCTTAATCAAATAAAAGAAAGAGGAAGCAGAGCTTTCTGAGAAGCAGGAGGATGAAATAGACAATAGGGGTCTGCAGCTGGATTGAGGGGTGACATGAGCGCTGCATGTGTGCTGGATAAACAATGGCTCCATGGTTGGAAGGGTAACTTCATGTCATAGACTAGATGGCGAGGAAGAAGTTTGAGTCAAGAGACCTATTCTTGGCACTGTCTTCTGCGTGTAAGGGTACCGAGGGCACCATGGGAGTGATGGCAAAGTATAGGCAGGAGCCCGTACCTTATCAGAGTGGGAAGATGAATTACATTGAATTAACACTTGATAGGCTGAATGTTGAGAGATGAAGTGGATATCTGACCAATTTTCTCCTCACCTCTTGATTTGGATTCTCCCAAAAGCAGACCCTAAGACAAGAATTAGAGTGCAGGTAGATTATCTGTGGATCATGCAGAGGTGAGGAGAGTGGACACAGAGCATGCCACCAAGAGCATCACCCTGGGAAACCAGGCATTTATCCCTCTGGAGAACTCTGGGATCTCTCCCCCAAGGGTGATCGAACAGGGGGATTTAAACGTCAACTCCCGTCAGTCTTTGGTTGAGGCTGCCAGGGTGACAGGCATTAATTTTCCAAACTCCAGCTCACTAGATATTTGCTCAGAGCCTGCCAGCACTATGAAAGCCCTCAGGCAAAGGAGTGCAGGTGCTTGGCCATTGTCTGGTTCACACTTACTACTTAGACCCACGGGAACATGAGCAGGGCACCTCGGTGCTGTCACACCTCCAGACTGTGTGGGCCCGCTTATCTTTTATGGATTTGCTAACAAACCATCAAGTAATCCATTTCTCACATAGAAGGAGATCTGTAACTCTTATCTAGAAGGATCTACCTAGCATTAGGCAAGATAGACATCTGCAGAGATGTGTCTTGGCTCTGGGTGGCTTTGGCCATGTGAGACTTACCCTCACTGCTGATGGCAGTCACTGCACGGTTGCCCTCGGAGCCAGTTTCCTGTCCTTTGAACAGAGTCCACAGAGAACTTTGAGAGACACGTTTCCCAATGGTCAGTGTCGGATGGGGCCCCAATCTCAACAAATCTGTTGCTGTCACTTTGTTAGGGTTACATGTATAGCGTATATTGACTTCAAGTGCTCTTTTACAAAACAAGTCCTGACTTCTTACCACTGGTCAGCCAAATGCTAAATATGGTCACTCCTGAAATTACTAGTAAGCAAGGAGCGGGTAGCAGTCACTGTTGGACAGAGCTCAGGTGGCCGGCTTCATGTGTGATTGGCTGCTGCCCCTCAGAACGTTGGAAATGATGGAAAAAATGGGCATGGGAAGAAAATAATTCAGATTGTCAAAAATAGAGTGTTATTGTCCTAGGTCAAGTGTCCATGGAAGTAGACTGAGAGGGGAATTGCAAGTAGGAAGTTTATTGGATTATGTTCCTGATTCATACCTGGGTGGAGAGGAAACATGAGAAGCAGGGTTGGGAGAAGTTGAACTGTGATCCGGTCACAGCAAAGGCTTCGGCTGATCCCAACAGGGGCTCAGGAGTGGGGAAAGTGTCTTAGTCTACTCAGGCTGCCATCATAAAGTACCACAGACTGGGTGGCTTAAATAACAGAAATTTATTTTCTCATAGCTCTGGAGGCTAGAAGGCAAATATGAAGGTGTCAGCAGGGTGCATTTCTTCTGAGGTTTCTCTCCTTGGCTGGCAGATGGCCATCTTCCCCCTGTGTCTTTACATGGTCTTCCCTCTGTGCATGTCTGTGTCCAAACCTCCTCTTCTGATGAGAAAACTTGTTATATGGGATTAGGGCCTATCCCCGTGACCTCATTTTACTGCATTACTTCTTTCAAAACTCTATCTTCAAATACAGTCACATTCTGAGGTACTGGGGGTTAGGACTTTTATGACTGAATTTGGAGGAGACACACTTTGGCCCAGAATAGATGGCCCTTCCGAGCTGCATCAGATTGAGGGAAGGGGGTCTGGGCCTTGAGGCTACTCCATGAGTCAGTCATTGGATGCAGGCTGACTTCAGGAAGAGAGAAGCAGCGTGGGTGAGGTGCCTGCTTCAGCAGAACACAGTCCTCTGAGAGCCACTCCTTGGAGCTGTCAGTCACCAGCACCTCCAGCAAGGGAAGGATGATGTGCATTGTCCTGAAGGGAGGGGCAGCCACCACGAGCACACGGCAGCTTCCTCTTTAATCGTGAAAAGAAAGCCCATTTTTTATCTTTGACTGGCATTTCCCCTCAGTCTCTCCCAGGATCATCTCTTTGGATACAAGGGCAGAACAGGTCGTGCTTGCTGTGCTAGAATATAGAACGGCAGGCCCTAAGCCTGTGTGTGTGTGCACGTGTCTGTTCCACACTAAACATATGGAGCAGCTTCAAGGACCACGACAGATGTGTCGTTTGTGAAATTTTGATCAATATGAGGCAGGCTCAGAAATTAACTTGTGTGAATGAGCCTCCAGCTCAAGCCAAAATAACTCTTGGCTCCTCAGATGCATGGCCATTTTTCTTATTGAGTTGAAGAAAAGTCAAGAAGAGCAATTTATCAAAACAAAACAGGAAGATTCTGAATTCTGCTGCCACAGAGTAATGACAGATATACTGGCTTTGCAAAAAAGCCCCCCAAAATAAAGGATCCTTTTTATGCCCGTAGAAGCAATTTTAAAATGCAAAAATGTACTTTGAGAGTTTGTGGATTATAAATGTTTTCCAGTTCACCCAAACATCTCTGGGAACATGGGGAGAAAAATTTTCCCATTCTGTAATTTGGAGATTGAAGTAGCAGGTTCTGTGGTGGTGTGCACAAGTGCGAACATGGCTAATACTTTCAAGAAGCAGAACAATGATATTCGGTGACACTTGACAAAGATATTAACATCTCAGAATACGGACTCCTATGGGGTCTTGTGAAATCTTTATCCGTTACACCATCTCCACTATCAGCTTACCTGTTTCCCGTTTATCTCATTGGCTGATATGACCAGACAAAAACAGAGCTGCTTATATATACTATGGCCTATTTTCATGAATGTTTCTTTTAAGATAGAATTTCTCATAACCAGCCTGGGCAACATAGCAAGACTCTGTCTGTACAAATATTTTTTAAAAAATTAGCCAGGCATGGTGTGGCACACACCTGTAGACCCAGCTACTCAAGAGGTTGAGGAGGGAGGACTCCTTGATTTCAGGAGTTCTAGGCTGCAGTGAGCTATGTTTGCACCACTGCACTCCAGCCGGAAGGACAGCATGAGATTCTATCTCTAAAATAATAATAATAATAGTAATAATAACATGATTTTCACTATAACAGATAAAAAAGGTGCCCCTGATATTCTCATCTGGCTATACCTCGTCTTAACCTGGCTTACAAGGTCAGGGTAGAAATAAAGGACTCACCAAGTGAACACTGATTTTATTTCCATGCCAGCACCAGGGTAGGTGTTTTAGGTACCTTATGAATAATAACTATGCAAACAAGCAACTGATGTTTATGGAGCATTTACTCTATGTCAGGCCCTTTGCTGAGGACTTTATGTAGAATTTCTATGTGGTCATTATAATCAACGGTGGCAGGCAGGATTCTAAGATGATCTTTCAGATTCCTAACTCATGGTGTACACAGACCTCCCAATTTTCCAAACCATAATACTGTAAAGGGATTTTGAAGACGTAATTAAGGTCTCAAATCTTAAAATAGGGAGATTATCTAGGTGGGCCTAACTTCATCACATGAGTTCTTTAAATTTGGAACAGATGTGGAGGAAGTCAGAGAATCAACACTGAGAAGGAGTTGACATGCCTTTGCTGGCTTGAGGATGGAGGCAGAAATATGGCAAGGAATGCAGGAGGCCTCCAGGAGCTGAGCTGTCCTCCAGCTGTCAACCAGCAAGGAAATGAAGACCCCCATCCTGCAACTGCAAGGAACTGAATTCTACCACCAATGAAAAGGAGCTTAGAAGTGGATTTCTCTCCTGAGCCTCCAGACAAGGGCTCAATTCAGCTGACACCTTGATTTTAGCCTGTAACACCCTGAATAGACAGAACCCAGTCATGCAATGTCAGACTTTAGACTTACAGAACTGTGAGCTAATTAGTAGGTGTGTTTTAAGGCACTAACCCCCAGAGGTCAATGTCTCCATTTTAGAGATGAGCAGACTGAGGCTTACAAAACTTAAGTAACTTGTTCAAGGTCACAGGTAAATGGTAAAGTCAAGTAGGGACACAGGCAGCTGCTTACATGGAGGGAACTGCGTGGGAGGCTGAAGTTCAAAACAGCCTCCAAGATGCCAATATGATCGCCCCTAGGTGTGCACATCTTGTTCAGTTTTCTCCCCTTCAGGGTGCGTAGAACCTTCAAATATGGTGGGGTGGTCACTCTGTTGATTAGGAAAAGAGATTTCCACAGAGGGAATAAAGGTATTGAATCAGTCTGGCTAATTACAAACAGGTGGACTTGACTAATTAGGTGGGCTTTTAGAAGGAACGTAGAGGTGGGAGGTAGAGAAAGTGATAGAGGCACACTCTTGCTGGTGTGGAAGAAAAAGAGCGCTCGTGTCCTGAACTGCTTTGGGGACCATATGGCAAGGAAATGCAGGTGGCCTCTAGAAGATAAAAGCCATCCCTGGTCAACACCTAGCAGGAAAATGGTGACCTCAGTCCTGCAACTACAAGGGATCAAATTCTGCCAAAAGCTCTAATGGGCTTGGAAGAGGATTCCAAGCCTGAGATGAGGACTCTAGTGCAACTAACACTTTGATTGCAGCTTTTGAGACTCAAAGCAGAGGACCCAACTAGGTTGGGCCTGGACTTTCAGCCAACTGTGAAACTGTGAGATAATAAAGTGTTGTAGTTTTAAGCCATTAATTCTGCGGTGATTTGTCATGTAGCAGCAGAAAACTGACATGCTGGGAGAAGAGCAGATTGCTCTCTTTTGCCTCACTTGGTGGGAGAGGAGGGACTAGGACCCAGGCACCCCAATTTCTTGTTCTTAATTAATCTGTAGTGATTGCTTCCCTTTGCTGCTCTGTTTATCCCTGAGTTACTCTCAGTATTGGGGAAACTTCACTTATCCTGGTCCTCCAACCTCTCAAAACCTGTCTTTGTACAAATTTGATACTTAAGCTTTGAAATTTAATTCACTTATTAAGCAGCAGCCACTATTTTATGAAATCATCCCATCCAACCCTGCACTGGTGAGACTGTTGATTTCTCTTTCATGAAGGCTGGGACTTCAGCCCAGCTGTCCATCAGGCTATATTTACCCAGGATAGCCCTCCATCAGTCCTCAGTTAAAGCAGCATTTGCATCACACCAGATCTCTAAATGTTGGTTGTTGGGGAAGCAAATTACATTCATCAGAATCCATTCATTCTCCCCGTATCACTGAACACAGGATAATCTTGGCTGTGTCAGCTGCCCTATGACTGGGGGCTGTGAAAAATGGAGGTTGGCTGCAGATACTCCAAACCTGCTTTGCTGTGTCACCCTCTTCAGGGCCAGTGGATATGATGCTGGAAAAGATTAATGGAACATATGTCATCACATTTATGGGGTAGGAAACCCGCAACTGTGGATTAATAGATATCTTGGTGAAAGACATACATCTTTACTCCTTTATGCCTCGATGGGTGAGCTACAGTTGGCTGCAGTGAAAATACACAGAGAGATTACCTTTAGGAGGTCAGCTTGTAAAGGACTTTTTTCAACCCTGAGGTCAACAAAAATAGATTTTTGATTGTTGACCGAGACAGCTGTAACATAGGACTTTTAACCTTTAAAAAAATTCTTATTGAAGTATAACATACAGAAAAGAACACAGTTCCTGAGTGCACAGCTTGATGGATTTTCACAAACTGAACACATCCAGGGAGCCAGCATCCAGATCAAAAAACCAGGATCCCAGGCATTTCCCTAGGTCTCTTTGCACCAACCCTCCACCCCAGGGTAATTGTTACGTTAACTTCTAACTCCATCGATGATTTTGCCTATTTCTATAAGGTTTTTGAACTTCATAAAAATGAAATCATCCAGTGTGTCCTCTTTTTTTTCTGGGTTCTGTTATACAACATTATGCTTGTGAGATTTGCCCATATTATTTTGTATGGTTATAAATTTTTTGTTCTCATTGGTTTTTAATATTCCATTATATGAGTACATCATAATTTATCCATTCTATCATTTGTGGACATTTAAGTAGCTTCCAATTTGGAGATATTGCAAATAGTGCTGCTATGAACATTCTAGTGTGTGTCTTTTGGTGAATATATTTGTAGGTTCTACTAGGTATCTATGTAGGAGTGAAATTGCTAGGTTATAAGACATGTACATATTCAGCTAATTTACTATGTACTGCCAAATAATTTTCCAAAGAGGTTTCCAATTTTTATTCTCAAAAGCAGTCTATGAAAGTTCCTGTCAGTCTATATCTTTGTCTTATATCAAGTATAAGACAATACTTGATATTGTCTTTTCATTTTAAAAAGCTGTTAGTTTTTAATACATCCTAGTTTAGAGGGCATCATTGTTGCTACTGTGAAACGATTAAGCACTCTATATGAAAACATCTATATGAAAACTGGGCTGAAGAGCTATTGTACTCAACATAGTATCATTGGATAAGATGTCAGTTGGTGACAATAATGCCTCATGCCCTTTATATAGTGCTTTTCTTTTTCTTTTTCTTTTTTATAGAGTGCTTTGCAAAACCATCTAGGTTTCTCTGTATTTCTGTTCTCAGCTCTTCTGGCAAACTTAAAGGAAAGTCCTCCGAAATATCTTATGTTTTTGGTTCTAGAACTAAGTACCCTTGAAAACTACCTGCCACATACCTACATTTTAGTGAAATCTGTTTGTCTAAACATATACTCTGTGGATATTTACAGAGCTCCTATTATGTGTCAGGACCTATGCTATGCACTGGTGATGCAAAGATGAGTGCCACCTGATTCTTCATGAGGTTCCAGTTTAAGACATAAAGTGAACTGTCAGATTGTTAGTTCTAAAAATATTAATGTTGTTTTTTGTATTATTTTCTATTACATTTTAGGCTAGGGAATCATCTGAGTTTATTGACAGCTTGTTCATAAAAGAGCAAATTATTTTAAATATACAAAGTTGCTTTAATTACAAGAGGGGATGGAAACTTTAGGAAGTTAACCAAGAAGATGGGCCAGGACCAACAAAAGTTCATCGAAAAAGAAGTAATTGAAATTTGAGAAGCCTTGACAGGTTGCACACCTCTAACAAAGAACATTGTTATTCTTTGTACTTCATTGCTCTTCTCTGCATAATATTCACTGAAATGATATTGAAGATTACATCAGTTGGAGTTAAGTCAGATAAGCAGAATCCTTGAATGATATGGGTTAATGGATTTATTGCAGGGATTAGATCTTATACAATTGTGGGAGAAACTGGGAAAGTAACATTCCACAAGGGGATGATTGACTGAATAGAAAAGCTTCTAACCGGGGCCCATGGAATGGAGCTGGTAGAGATGTCTATGGAAGTCCCTTGCCTGTCCATCTGAACAGGGCCGGAAGTATGTCAGCAGGGCAGATGATAAAAGAGGAAGTAGGAAAGCTGCATGCAAAGCGGGAGAGAACAAAGACAAATGAAAGTCACAAGGGAAAACTGGAATCCACAGAGATGCACAGTCCCATGTATCTGTCTCTCACTGATTGGAACCCCAAAGCGGTGATGTCCTGCCGAAGGATCCAGTGCTCTTGCTGCAGAACTTCATGTGGGCCCAGCCCAGCTCCAAGAACATGTGGCAGAAGAACCATCAAGAACTGGAGAAGCTGTGGGGCCAGCTGCTACTCCACACCCATGTGATAAGCAACAGCATGCATGATCGCCCAAGCCCTGCACCCACCTTCCTGGCACAGAGTCTCTGACTGCACTTCTGCCCTACAAATCTCATGGAAATTTCTCTGTGGCCAGCCCTAACCCAGAACCATTCAGAGAAATGCAACTTCAGCTTAACTAACTTTTGACATAGACTGTAACAGAGGCATAGAAAGAAAGAAAAAAAAATCTATAGAGATGAGATAATTCCATCTTTTCTTGAGAAAGATGTAAAAACTAGGGTGAGGAGAGATGATGGCTTGTCCGATGTCACAGAACTAGTGACAGGCCTAGAAACTCAATTCTGTGTGTGTGTCTCTAGGTGATATCACAGAAAAAACAAACAAACAATCTCTGGATGTGAGGTTCATGCACTGTCTTTGTATAGTCCAAGCCACTCAAGAGGTTTGCTTGACCCTAGAAATTTGAGTCCATCCTGGCAACATAGCAAGACTCCATCTCTAATGTATTTAAAACATTAAAAATAAATTCTAAAAAAGAAGACACCTGAGTTTTTGCCTTAATTGATTGCTTGGGCCTTGGGAAAAAAAAAAAATCACTCGATTCCTGGACTCATGTTTTCTATAAGTGAGTGGCATATAGACTAGGCCCAACAAATTGGAAATGATCACTTTATATCTGATGAATAAATGAACGAATACAATCTCTCAAGAACCACTATTTCACAAAATTATTTTACTGCCTAACATTTAAAAAAAAAATGAAACAATGCTCCTGGGCCTCAATAGCGAGGCATTCTTCTAGGTTCTCATGAAATTTATCTGGGGCTAGTATGGGGCACGTGGGCCCTTTTTCCTTTGTACAAGTCAGATTTCCAATCTCTCAGCCATATAACAATTAGACTTTCTCCTCACCCACTGTGACTTCTTTTTTACTTATTCAGTCTGGGCTTTTCAGTAGGAGTCAAGTACTACATAGCTGGAAAAACAAGAGACTCTGGAAAAACAGTTACAGGGAGAAGCTGGAAGAATATCAGATTTCTAGTTATGTATTTTGATGGTTAGCTCATGAATTTGAAATCAGCATTTAGCAGGATTGACCTGTTTCTGCTGATATGACATTAGCTGGGATGGCTCAAAGGCCTGGAGTTGAAATAATCTAAAGTCTACCCACTTTCAGTGAGGGTAGTTGAATCCATATTGTCTCTCTGCTTCCTCATGGCACGGTGGTTGGGTACAAGAGCGAGGCTCCCAAGAAGACCAGGCAGAAACTGTATCACCTCGTGGATTACAAAGTTATACAGCATCATTTCTATCATAGTCATATGCTTCCCAGATTCAAGAGGTGGAATTACAGTTGACCCTTGAACAATGTGAGGGTGAGTGATGACTATCCCCAGTGCAGTCAAAAATCCATGTATAACTTTTGACTCCCCAGGTACTTAACTACTAATAGCCTACTATTGACTAGAAGCCTTACAGATAACATAAAGATTGATTAACACATATTTTATATGTTATATGTATTATATGCTGTATTCTTACAATAAAGTAAGTTAGAGAAAGAAAATGTTATTAAGAAAATCATAAGGAAGAGAAAATATATTTACTGTTCATGAGATGGAAGTGGATCATCATAAAGGTCTTCATCCTTATCGTCTTCACATTGAGTGGGCTGAGGAGGAGGAGGAAGGGGGGTAGGTATACTTTCTCAGGGGTGGTAGAGGTGGAGGAAGTGGAAGAGGAAGCAGAAGAGGCAGGCATGATCTGCTTAACTTTTACTGAAAAAAATCCACATATAAGTAGACCTGTGCAGCTCAAACCTGTGTTGCTCAAGGAATAACTGTAGATCCCATTTCCCTATGAGGGGAGTATCATTATTACACTGTAAGAAGAGCTGTGGGATGGAAAGCGCATCGCATGCCATCTTGGAAGACACAGTCTGCCATAAGCACTGATCAGTACCCATGGTGTATTCATAAACACGGAGCTTGTCAACTAAATGAGCTCTTGTTCAACAATAACCCCAGAGAATATGTTTGTGCACGCTTATAATAAATACATACACATATACATACATAATAAGTACTTAGTGAATAAGACTAATTCTTGGATTCACCTTGCTTCCAAGACATTTTCCGTGTTATGCCTAAGGGTAAAGGCAGGGAATTGGGCCACTCAATTAATTTAAACTAAAAGTGTTTCACTGTCACCATCCCCCCGCTTTTTTTTTTTTTTTTTCTGGGAAAATAAGTTGGGCTGCTGAGTTTTGGACTTAAATCATTTCCATGGCAACAGAGCCTAAATTATAAAAGGCAGATTATAGTTCCTTCCAATATTTGAAATGTCTGTATATGGTCTGTATGGCCGAGGCAGGCAGATCACGAGGTCAGGAGATCGAGACCATCCTGGCTAACACGGTGAAACCCTGTCTCTACTAAAAATACAAAAAATTAGCCGGGCATGGTGGCATGTGCCTGTAGTCCCAGCTACTCAGGAGACTGAGGCAAGAGAATCACTTGAACCTGGGAGGCGGAGGTGGCAGTGAGCTGAGATCGCGCCACTGCACTCCAACCTGGGCATCAGAGCAAGACTCCATCTCAAAAAAACAAACAAACACAGAAAAGTACACTTAGCAGAGAATAACATTGCCATTAACCCCCCCATACACAAACACACACTCACGCACATATTTATACACACTCACACAAGAAACATGAATGTTAAACAAATTTCATAATTTATATTAAATGATTTTAAGTATGGGGGAAATGTGTAGGAATGACACTGTTCAGCCTTGTCTTCTCAGATCTGCATTAAGCCAAATTTTCTTGTTTTGATTTTTGATCGGTTGGTTGACTTTAGAAATATTCTGATCACGTAAAGCCTGGGGGGAAAAAGTCAACAATCGTAGATACAGAAGTGAGAATAATTACGATCTTTGGAAATTCCAAGTAGTTCAATGTGGCTTGAGAGTCATTTATGTCTGAAGGAGGCTAATGAGGCTGCACAGTCTTATTTTTAATTTTAGGATTTTTAATTATGAAGTGTTTCAAATATACATAAAAGTATAGAAAATATAATAATATGAGAGCCGTGTACCTATCCCCATAGTTAGCAGCTATTAGCCATTTGCCATGTTTTTCTCAAATCCCCTTTCTTTCTAAAGGAATAAAGTATTAGGTCTTCAGTCAATTCCCTACTTACCTCCTCCTTTACCTCCCCACCCTCCCCAGAACTCATCATTCTCAAAAAGTTATGTGTGATATTCCTGAGGCACTTTAAATTTTTGGAATGTTTTCGAGCAGACAGCGATTCATGAATTGGGCAGCTCCAAATTGCAGGTGATTCTGGGCTCCACTGAAGGGGCATGAAGGGCTTTTGTAGAGTTGACATGAAAACAAGTCAAACAAAATATATGATCACTCAAAGTGGAGCAATAGCCTTATTTGTATCATTCCAGCGGAAAGTCCCTAGTTAGAGATTAGTTGGCAGTGTATGACTGGCTAAGCTTAAATTCCTTTTACTGTTTACACTTTGGTTTGATTTTGTAAGAATCCAGGATGCTTAAGCCACCTCAGTCTAACAGCCTCCCAATTAATTATTTAAACAGTACTTATGAATAGATGCCTACACTCTTGTATCTTTACGTTTTAAAAGTGTGCAGAAATGGTATCAGAGAGTATGTATCCTTTTGCAACTTGTTGCTGTCACTCAACATTATGATTTTGTGCTTTAGCCACAGGACATAAACATGCCATACAGAGAGTGGAGATGAGCATTCACTATTGCACAGTTTACATTTATTCAACTAAATTTAGAGTTCACCTGGAGAATGAGTTGACAATGACAGGTTTAGCATTTATAGAAAATGCTAATGATAGGCAGATAGGACTGGACACCAGACACGAAAGTGAACACAGGAAAAAAGAAATGTGGTTATTTGTACCCTAGTTGTTCCATTTCCCGTTTCCCTTATAATCCATCCTTTGAAGGCAGTTATAAGGGCTGCATGGTCTTTGATGATTACGGGTTAGAAACGGAGTGATTTTCCAAGAGGCAGTCTACCCTAAGTGAGGTCTAGGCTTGGGCAGAGACTAAGGAGCCAAATCTCTGGTCTTCCGTCAGGAAACGTGATTGCTTATAACCCAGCCCCTACTTCTTGCCCCTGTAGATCTCCTTTTCTACTGGGAACTGTCTTACTAGTGAGATCTGCATCACACAGGTTTGGAGAGCAGGGAGGTTAGGTGGGTGACTTCCATGGGGGTTCTTTCTTGTCCTGCCATGTGTACACCCACTTCCATTTCCTACTGCCACGAGAAACACCTCATTTGATGTTCTGTGCAACTTGCCAGTGAGTGATTTTCAATTTTTTTATGTTGTTAAAACAAAATAACTAAAGGGGTTTTTATTTCCAGGACACAAAATTAAGTCACTGATTTAATCAGATATATGTGAGCTATTATGTATACTCCGTGTCTCTTCTCCATTTA
This sequence comes from Pan troglodytes, assembly GCF_028858775.2. Lineage (NCBI taxonomy): Eukaryota > Metazoa > Chordata > Mammalia > Primates > Hominidae > Pan > Pan troglodytes. The sequence goes on from NC_072419.2 coordinate 22,381,846, forward strand.
CTATATTACTCTCTGAATGTTTCCAAGGAACTCTTTACATACAGAAGTTCTCTCAAAACAAAAAAGGGACTATGCACACATTTTACTTTTGAGGTGGCATTTACTTATTCAATAATATCTACAAAATTAAATGTTATATCGACCTTGCGTCACTGTCAGCTAGTTACTTTTTATTTCTGTTGCATTTCCAAGTGTATTAAATTAAAGCAAGTGGCTTCATGCCAACTAAACTGCATGGAAGCTTTTTAGGCCTTGTTCAAATACTAACAGGTTTGATAAATATATTTGTCTAGCAAGAGTAGGACAATGAGCTCTTTGTTTACTGACATACTTTATTGTCATTCTGCTGTATACCTCTCGTGTGGCTGTTTTATAGGACATAAAGTCTAGCTATCCTGTCGGAATCTCAGATCTTATTTATAGCTTGCTGCAAAGTGGCTTATTGTCATTTATTATTTCTTATTTGATTTATATAGCATCTTTCCACCAAAGAGCCCATAGGTTTATTTATATACAGAGTACACACACGCACACACACACACACACACACATTGTTACACACATCCTTGAACTTCACTCAATGCTATGATGTAGATAGCAGTATAGAACCAAAAATCTGTATGAGGCCTTTCCATTTGTTTTTGTTCTACGACTATGTTCTGGCAGGGCAATTGCCATATTTTTTTTCACTTTGAGTGTTTTATCTTTTGCCTGTAGGTGGATCGGATCATTTTCTGTGTCTTCTTAGAAGTTGACTTCAAAATCTACAAAAAGAAAATGAATGAGTTTTTCTCCGTAGGTGAGTAAAGCAACTTCTTGTTTTCTTTCAAATTGAGGATGGAAGAAGTGGAGCCGTCACTTCTATTCCTATTGTTTTTCATCTTCAGGACTGTTACACACGGTGATCCTGCCAACTTGTATCATAGTTTCTAAGAACTGAACAAGGTAACAGAAAATCTAGGCTGTGGAACTCTTGCCCCAAGAGGTCACTGTGTTGTCTTGGGGAAGTCAGTTCATCTCTTGGTTCTCAGTGCCTCACATCAAAACTGAGGGGCTAATTATTAATAAATGATTTCTAAAGATGCTTCCCCTGGCCTTAAATTGCATGATCTGTGATTCCTTCTCCAACTTGTAAGTTTACCAGGCCCCATGCCTGCATCTACCATGTTAAATACCATTGTTGGGAATTGTAAGCCCATTTATATTCATAGTCAGAATTCAAACTTTTCCTGCATTCCATCCCTATTCCTTCCCAAGTTTCTCACTCCAAATTTCAATGCCTATAGTAGCACTTCTAGTGCAGTCTGAGAATAGCAGTCATTCACACTTCTTTTTAGAAAATAGGAGAAACCTCAGGGTTATTAGAGAACCTTGAGTAATGTATTTACATCGATTGAATGTGCCATTAGTTGGATTTGGGTAATTTGAATATTTTTCTCCACTCTCCCTCTTCCAGCCTATTAAGGCTGAGGCTTGTTTAATGCCTTGTTATTTTTATGGTGCCATTAAAGTCACAGTGTCCAAAGTGCTTTCCTTAGCCATGGCAAGAATCGCTTCCAGGAAATTTCAAGCTACTGTGAGCATTGTTGGTACTTGCCTTTCAGAGAGCTTTCTTTTGTGGTTTCTGTCTCCGTCTGAAGTAGTTTGTCATATCACAGGTGACTCTGGCAGGTGGGATGGAGTGAATGAAGGGTGCTGATGCATATTCATCCTCTTAAGCAGTCTATCAGAGCCAAACAATAAAGAGGATGCCTTGCCTGTAGATCAGAGTAGGATGTGTTCTATCCAGAACAGCTGTAGAAAACCAAAAAACCAATGGAGATGGTCAGCTCTCTGCTAATGCCCTAAATGGACTAAGTTCTTCTAAGTAATTTCAAGTTCTTCTCCCTAATTTTATAATTGAAAGCTGGCTCTGCTAAGTGCATTTAATTTAAAGCTTCAACTAAAGTATTCCTCTAACTGAAACATAATGTAAATTCCTCAGATTCCCATGTGATAAAGAACAGGACTGTGGTTATAATCTTTTTCTCCTCTTCTTTCTCTTTCTCCTCCGCCTCCTTCTCCTTCTTTCACCTTTCTTCATTTTTTTCAAGCATCTCAGTGTTTTACAGAGTGGAAGCACATAACAGCTATTTAATAATTAGTTGTTGAGACGAGTTGAATTAAATAAATTTTTCTTGCCTTAATCTGATGACTTTTATTGTTTCAATGTCCTTGCTCCATTTTTCCTTTTGACTTGCTTTATAACAATATTGAGCTGATTGGTACCTGTATTTTGAAGTATTATTAAAAGAAAATGCTAATTATATTTTTAAATGTGACTTGCTATGATGTGTGAAGCAAATATTCTCATGTCTTGTCAGTATCACATCATAATTGATAAGATTTTATAAACTTTAGACTCCTTGAGATGTTTGGAAATAATGACATCATATTCATTTTCATGTATTCTAAAATAAAGTCTGCAGGAAGCCATACTAACATAAGATAAAAAATAATTGCATAATTATGATATAATTGATATTGAAACAATTATTTCTATCAGCAGGTGTTTCCAATGATGCACAGTCAAAAAGCATACTGCAAATTTTTTAAAAAATGAGACAGTTTTAGGAGGGTAAAATATATTAATACTTATGCAAACAAATTATTGTTTGAAAAATTGCTACTTTAAATAAATTTTAAAATGCATTGCAGTACATGAGCAAGTGAAATAATAAAATCATCCTCAATCTCACGTCAATGCTTTGAAGCACACAGTGCTCATGAAATTATTTTCAGTCCATATTTACAATAGTAAGTACATTTTCAACTAAATGTCAAAATCCTCAAAAATTGTGATTTCTGCAATGTTGAAGCATTAGGTATTTGAAAATTCTAAATGTGCAATATGAAATAAGCGTGATGTATGATGGAATGTGACTACTAATATACATAATATACCTTACTTGTCATTAATTTTAACTTGTGTTTAATTCATAACTATACCATCTTTAAATTAGGATATGTTTCTTCCTACTTGCCATGTATTTCCCTATAGTGCATTATTATTCATAATATCTCTAACTAGTGTTCATAATCTTTCCCAATGCAATAATGATAATAGTTTAGAAAAGAAGTCATTTTTATAATCAAACAAAATATCTGTGTTTTGGGGTACTTTAATCCCATGTCTGTAAATTTTATAATTGGGAATCTGAGACACAATGCAAGATAAAACAATAAAAGACTCAAAGAGATCATACTAAAGGTATGCCACATGCATAACTACTACAGTTCAATAATAATGGTTCAATGATAATTACTATTACAGTTCAATAATAATAATGATTAATAATCATAATTAATATATCAATAACATAACAATAATGGTTACTAATAATTCAAACCTTTTTGAATTGCCTTCTATTAGCCAGCCACAGCATTCATTTCTTTACATGGGTAAATCACTAATCTTCATGATAACTCTAAGAAAGGAGGCACTGTATTAACCCTGTGCTGTGGTTCCATTGTTAGGGTTTTTTCTAATTTGGTCTTAAGGTTTCTCTCTCTTGAGAATGGCCATCAGCCAGGATAGTCACTCTCCAGGAAAGCTTTGAAAAGGGTTGGGGGAAAAGTTGGGTTCAGATATGTGTGTCAGGGGAGACACAGTGAGGAAGTAAAACTAAAATGCACAAAACAGAAGGCATTTATTACTCACAGGTCCCAGACAGGTGAGGGATGCCCACAGGAGACCAACAGGAAGCCTGGAGGTGGCAGGGAGCCCAGCCAGCAAGTGGGGAGCAAGAGAGGGCGAGCACCTGGGGGCGGTCTTTATTGGTTCCGTATGCACCACCCCTTAGGCTTTCCCATGGGGGTTGTGGATTGGCTAGTTTAAAGAAAACACTCAGGAAGCAGGAACTTACTTCGATGATTCTGACACTATTAGATTTTTACCATGATCAGCAGTTGTGGAGTATATTGGGTTTGGGGTCAGCTGGATGAGGAACAAGTGGAACATATCACAAACGATCACACAGGGAGGGAAGTTTAAGTAGGCCAAAGGTGACAGGATACAACTGGGTTTCAAACAACTTATGTCAGGCCTAAGAATGGAGGCTGGCCAGGCACAGTGGCTCATGCCTGTAGAAGGAGGATTGCTTGAATCCAGGAGTTTCAGGCTAGCCTGGGCAACATAGCAAGAACTTGGCTCTACAAAAAATAAATAAATAAAAATTAGCTGAGAGTGGTGGTGCATACCTATAGTCCCAGCTACTCAGGAGGCTGAGGTGGGAGAATCACTTGAGCTCAGGGATTTGAGGCTGCAGTTGGCTATGATTGCACCACTGAACTCCAGCCTGGGTGACGAAGCAAGACCCCATCTCTAAAAAATATAAAAATACAAATAAATAAATAAATATTGTAGAGATTTTAAAACCAAAAGGAAAAAAAGAAAAAAAAATGGATGCCAAGGCAGCAACTATATTAAACAAATTTATGATACCCTATGTTTTAGGCATGAAAAACGAGGATTCAGCTAGGAAGCAACAGAGCTGTATTTTAAAATTGAGAATGGCATCTGTCATTGCCCAAGTGATAATAGGTTCGTTTTCTCAGAGCATCTTTAGAGAAGGCTGAGATCAACTTCCAGGCTGCATTTGGAGTATTGGGGAAAGTCCCATTTCATCTGCTGCCCATCATTTCTCAGTGATGCCATGCTTCTCTTCTTCTAGTACCTATAAATACCTTCATGGAAACTTCTAATGTGAGTTGAATTAGTACTTTTATCATTCATCTCAAAATTGAATTCCATTCACATTATAGAGGTATTGTGGTGCTATTACCTGCAGATGAGCAGGTAAGTGGTAAACGAGAAGCCCAAAGGCCTTTATAGCATCTACAGGACAAGATGGAAAATGGCTTATATTAGTTTGTCAGGCCTCTAAAAACAAAGTACCACAGAGCAGGTGGCTTAAACCACAGAAATACATTTTCTGATTATTCTGGAGGCTAGAAGCCCAAGGCCAAGTGGAGGCAAGATTAATTTCTTCAGAGGCCTCGCTCCTTGGCTTGTAGTTGGCTGTCTTCTCCCTGTACTTTCAAATGACCTTCCCTCTGAGTCATTTGTGCTGTATCTTTCTCTTTGTATAAGGATACCAGTCAAATGGGATTTGGACCCACTCTAATTACCTTATTTTAATTTAATTAGCTCTTAAAGATCCTATCTCCAAATACAGTCATATTCTAAGATATGAGGGTTAGGCCTTCAACATGAAAATTCACAGGGCACAGTTAAGCCCATAAAATTGCCCATTGTAGAAATGCTTTAAGAAACTCCAGGGAAAGAAACCAGCATCGAATTTTTTTTCAACAGTTTTATATCTTGCTGTGGGGTAAAGCACATTTGACTTTTTCCTTCCAGAAGTATTATTTGAAAGTAGAGTGTGGCAGCTTTATGGAATTATCATACACTTTGGTTGCAAATAATTTATAGTTACAGTGCACCATTACATGGCCTACAGCAAATAATATTTGTATGATTCAACTCAGAAATCTCTTTGTTCTTTACATAAAAGTGCTTGTATTTTTTCAGTGTGTAGAATTTATTGTGTGCAGTTTTCACTAGATGTAAAAAAATTAAAAAAAGAAAAGAAAAGACAATTCCCGATCTGGAATGTGGAAGTCATTTTTTCTTTTTTTTTTTTTTTTTTACTAGAGTCTTAGTCCTGCTAGAGAACTGAAGGATATTAATTTTCCCCGTAATAACAATAAAGAACATACGGTTTATAACGGTATTAAAGAATCTTGACGTTGGAAGCTTAAGACACATCATGGTAAACCCTCCTTCCCTCCTCCCTTTAGGAAAAACCAACCTTTGTTTACTGCAATGGTTCTCAACTACGAGCGATTTTGCCCTCCTGGGGACATTCTGAGGCATTTTTGTTTTTCACAACTGAGGGATGGGAGAGGTTACTGTCCTCTAGTGATTAGAGGCCAGGGATGCTGCTAAGCATTCTACAATGCACAGTACAGCACCCTCCACAACCCTCCAACAGATAATTTTTCAGCCTTAAATGGCAATAGTGCAGAGGTTGAGAGGCTCCATCTACTGGTACTGTCTCTTACCACTCAGGCCATCGCCGCAGTCTTTGCCTTTGGATTGGGGTTATTTTACAGTGTTTCGACTGCTGATGCTTTACCCATAAGTAACTATCTAGCTGGATTTGGAACATGTACCCTCAGCCTGGTCTCTGGCTTCCTGGATTCATGACCCTCCTAGTCCAGACTTCTGGTTTTTCACCCTCTCTGTTCACTCTGTACCCACAGATTTCTATATCTTGACCTTTGTTAACCACATACACCTGCCACCCAACCCCTACTCTCCAGGTCCTCCTGCCACCACCCCACTCCTGGTATCATTTATCGATTACTGCCCATGAATCTAGAGTAATAATCTCAGAAAATATGATCATTACATAGGTTTTATATATCTAATAAAAGTGTGGAACTAAAGGCTAGTATACAGAGCAATGAAGAACAAATTCACTAATTATTTTCTTTATATACCTTAAGCAAGTTTCATTGCGTCTTGGGCTAATACTTTTCTTTTTTTTTCATTAGTTTGGTGACCATTGGTTGATAAACTTACCTTGTGAGCTCACAAAATATGTTTTAATTTTAGATACCTTCAACCCCTTATCATTATCTGCATAGTAACTGATTCATTCACAATGAAATCACCTATGACTGAAAAAACTACCAACTACTATTTTTTAAATTTGTTTTTCAGAGTCAGGGTCGTACTCTGTCATCTAGACTGGAGTGCAGTAACACAATCATACTGATCATAACTCACTGCAGCCTCAAACTTCTGGGGCTCAAGGGATCCTCCTGTTTCAACTTCCTGGGTGGCTGAGACTACAGGCACACTCCACCATGCCCAGCTAATTTTATTTGTTTGTTTGTTCTTTAGAAACATGGTCTCACCATGTTGCCCAGGCTTGTCTTGAACTCCTGGGCTCAAGTAATTCTCCTGCCTCAGTTTCCCAAGTCTTTGGGATTATAGGTGTAAACCACTATGCCCAGCTCTAATCTCTTTAGTTTTTTAACCATAAAAACAATTAAATTTGTCAATTTTGTTTCCAGCTTTGAAATTTATATAACATATACACAATACACATGTCAACTTTACTTAAATGTGATTAACATATATATATATATATATATAGAGAGAGAGAGAGAGAGAGAGAGAGCAATGCTGGGAAAACTAATAAGATAGGAAAATTAATTGCAGGATATCCATGTGCTCATCCCAAACCTGATACCTGTTTATAAGAGGAAAATTTTATTTAAGATGAAAAACTCCATTTATGTCTATGAAAATAATTTTAAAACTATATTTAAAAAATTAATAGAAAAAAAGCTAAAATATTCCCAATGTTCTTGATATAAATAGTAAAATAATGAGCTATTTGACCTATTAATATTTGGGGCATCTATCTGGTACAACATAAAATGATAAACCTTATAAAATTGCAAGAAGTTTGTATGCCTTAAAAATGAGCTTGCAAAATAGTAGACATAAAACATGTGTAACAAGTGTTTTGTAGTTAGAACTAGGTAAACTTAATCCATAGGAGTTATAAGTTTATAAATTATAAACTTTACTGGAAATGTTTTGTGGTCTTAAATACAGATTTTCTTTTTGTATTATATATAACATAAAAGTATATAGATGATAAAGTAAAACCCTAAGTCAAGTTTGAGAATTATATCTCGGGAACTTCTTGAATATTTAACATATCTCAATGTCTAGCTAAAATGCATACATTTTATTTCTCAAATATTGACAGACATGTTATTAATTCACTTTACTTGAGTATGTGAACATATTTAGGTTACATGTATTTTACCTTCTTAGATACAGATAGCACTGAGAAAGTGTAGCTTTGCATAATCATGATAAAGAAAATTCTAAATTCATATTTTGATAATAATTTTTAATATCTTAAATGCATGCCAAAATTTTTTAAACGAAACAAATCAAGAAACTTCTCAACCACGTTTCACTTATTTTGACCTCCTTATAGTCTTCCAAACATGTAATAAATGTTATTGATATGAATATATCTTTCATTTATTTTCCCAATCGTGTATTTCTGCCATTTATTTCTGTCTAAACTATACACACTCCTGCAAGGCAGCTTTAGTTGGGTTTTATATTATTATTATTATTATTTGACCTTTTTATCTTGATCTCATCAATGAAAAAATAAGTTTGTGGAGAACAGAAATTATTCCTAATATTCCATTGCCCTTTCAGAATCTGGAAAATTCTAAATATATAGTAGGTGTTTATTAATGTAAATAAAAACGTACCATGAGCCTAGACTGAAACTGCTATGGTTGGAATGTGTATCTCCTCCAAAACTCATGTTGAAATTTAATTGCCATTGTAACAGTATTAAGAGGTAAGACCTTTAAGAGTGATAGGCCATGACGGCTCTAGCCTCATGGGAGGGATTGGTGTCATTATAAAAGGGTGAGTTCAGCCTCTTGCCCTTTGCCTTCCACTTTGTGATGTCTTCCACCATGTGATGATGTAGCAGGAAGACCCTCACCAGATGCCAGCACTTTGATATTGGGCTCCTCTGTCTCCAAAACTGTGAGCCAATACATTTCTGTTCATTATGTATTACCTAGTCTGGGGTAGTCTGTAGCAGTACAAAACAGATTAAGACAGAGAGAATATTTAACCAAAGTTTCAGGTAAAAGGTCAGTTTTTCCTAGAAACTCTTAAGTATTGTTAACACAGCTAGACAAGGGTATAGCACTGCTTTTTACGTATTTATCAAAATTTTCAAAAATTGGCTGGTCGCAGTGGCTCACGCCTGCAATCCCAGCACTTTGGGATGCCGAGGTGGGCGGATCACAAGGTCAGGAGTTTGAGACCAGCCTGGCAATATGGTGAAACCCCGTCTCTACTAAAAATACAAAAATTGGCCAGGCGTGGTGGTAGGCGCCTGTAGTCCCAGCTACTCGGGGTGTTGAGGCAGGAGAATTACTTGAACCCGAGAGGTGGAGGTTGCAGTGAGCCAAGATCACACCATTGCACTCCAGTCTGGGTGACAGAGCGAGACTCCATCTCAAAAAAAAAAAAAAAAAAATTATAAAATTAACATTTAAAATTCTCAAAAATTAAAAATTACTTCTCTGACAAATGGGCACAATACTTTAAAATTTTACCCAGGCAGTATTTAAAATTTTTCCTGGATTTCACTTTTAAAAATCTTAGCTCTTTAAAAGCAAACAAAAGAAAGTACTCACATTGTGTCTTCTGCATCCTCCCTTTACACTGATTTTATAAGTTTATCTCATCCATTATCATTCATTATCTTTCTATCAGTTGTCAAATATTTGTTATGTGCCTACTATGTTCCCAAGGCTGCTACATTGAAGATATTGTTCTTGTAATAGTCCTGAAGGGCACATATCATGTAAAACAGTTGGAAAACAATATTAGCAAATAATCAAGTATAACATTGATACGGTCATAGCACCCAGGAATTCAGAGGCAAATGTGTATGAGGACCAGATTGATTGGGACAGTTTTCATGAAGAATGTGGCACTTTCAGTGATCTTTAAAGAATGAACAAGGGTAGAGAAGTTCACGTCTGGTGTTGGGTAAGCAACATAGAGGGAGAATGGCAGTTCAGATTGGAAAAATTGTAAAATAAAGTATGATGCTTATATCCAGTTTGTGAAGCCCTGACTGAGAAATTTTGACACTCTTGTCAATGTATTATGCAATTGAGCCTAAGAGTAAGTCCTTGGTTGAGAAATAGGATAGATTCTATATTTAAGAAGGATTAACTCAATTCACGACTTGAGAGACTGGCCTTTCAACAACACCCATGCCATGGATTCATCATCTGCTTTTATTGAGATAGTAGTGAAAAAAGGCTAAAGAAAAGTCAGCAAATTGACCAAAGTCACATAGTTGGGTATGTCTGAGCTCAAATCCTTTCCACTCTGTAATGCTTCTTCCCTTAGCAATCCTGAAAACATGGACAGTTGTTTGAAGCTACTTGTCTGCTAAAAAAGCCACATATTATCCATTTGCATTAGTAGGGCTAGAGCTCCTGAAAAGCTAGAGCTCCTCCAATCATATGGTATATCCACATGTCCTCTTTCCTTCTTCTTCTTATCTCCTCTCTGGTCATCAGTTTTCCAAGAATAATAATGAAGCACACGGTGTCAAGAGCTGCTAAGGTTTTCTTTCCTCTTGCTATGTCCGAATAATGATTGGAAGATAGAAGCTTGAAGAAGGGGTGGTGAATTCCTGAGAAAGGTAGCACTTGTCTAATGATGAGGTCAACAGAGACAAAAGCATCTATGGTAAAGGGGAAGAAATACTAGGCTTGTTATTATAAGAAATGGTCTCCAATCTTATCACAGCCACCTTAACACTGTGTGGCTTTGCGCATGTTGTTTAACCTTTTTCTGCTTCAGTTTTGTCATGTGCAAACATACTAATGGACCAATTCCAAATATAAGGAATAGTAATATAAATGAAAATTCACTAGATATGTACACCAAGCATCATAAATGTTTAAATATCCATGTTTATTTCTTATTACAATTTTAAAAGTAAGTAGTTCAACTTTTGTGATCATCTTTGAAAAATATATAAAACTTCTTATCACAGAAGTAAAACAGGTTTATAGTGAAAAACAGATAAGCAAAAAGAAAAAAATACAAACTATTTTCTGTCTTATAATCTGGAGATGAATTACATTTTGTTGCTTATCCTTCTGATCTTTAGAAATGGAAAATGCAAACAGCCAGAAATTAGTCTTATAACTTGCTATATGTCATTTAACATAAATCATGAACATATTTTTCCCATCATTATGAATTCTTCCATAACTTAATTTTAATAGACCCAAAGTTTACTCAAAACCATACTATTGAACTTAGGAATTATTTCTGTAAATTATTTCTCTATTTGCTTATAAATAATAATTTTTAAAAATCATCTTTGTAGTTAAATATTGGCATCATCCTCATTTAAAAAAATACTTTTCTAAAAGTGGAATCACTTTTTCAAAATATATGCAAAACCAAGACACTTTTGCTAGTAATTGTCAAATTGTTCACTGTGTTTGCAGCACTGCAGTTGAATGTCATGTACTATACAACTTACAGGGATTACCATCCACAGGGACAGAAATATAAATGCCCGAGCCTAGCATTAAGCAACCTGAGTTTACATTCCCATGAGTGGTACATGAGAGTTTATTTTTTTCCTACCTTTCTCAGTGGGTTACATCCTACTGTTTTAATGTTAGCACTTTTATACATGAAAAAAAGGTAATTAATGGGTAACAACATTCATTTATTTTATTAGTAATATGGTTTAACATTTTTCCAGTTATTTGTCTAAATTTCTTACACAAAATTGCTGATCATAACCCTTGTACATTTTTATTTCATCTTTTTCTTATTGATTTATAAGAACTCTTTGTATATTTAGGTTATTAATCTTTCAAATATATGTTGCAAGTGGTTTCCCAGTTTGTCATTTGCCTTTGTGATATTCTTTTATAACCAAAACAGTGAGAAAAGGTAGAAAGATAAGATTTTAAAATATATAAAAAAGAAAGAAGGAAGGAAGGAAGGAAGGAGAAAAGGGAAGATGAAAGGACGAAAAGTCTGAAGGTTTAAAAATAGAAAGAAAAGAAGAAACCCTTTTTAATGAAAGAATGAGGTTAAACCAAAAACTCAAAAATGACATTGATTTTAAGCCTATGGACTTCGCCTCACAGAAAACCATTTTATTTCTAATTAGATTGTTTGTAGTTCTCCTCTTCAGACATTTTATTATTATTATTTTTTATTTGTTATTATACTTTAAGTTCTAGGGTACAGTGCACAAGGTGCAGGTTTGTTACATAGGTATACATGTGCCATCTTGGTTTGCTGTACCCATCAACTTGTCATTTACCTTAGGTATTTCTCCTAACGCTATCCCTTCCCCAGCCCCCCCAACCCCCAACAGGCCCCAGTGTGTGATGTTCCCCTCCCTGTGTCCATGTATTCTCATTGTTCAACTCCCATTTATGAGTGAGAACATGCAGCATTTGGTTTTCTGTCCTTGTGATATTTTGCTGAGAATGATGGTTTCCAGCTTCATCCATGTCCCTGCAAAGGACATGAACTCATCCTTTTTTTGGCTGCATAGTATTCCATGGTGTATATGTGCCATATTTTCTTTATCCGGTCTATTATTGATGGACATTTGGGTTGGTTCCAAGTCTTTGCTATTGTGAATAGTGCTGCAATAAACATACATGTGCATGTCTTTATAGTAGCATGATTTATAATCCTTTGGGTATATACCCAGTAGTGGGATGGCTGGGTCAAATGGTATTTCTAGTTCTAGATCCTTGAGGAATCGCCACACTGCCTTCCACAATGGTTGAACTAATTTGCACTCCCACCAACAGTGTAAAAGCGTTCCTATTTCTCCACATCCTCTCCAGCGTCTGTTGTTTCCTGACTTTTTAATGATCACCATTCTAACTGGCATGAGATGATATCTCATTGTGGTTTTTATTTGCATTTCTCTGATGACCAGCAATGATGAGCGTTTTTAAATATGTTTCAGACGCTTTGTATACAAAGCAATCTGCTTCCTGATTTACCAAATGTGGTAGGCGGAAAAATGTCCCCCACAAAGACGTCTACAATCTAAACCCCAGACCCTGTGAATATGTTAGGTGGCATTGCAAAGGGGCAAATAAGATTGGTGGTGGAGTTAGGGTTGCAGTTAGCTGACCACAAGATAGGAATGTTATTTTGGATTGATTATAGAGGTGGGGTCAATGTCATCAAGAGAGTTCTTAAAATTGGAAGAGGAAAGCAGAAGAGGGAAAGCAGAAGGAGCTGTGACTGTGGAAGAATGTTCAGAGAACTGCACCATTGCTGGCTTTGAAGATGGAGGAAGAGGGCCTTGAGCTAAGGAACATGGGCATCTCTAGAAGCTGGAAAAGCGAGGAAACAGATTCTTTCCTGGAGCCTCCAGAAAGGAAAGCAGCCTAGCTGATATGTTGATTTTAGTCTAGTTCAACCCATTTGGGACTTCCGAAGTACAGAATTGTAAGATAATAAGTTTGTGTTGTTAGTAGAAATATGTTACAACAGTAATAGGAAACTAATACGCCAGTCATCTATGAATAAGTAAAAGAAACACAAGAGAAACTTCTTACTCAGTCTGAATTGTACATTTTTCCCCCAAATGATACATTCAATGTAGAGAAAAACTAGAGTAAAAGAATTCAGTATTTTCTTTAATTATGAATGTTTACAAGTACATGGCACATTTATGTACTTTTAATGTGCAGATCACATTGCTGTTTAGAATTCTACAGGACATGCTCTCTATAATGTAACATAAATGAGTTAACTGCCTTCTTAGGAAATAGGTGCTAACCATTTCCATTTGATGGGCCTCAAAAGCTGCAAACACATTTTGCCTTCAATGAAAATCCAGTGAAGTGTTGCTGTAACCAAGCAACCTGAATGCAGGAACAAGCAGCCGGCATAGACAGAAAGCAATCTGTCCCTTCCAATGGAGGAGAGTGTGCAGTGAGTGTAGCAAATGCTGATAACCAGCAGAACTAATGAAGACCTGGGAACATGAGCCTTGGCTAAGCAGAGTTTGATCTCATTAGGAAGTTCTGGTAAAACAGACACAACTAAATGCTAGTTGGAGAAGGGAGGGAGGATGTTGTAGTCATCTTTATAGAGACCGCTGCAGGGTGCTTTTGAAAGGCCTTTCAAACATTCTGGGTAGACTGGTTTTGGTTCTTTAGTTGAAAACATTGAGGCAAATGCAGGGGGAAAAAAGTCTTTTTAGGAATAATATATAAATAAAATAATTCTTAAGAAGGCACAGAAGTAAGAGTAAAGACAAAAATAAACAATAGGGAAACTAAAATTTCTGCAAACTATATTCCACTTTATGTATGAACCTGACTTTTATTGTCAGCCACATGTCTTTTATATATATATGTATTTTTTTAAATTACACCTTAAGTTCTAGGGTACATGTGCACAAAGTGCAGGTTTGTTACATACGTATACATGTGCCATGTTGGTGTACTGCACCCATTAACTCGTCATTTACATTAAGTATATCTTCTAATGCTATCCTTCCCCCTGCCCCCCACCCAATAGCAGGCCCCAGTGTGTGATGTTCCCTTCCTGTGTCCAAGTGTTCTCATTGTTCAATTCCCACCTGTGAGTGAGAATATGCAGTGTTTGTTTTTTTGTCCTTGCAATAGTTTGCTGAGAATGATGGTTTCCAGCTTCATCCATGTCCCTACGAAGGACATAAACTCATCCTTTTTTATGGCTGCATAGTATTCCATGGTGTATATGTGCCACATTTTCTTAATCCAGTCTATCATTGTTGGACATTTGGGTTGGTTCCAAGTCTTTGCTATTGTGAGTAGTGCCGCAATAAACATATGTGTGCGTGTGTCTTTATAGCAGCATGATTTATATTCCTTTGGGTATATACCCAGTGATGGGATGGCTGGGTCAAGTGGTCTTTCTAGTTCTAGATCCCTGAGGAGTCGCCACACTGTCTTCCACAATGGTTGAACTAGTTTACAGTCCCACCAACAGTGTAAAAGCGTTCCTATTTCTCCACATCCTCTCCAGCACGTGTTGTTTCCTGACTTTTTAATGATCACCATACTAACTGGGGTGAGATGATATCTCATTGTGGTTTTGATTTGCATTTCTCTGATGGCCATTGATGATGATCATTTTTTCATGTGTCTGTTGGTCAGCCACATGTCTTTGAAGTGTTGTCTGTCTCCCTCACTTGCTGGTCACTCCATAATCCACTGCAATAACGTGACTGTCTCTGCCTTCCTACTGCAACCATCCTTGTTGAGGTTATTAGAACATTTTTGAAGGCTTGAGCATGGGAACTGAAACCATTGCATATTTGATCACATGACCCTTTAGAGCTCTTCTCACCTTGGACTGGGCACTCTTTATCCTGGCGACTGCTCTGCCATCTTTTCTTCCTGACCGTCATCTGTGTCCATCCCAGCCCTCTCTGGTGTACTTGCTTGCACACGTCCATCTCCAGCTGGGAGTCTCTCAGGCGTCTTCAACTGAACATATCCAAAATTAAGTTCAAAATCTGTTTCTCCACTCCTCAATCCTCCTCTTCCTAAATCCCATATCTCCGTAACTGATGCTATAATGTGCC
This sequence comes from Pan troglodytes, assembly GCF_028858775.2. Taxonomy (NCBI): domain Eukaryota; kingdom Metazoa; phylum Chordata; class Mammalia; order Primates; family Hominidae; genus Pan; species Pan troglodytes. Next base: position 22,397,118 of record NC_072419.2, read on the forward strand.
CAGTTGGGCAAGCCAGAAGCAGCAGCCTCAGGCAGTGCCTTTTATTTATTGCTTGATTTATAAAGTAATTAGATTTGAGTGCTCATTTTGGCCAAGGATCAGTTGAAGGAAAAAAAAAAGTTCCCTTTTTTTTAAAAGAACAACAAAATTTCTCCTGGCTTTATCAATCACCTTCAAAAAGTAGATTTAGCAATTTGTTAGATGCAGTGAGTCCAGGTATTCAACTTAATGGCAGGAGTCCTACTCAGGGAGGACTCTCCCTTATCGGACATTCTTTGCCTGAAGTTTCTGCTTTGTCAAGTCCTACAAGAAGCCATGAGGATAACGACCTCTTCCCTACTACGTAGAAGCCCTAAACAAAGCTTTATTTTTGCTAATAATATTTCTTTTCTCTGCAAATCCAAATTGTTCCTAGAAGCTTTTGGTAATGAAATATTAAAAAGATGAGGAGTGCACAAGAAGCCTGCGGTAAGAAATTAAGCTCTAAGGAAGAGAACTTAGAAGCATGTGAAATAAAACCACAGCAGGATTATCGTAATTGTTCTCCTTGACAGACCTGCCCATATGTACGGATGTTCCTGAAAATTTGACAAGGGAATTTTATGATCAATTTCAGGTGTCTGTCCATTTTTTTCCCTTGGGAGTGGAGAGGATGCCTTAATAGCTTATAAGGGTAACATTCCCCTTCATAACACCCTCCTTTTCTCATGCCACCCACAGACCTCCTTGAGGCTAGTCTCCATTCATGCTCATGTCTCCTAGCCAATCTAGGAATCCTGGCCATGGACCATGATAATCTTGCCACTCAGCTGCATGGTAGCTGAGTGACTTCAAGCACATAAGAAAGCATACAATATCTTATGAAAAGCGTAACTGTTCCTCAAACCCAACAACCATGTGGCTTGGGCACCTCTTACCACATTAGTGTTAGTGAGACATCACAAGTTAGTTCAGTTGAAATATTGGACATCTACTCTTTTGAAAGATTCTTCTTCAACAGACCAATATTGGTGCTTGGGACCAGTGGCTCTCAAACTTCAGTGTGCATGAGTGTCACCTGGAGGGTCCTTTCCCCAGAGCTTTGGATGCAATAGATCTTGAGTGGGACCTGAGAATTTGCATTTCTAACAAGTGTTCAGATGATAGTGGTGCTGCTGGTCCAGAGAGTACACTTTGATAATTACCTTAAATAAAGTTCTACAGGGTTTTCTTTGCTTGTTTTTGTTTATTTCACTTCCCCAAAAGACTGTATTAATTATGGTGGCTCTAGGTAATGGAGTAAGACAAATCTGAAGTCAATCCAAAACCCATAGCATACTTCATTTTCCAAAGAAGTGTGGACTATTTGCTGTTGGGAAATGACAGGTACCTGCTCAGAAGACAAGTATAATAATTAAAACAAAAATCATTCACATTAACTCTGTCTCCAATAAAAGAAGGTGAAATCAATGTTATAGAGCTCAAAGTAGGTTAGACATTTCCTTATGAAGGGGATTCTGAAGTATATAAAGCTAGCTTTTACCCAAAACTTGTTATTCATGAGAAACTAGTTGGTTTTCACATATATTTTGTGATCAAAATAAGAACTTCGGTCATATTCATGTGTTTGTGTAGAATGCAACAGGGTAATCTAACACAGGAGACACAGTGAACAAAAACAGCGTCTGTTATGAAATTAACATCAAAGAGGTCCCGTAAGATTAAATGGAGCTTTAGTCTCTGTATGGTCTGTGCCTGGGAAGGAAAGGGGATTTTTCTGGAATTGGCATTTCTGAACACACAGAACAATGCCATCTGATTGATTGCTCTCTATTTAGAAATAGTATTTCTATCACTTTGGTAGAAACCTTTTATTTCATTTTTATCCTCTAACAAAGAAGTATGATGCTTGGAGAACTGTTTAAAAGGGCTGCAACTCTGTGCCCATGCTTCATCAGTCTCCTAACTACTTTCAAACTTTGAGTGGCATGACTCCCTACTTCCATAGACTATCACCTTTTTTTAATATTTTTTTTGTTCCTAGTTTTGTTAGAAAAATTCTTGCTAGCAATTTGTTGCACAAATATGACTCAAGCAAGCACATTACATAGAATAATGTTGAACTAAAGTAGATTTCACTAATATGTAATGGCACATTAGGTGCTTTGTAGAGCAAAAGGACTCTATGCTTGATTTTAATACAAATAATTGCAAAATATTAAGGCATGTGCTTTATAATTTTCAGTAAATTTGTCTCATAAAAAGTTATCTTTCAAAAGATGGTATGTCACTCCTCTGCTCAAAGTTGTTTAATCACTCCATAATTTTTCAAAAAAAGTTTGAATGCTTCAACCTTGTATATTAGTCAGGTTTTTGCAGAGAAAATGAACATATATTAAAATACATGGAAAGAGGTTTATCATAGCGAATGGCCCATATGATTATGAAGGCTGTTAAGTCCCAAGATCTGCAGTTGGCAAGTGTGAGACCCAGGAGAGCTCATGGCATAGTTTCAGTCTGAGTTCAAAGGTCTGAGAACCAGTGGAACCAACCGTGTAGTTGTAGTCTGAATGCTGGCAGGCTTCAGACCCAAGGAGAATTAATGTTTCAGTTTGAATCTGAAGGCAGGAAAAAAACCCCAATGGCCAACTAGTAGAAAGGCAATGAGGCAGGAGGAGTTCCCTCTTACTCTCCAGGGGTCAGCCTTTGTGTTCTTGTTAGACCTTCAACTGATTGGATGAGGCTCACTCACATCAGGGAGGGCAGTCTGCTCCGTGCCCATTCAAATTTTAATCTCATTCGGAAACACTCACAGACACACCCAGAATAATGTTTGACCAAATGTTTGAGCACTCTGGACTAGTCACCTTGACACATAAAATTAACCATCACTCCTGGCATGGAAGGTCTATATTATCTAGCCAGAACAGATCGGGTTAGTTGCAATTTCTCAGATAACTCTTCCTTTGGCCATTCATAGCTAGTTTTATTTCCTTAAAAACATCTTGATGGTTCACATCCACATGTTTTTCACAGATGAGTGTGATTACCCTTGTCTTTGTTTGAGTTCCCCAAGAAGCAGATCCTGAAACAAGGACTGAAGTAGAAGTATTTTGGGGCGGCGAAGGTGTGGCAGGGAGATGATCCCAGGGAACACCAGTAGGGAAGTGGGGAAGTGAGACAAGCAAGAGCAGGAGGCAGTGAGGTTAAGCTGTAAGCCAGTTACCACTGGACAACTGGGGCTCAATCCCAGTAGGAGTGAGGAGACTCAGGGAGATAGTACAGAACATGCTTTGAATTAGGCCACTTGGGAAGCAAGGGATCTGGGGTACTTATATGCAAATTGTCCATCATTTGAGAAAGGCTCAACCCTAAAGGGTGTTAATTCTCTGGTATTACTTGAATGGGATTCAGCAAGCAGAGAGAGCCCTCAGGCAAAGAGACCCAGGAGCTGGTGGCTCAAAGGCAGGCTGGCATGCACTGAATTGTCAAGGAACAAGGAGGTATAGGCAGGACATCCACATCTAGGCATCTACTGTAGCCTTTCTTTTTCCCTACACAACTTTAACTCACTCTTTAAGACTCAGCTGAAGTCTTGCCTCTTCTGGAATGCCTTCATAGACCTTCTCTCTGACTGAGCTGGCTCTTGTATATTTCCCAATACAACTTCTGTTTACCTCCATCAGATAATCTGTTACCTTCTTCTCTGTTGTTTTGCTTTTCTATATCATCCACTTTGTGACCTCCTTGAGGGAAAAGATTGCTAACCTGTATCTTCGTAATGGGTACACAAGGTAGAGCTCAAGAAATGGTTATTTGACTAGCAAAAGTAGTTATAAAAATGATATTATAATGTAATCACTCAATGGGTTATTCTTGCCCACTGCACAGATAAAACTAATTCAGTGAGACAGCAGTATTGCAGTAGAGAAAGAGTTTAATGCAGGGCTAGCCAAGCAGAGGACAGAAGTTTATTACTCAAATCAGTCTCCCAAAAAGCTTGGAGGCTGCGAGTTTTATGGACAACAGGCAGGGGTCTAGGGATAGGGTGCTGCTGATTGGTTGGGGATGAAATCACAGGAGTGTGGAAAACTGTCCTCATGCACTAAGTCAGCCTCTGGATACGGGCCACAGGACCAGTTGAGTAATGAGGCAAAGGGCCCAGTGGAGTCAGTCACTTGCCAGAATGCAAAAGTCTGAAAAACATCTCAGAAGTCCAACCTTAGGTTCTAGAATAGTGAAGTTATCTATTAGAGCAATTGTAGAGGTTACACATCTTGGGACCTCTGGAACAATGGCTGGTTATTGTTTAAATGTGCCTACATCTTAGTAGAATTCAGGCTTCTCTCATAATCGTGACCTTGGGGCCTTTCGTTAGTTTTACAAAGGCAGCTTCAGTCCTCAAACAAGGAAGGGATAGTTTTGAGAAGGACTATTATCATTCTTGCTTTTAGGTTAAACTAGAAACTAAATTCCTTCCAAAGTTGGCTTGGGCTATACCCAGAAATGAACAAGAACATCTTGTGAGGTTAGAAGCAAGATGGAGTCTGCTGTGTCAAATTTCTTTCATTGTTATACTTTTTCTATGTCAGATTTCTCTCATTGTCACAATTTTTGCAAAGGTAGTCTCAGTAATAGCAATAATCAGTATTTATTGAATGCTCATTCTGTGTAAGCACTTGACATATAATCCTAACCCTAAGAAGTTGATAATTTTATTATCCCTATTTTTCGGATGAAGAAACTGACATATAGGTTATATGTTACTTGGAGGCCAAAAGATAACTTCCCCTTTGCCCTCTGAAAGTTCACTAAAAGTAAGCTGACAAAAGGCAGGTTAATAGCAGAAAAATCATACAAAATTATTTTAACATGCATAAGCATGGGAGAATCGCATGAGAATGATTATCCACTAGCTAAATTGGGCACAGAAGCTTATCTCTTCTTCTTCATAGGGGAGTGGATAGATGGGGAAAGTAGACAATTTTTTGAGGAGCAATAAATGATTATTAGGGAGAATGAATGGACCCAGGAGACAGAAATTAACTTGTAAATTATTCTCTTTGGAATTTGAATGAGCCCAAGAGGCAGGCATTATCTTGTGAAAAACATCTGTCCAGGTGTGGTTACATTCTCAGCTTTCTTTTCTGCAATAGATAATGAGATTTCAGGCAGAGGATGGAAGGCAATTGTGTTCCTTTTTTGGGGCTACTGTTTCTAGATAGATAAGGGAACTGCAGAGAAAATCTTCACCCTGTGCTTTGGGAGAGACAAGGGATTGAGAGATGGTAGTGAGGGGAAGGTCCCTCATATTTCAGGGTGAAATATTCTGGTATTCTTCTTACCCAAGATTTGCATAGTTATATGTGGTTTGTCCTGGAAGTAAACCGAACCAGTCTGAGTCCAGACTCTGGACAGACTCTTAACCACTGTATGACTAAATCAGTGCGTGAATGAAATGAATGAATGAATAATAACCCCAAGCCTGATCCTTCCACACATGGGAGTCATTCTGGGGATGACATTATCAGGACAGTCTATGTAGTTCAAATATTAGCTTCAGTGTTATGTTCTACATACAAGAAGACTTCCAAGTAGCTTAACTAGAAGTATCAATCCTTCCTCTGACACTTTTTAATAGCATTGACTACCATATGTTGGAATGTATTTGCATGTCTTGGTTTCTTTACTACTGACAAGATTCTTAAAAACAAACAAACAAACAAACAAAACAAAAAAAACTGCTTAAGTTTCTATCCATCTTGGTGTTTTCTACAGCCCCAAACATAAAGCCTTGTACACAATAGGCTAACCAATGAGTGTTTGCCAGGTGAATAATGGAAATATAAGTGACAAGCAAAGGGATCTTTGACTCTTCCTTTATTTTTCCCCAGAAACTGTAGAGACTCTTTTTTATCTCTCTCTCTCAGATTCCAGAGAGTCTGTTGTCATACAGATTTTAGATGGCTCTGTAAAATAAAATTATATTTAAAGATATTAAGTTCAGGGAAGAATCTATGAAGTTTACTTTGTAACATTTTGGTAATCATTTGGTTAGAAAATTATATTTCTAAGAAATTGGTATTCTTCCTTCCAAAACTGCATTCATAGAATGAATTTTAAAAATCATGTAGAAAATCATCAGTGTTTCTAAAATATTTCCATGGTAAAAAAATTACTTCTTTAAAAGTTAACTATAGTTATCAAGAATTGCCTTTCCAAAACCTCAAATGAAAGGCATTTTCTCTTTCCACTGACTAATAAATCTCTAATCATCGTTAATAATCAATTCTTAGAAGAGGGGCAGACTGAGTAAATTTGGCTGGGATGACTAAATTACAAAGCACATATATGGGAGAAAGTTGCAAATCTTCACTGACTTCCCATTATTTACAAAGTATCATAGAGCTAATATGTATAAAACACATAGAAAATAATATAAATTTAATTCAGTGGACATTTATTGATTCTAGTATATAAAATGAATGGCATTAGGTGCCAAGGAATATACAGGAACAGAAGACCTGGTCTCTATCTTTACAGAATTTATGATCTGGAGACAGATGTTTGAAAGAGAGATAAAATAACAAGTAGACTGTGTGATTTTATTATAATAACAGCTAATATTTAGCACTTAACAATGTTTCAGTAGCTGTCCTAGTGCTTTACGTGGCATTATCTCATTTAATCCTTAGGAAAGCTCTATGTAGTAGGCATTATTATTATCCCACTATACAGCTGATGAACCTGAAGCTCAGGAAGATCCAGGTAACTTCTCCAAGATCACATGCCCAGGGGATGGATGGATGGAGGAGCCAGGATGCAAACCTAAGCCCATGTGTATTTAAAGTCCATACCAAGCAGGCAGTAAAAATAAGGTACATCAAAGAGCACATGATTCATTCAAACCTGGGGAAATCAGAAGCTATGGCACCTAAGCTTGCACTTGAAGGATGAAGGTGAATAGAGAGGGAGAAGGGCATTGCTAGCAGGACCAAGGCAGGTAGACGAAGCCGAGGGAGACCTTGAGAGATCAGAGAAGAGTTAAGTGTTGCCATCCATGTGGGTGGTAGCATGCATGTAACAGAGGAGGTGAAACTGAGAAAAGTGTTTGGAACCAGGTATCATTGGCCTTGAGTGTTATCGGGAAGAGTCTAGACTTTTCTCATTAGGCAGAGGGCAGTCACTGAACTGTTGTGAACCAGATCAGAGCTGTATTTTAAGACTGATTTGGCAGTCACGTGTAAAAGGAGTGAGATACAGGAGAGAGAAAAAGAGAGGAGCAGTTAGGAAACTGCTAAAATAGCTAAGGCAAATGGCACTGGGAGTCTGAATTTGTACTGCAATAATGTGAGGAGAGAGGACCAAACATAGAAACAGGAGAAGATTTGGCGCTAGCTGATATTTTAGTCCATTTGGGCTGCTGTAACAAAATATCATAGACTCAGTGGCTTACAAACAAAAGAAATTTATTTCTGACAGTTCTGGAGGCTGGAAGTCCAAGATCAAGGTGCTGGCAGATTCGGTGTCTGGTGAGGGCCCTCTTCCTGTAGAGAGCCATCTTCTTCCTGTGTCCATGCATGGAGGAAGGGGTGAGAGGTCTCTCTTAGGTCTCTTTTATAAAGACACTAATCCCATCCACAAGGGCTCCTTTCTTATGATCTAATCAACTTCCAAAGGCCTCACCTTCTAATCACCATCACCTTGGAGGTTAAGATTAAGCATATGAATTTTGGGGGGATACAGATATTCAGAACATAGCACTGGTTGTGGGGAGCATAAGGAGAGAGACGACAATGTGTCAGAAATTCAAAAGAGCAAGCATGTCATCTATAGTGCAGAGGAATCACATGTCCTTGTCCAGTTAAAAGGGATTATACTGGGAGATGAGGGGAGCTAAATGGGAATGGTGCAATTGGTGGGACACTTGAAAGCACATGAGTGAAGGCTGGGATTTCCAAATGCAGCAAAGCAGCACTTTCCATGGTGTGGTGCGGGGATTTGACACGTGTCGGTCTATGATCAAATAATGATGTCCATACTTCTCAGATACTTGAAGTGAGCATGCAGACCTTTAACAAAGTTAGAACATGTGGCATTTAAAGTCTGTGATTTTTAATTTTGAGCAATTGAAATGACTGAAGTGACCATATATAATTTCTATAAGTAAAACAAACGATTGCATATACAGTTATAAATATAACAATTTTTAAAAGGAAATGTAAACTCTAGGTTTTAAATTGTGCATTAATGTGTATACTTTCTTCTTAACTTAGCATGATAATAATAAAACAACAGAAATGCATGCTTTAACAGTCTGTTTTCTACTGATCTGTTATCCTTTTCTTTGATTTTTTTAACTAATCCATCTGGAACATTCTTGTGTTTCCTACTTTCATATAAGTATTTCTTTATTTTTTCCTATTTTTTAACAGACGATAATAATGAAGAAGAAGAGGATGTTGAAATGAAAGAAGATTCAGGTATTAAATTCATACTTTTATTATTAGGGGGTAGGTAGGGTTCATTTTGTTGTTTATGTACACTTCATATTTTTTCAACGAAAGACAATATAAGATTAATAAAATAGAAATATATGCTCAGTGTTATAAAATTAAAAAGTAGTTGTTCTAACACTTAAGGTTATAGCAGTTGCTGTATTTAAGGAATAAATTTGACCTTGAGTTTCCTGACAGCGAAGGTAAAAATGGAACATGATGTTGTAGTTAATACAGTTATATAACAAATCACCCCCAAAACTTAGAGTAAGCTGAAAACAACCACTTCTTATGCTCATGAGCACAGCAGAGATAACTTAATCATCCTGTTCACAAGGTTTGGAGCTCAGCAGGAAGATTCAACAGCTGGAAGCTGGGACCATCTGAAGATTCACTCACTTGTCTGTCTAGTGATTGATCTCAACTGCCAGCTAAAATCTTAGCTGGGACAACTTCCTAAAACACTTGTTCATGGCCACCTTTATGTGGCCTGGGCTTCCTCAAAGCATGGCGGCCAGCTTCCAAAATGAGCTTCTCCTGGAAAAAGGGAGACACTGTATTCTCAGGCTTAGACATTCCATTGCATCACTCCATGTAATTCATTCTTTGGAATAGTCACAAGCCTGCCAAAATTCAAGAGGAAATGAAAATGAACTCAATCTGTTTTGGGGAGTGGTTCTATAGAGCGTGTAAGACCTAAAATATTGCTGTGGCCATCTTTGGAAAATACACTTTCCACATACTATATTTTGCTCTCATTATCAGAATTGAGATGCATGCCAACTCCTCAACAAAGCCCACTTGTTATGAGGAAAATCTAGTGGTTAAATGCACAGGTTATGGCCTAAGGTAGCCATTCAGTGTGTCTTTGATAATAAAGGCATAAATCAGTAGACCTGAATTCAATTCTAGCTCTATCAATTATTGACCTTAGGCAAATGTCATTTTCTATAAGCCTCAGTTTACAATTCTGGGGGCAATAATTCTTACCATATAGTTTTGTTTGGAGGATTAAATCAGATAACATACCTAAAGTTTCATACAGTGCTTGGACCATAGTAAAGATTCAGTAAATTATTGCTTTTTTTTCTCATTCTAACAGATATTAGAAGGATATAGAGCTTAATTCTATGATTAAAAGCTCCTTGTTCCTCATTTTGGCAGTCACGGTGTTCTGACCATGAAAGAGGTATCTCAGAGGCCCTAATTTTGTGTTGCTTCTCATTTGATGCCAGAATTCCCTACAAATCACTGACAGGCTCAGTCTGGGCAGCTCCATCAGCAGGGAGCTCTTTAAATTCTGATGCATTTGATCTCAATACATGAGGTTTGATCGGTGTGGTCCTTCTCTATGTTAAGTTATATCTCTCTCCCTCCCCGGACTGCCCACTATCTTCAAGGGGAAATAACACAAGTTTCTTTTCTTCATAAAAGTTCATTGGAACAAGGATTATAGCTTCTATCTACTCTTCTCCAGTCCAAACATGTCTGATTCCTAAGGTTTCCTTGGACTTCCAAATGCAATGGATTCAGAGGGCATGAGAAGTAGAAGCAGAATCTAAAAGTCAGGAGCAGGAATAAAGGAGGTAGAAGAGGAACTGTAGCAGTGGCTGTTGGTGCCCTACTTATGTCTCCTTGGTGCTTGCTGTTATTTTATAGCACCAACAGCTTTCCAAAGAAAGTCCTTATGACTCTCTGCTGAGTGCTTTACTTGTCCTGGCAGCAAACTCAAAGCACCAGAGAGTTAATTTCTCTGGAGCAGCCCTCAACCAATAATAGACAGGAGTTGGTTGATTAATACCCACATCTGACTCATGTTCTATTCTAATGCTGTCTAGTAGAAACATAATGTGAGCCTCAAATGTGAGCCTCATGTATAATTTTAGATTTTCTAGTAGCCACATTGAACAAAGTGAAAGGAAGAATGTAAGACTAACTTTAACAATATTTTGTATAACGCAATAATCCAAAACATCATCATTTCAATGTATAATCAATATAAAAATAGTCAGATATTTTACATTCTTTTTTTTTTTTCATACTAAGACTTTGAAATTGGTGTGTATTTTACATACACATTCCAGTTCAAACTAGCCACATTTCAACTACTTGTTGGCCATATGTGGCTAGTGGCTACAGTATTGGACAACATTGTTTGGAGGTCCCCAATAGAACTGAGTCTTGGTTGCCCACAGTGGAATGTGCTCATGAACACACCCAGTATTGGCTGCTTTCCTTTTCCTGTCTTTCTTCCCTACTCCTCCTGTGACACTTGCTAAAATCATCTCTCAAATTAACTGCTTAAAACTCAAACCCTTCTATGTTTACTTCTGAGAGAATAAGACCTAAGACAAGGACTTTGCTTGCCTTTTATAAAGCATAGAGCTCAAGGTAAAATTTAAATTAAAATTTCCATTCCTATACCCATGTAGAATGTCTTATTGTTAAAAAGAACCATATGTTTAAAAAAGACTTTAAATTGTCACTCTGTCTTGAATTAACTTTCATGAAGTTAATCTTAATGCTTGCCATTCTCATTTATCCTGCTCACATGAAATGTCCTTGGAGTATCTTTTAGCTATGAGGGGTACTGCCCTTTCAAGCACCCAGTATAAGGGCCTTATCTTGCCATGGATCATTTGCCTAAGTGCTATAAGTACACATTTCTAAGCAAAGAGAGTTGGCTTCTCAATGAGATTTAGATAGCTATCCAAACCACTGAATGATTTTAAGGAAATCATTATTAATGCTAATGCAGAGTCCCCAAGTTTGGAGTCAGCATTTGAGGTTCAGCAGCATTAATTGGATCACCATTTCTGATTTTAGTTCCACCAGGTTTCCTGGGAGTTTTGTCACCAGCAGCTGCATGCAGCTGTTCAAGTCATATTCAATGGCCCAAGGATGCTAAGCCACTTGGGCAGAATGGGCTTGGGAGCTACTCCCAATTTCCTATACCTGAGTGCTGAAATCATGGAGGATTTTTGTGCTGAATGGTTCCAGCTGGCCTCACCAGACATTGGTGTGCATGCTGGCTTCATTCAGATCTCACACTTAAGCATGTCAGTCTCGAAGATGAGTCTAAACCAGCCTCCCAAGGCCTTTAACTGCTGCCTTTCCCCTGCCCTGCATCAATTCTTCTCATTCAAATAGAAAAGCTGGAGGGATTTTTACAAATGCAACTGACACTAATGAAGGGCTACTTGAGTGAATTAACTGGCCAAGACATGCTAGTGAATGATAGTAAATAACAACTTGAATACCTAAACCCACTGGGGTGCTTGTAAATTAACTCTCTGGGTAAGAAGAGCCCCAGTGTGAAGAGTTTGCAGATTTCTATGGTATAAACACAAATACCATGGTCTTTTTCAAGCTTCCAAAGCATGAGGTCAATGAATAGGAGAGCTAGGGAGAGATGGTACAATTAGCTCGTGTGAGCTGGCTCAAGTCAGCCGCAGCACAGCTCTGCTGAGCCAGACTTTAATTGGGCATGTACTTTGTGCCAATAACGTGACATGCATGAACTCATTTAATACACACAGCAATTCTACAAGGCAGGAACTGTTATTATTGAGGCTTAAAAGGGATTAGTTCCTTGCTTAAATAGCAGAGCCAGAATTTGAATCTGAGTTTGCCTGACCCCAAAATTCATGTCCTTTACTTTTTTGCTCCTGTCTCCAGACTTTTATAGTAAGTAGAGGCAGGAGCATTTCAGATGGTATCAGACATGGTCATCTGCAAGGGGAGGCTCTACTCCCATGGGAGGTAGAAGAAGCAGACTGGCCTAAGTGCCTAGAATTCCTTGTAAGTCCTTTAATCATCTTCCTTAATCCTTAATTCCTTAATGGCAAATGTTTTCCCATGTCCTTTCATTTCCATGACTATGCACTGTTGAAATTAGCCCCAGTCTGAGCCAGCAGGGACAGAAAATTATCAACCACCTATGGAAACTCAACCACATCACAGCTGGATGCACAGTTGAGTCCCTCAGGGGACAAAGCCATGCTCCTGGCAAATCTCCAGGTTTCCACCCTCTGCCAGACACAGGGCAAGCTAGAAAACATGATACATTGTCAAGGAGAAGCATGGGGGTGCTTTTGAAGAGAAGCAGAAGCAACTCTCTTCTTCACTCCCGCAGGCCAAGAGGGAAAGTTGTTCCTCCCAAGCCACAAGTAGAAACTTGGACACAGAGGCCATATGTATCTGTGACTTTCATCTGCATGCCCCAAAACACTTCACCTGTGGTATCATGAAGTGATACAATACTGTTTCACAGAACATGTTTCATGTTCATATTCAACATGTAAGCATGCCCACTGACCCAAGGAGTGCTCTACAACTTTTTCAAAAATAAAATATTAGTACTTTAGGGGGTGCTTAGATATTTCAAAATGTGGCACATGGAAGTCTTTTTAAATAGTACCCACTCCCCAGGAATTCCCATTCTGGTGGAAAATGAAGACCTAGAAATGTAACTCACAAAAATGCAAAAAGTGATTTGGAGAAATGCTGGTTTGGAGTTGAATTTTCAGCATTGGAAACTCTCTTCTTGATCCCAGTTGCAGACGACACATTGCAGTGACATAGAAGGGTTAGATTTTTCTCCCAGTGAGGTTGCAAATGTCTCTTTGCCCATTGTATGAATCCCTTTGAGCCCAGTATTTGCACTTGGTGAGCTGCTCCAAGCATCTCATTTCTGTTTTTGCTGAACCCATTCCAAGGGTCAACATCCATCTTGCACCTGGTGACAGAAGTTTGGGGGAGTTGCTAATGTAGTCATTGGCAAAATTTTTCACCCTGGCTGTGGTAATAACCTTAGATGTGACTGACTTGCAACCACAGAAAACCTAGCCTAGTGCCCAAAGCTTTGCAGTTTATAATGCCAAAGTTTTTAATAGCACATCTATCAAATGTGGGTTTTTTTTTTGTTCTGTTCCTTTTTTAATAAATGGGAAACGAGAAATGAGTCGCCATAGCTCTGTAATGTAATTTTAGAATCCTGGCACGAAGGCGACAGCTGCTAAGAGAGAATTAGGCAGGGTCCCCATTATATCTTGGCCTTAAAGAAAGGGCTGGGGAAGTGAAAATAAAATAGAATTTGAAATGAAATTCTCAAGGCACTGCTAGGCACCAGGGATACAAGAGGGATTAGGAAAGACAAGTGCCCTTTTCTCATGGAATTTACGTTCTTGGGGATGAGATGAGGAAGGAGACATACAATAAAGGGATACACCAGAGAGTGAGATAATTGCACATACAAGTGATGTGTTTGAGAGAGATTTCCTTTCTGGTGAGCCTTTAGATTAGGCAGTCAGGGAAGATCTTCTAGGGAGTTGAATTTGATCTGAGATTCAAAGGGTGAGAAGGGAGCAGACATATGAATATGTGTGTTGGAGGAGTGGGGGTGAGAACAGCAGGTGCAAAGGTTCTGAGGCAGGAACCAGCCTAGCAGTGATTGAGGAACACAAAGGGAAAGGAAACTGACAAAGCTAGAGCCAAACACAAGAGGGAGGTGAGGCTAGTGTGGTAAGCGGGGCCCAAATGACATGCTGTGCTAGGCCTGGAATTGGATTTGGATCTTATTCTAAGCAATGGTTTTTAAACAGGTGAGCAATGTGATCTGGTTTATGTTTCAAAAGCTCACACTGGCTGCTGTGTCGAGGATAGAGTGTAGAGAGTAAAGAGTAGAAGCAGGAAGATTAGAAGGCTAGAGGGTTATGAGACGCTGGTCTGGGCTACTGTGGTGATTCCAAAGGTTGAACACAGTAGATGAATATGAAATCTATTTTAGAATGGAGCTGATAGGGCTTATGATAGAACTTACGATTGCTTCAACTGGAAAAGTAAATGAAGAAAAATATTGAGAATGACATCTCAGTTTGGAGTTTAAATTCCTGGGTAGATAGTAATACCATTTCTTGAGATGTGCAATACTGTGGAAAGAACATGCTTATAAACATCAAGTATATGATTCTGTCTGATTTAAAATTTGAAATGCCTGATGAGGTCCTTTACAAAAAAATTGAAAGGGCCTGATGGGAGTTGAGTGCAGGAAAGGAAATTATTAGTGCTGTGAAGTGTGGGGCATAGTTAAGTGCCAGCCCTGAAGGGACAATGGGAAGGAGGTGGCTACGGGAGCCAAGAAACTTAGAGGGCCACATGGAGAAGGCCAACTCTAGGATCTGTAACCTTAGATTGAGGGATACAACCAGCTCATGAAAACCACCAGGTGCCTAGAAAGTAAATGCCCTGAGCTCCCCACTGGCTACATGAACCAGGGAGTTCATTCATGCAATCCAGAAAATTCAGCCTCCCAGAGCACAGCAGGGGTGGTGAAGGTGGAGAGTGGATCTAGAGGGGCAAACAGATATCCATTCCCAAATCCCAGACAAGATGCCACGTAGGCTGTTGAAGATGTAAGTCATGAGCTCAATAGGAAGACCAGGGCTAAATACATAAATTAACACCTAATGAAGTGTTCTATATCCAAATGGAATAAACTCGGAGATGCTTTCCTGACACTGTCCTCAGACTTTAATTTATTTACCCCCCAAGGATAGACTTAGAGGGACATTGAGGAAAATAGGAAGCACAGTAATTTAACTGGGACATACAGAAGTTGTTTAGAATCTGGATTACTAAAAACAGTTTGTTAAATAGAAGCAGGGTAATTTCTAGCCCCATTCCTTTCTCCATTCCTCTAGCCCTGCTTTCAGGACTGAGTAAGATGAAATTGCACAATGACAATTGTCAATTAATCTATGAAGATTGAAATCGAACACTCTTGGAGGAAAAAATATTAACAGGGTTCCCTTATGGAGAATTTCTAAATTTATAAAAGCACACGTGTAAGATTTTACATTTGTGTGAATCACTAATGTTATCTACAAAAATGTTTTAGCTTAAGCCTTAAGTTTAAGTCTATGTAGGTTGGAGAACCACAAGTCCTTGCCAGAATTTCGCTCAGCCATGATGACAGATGAAACTGCAATTAAGATTCAGCGTGTGTGTAGGTTTACTAAGAAGAAAACATTTTTAAATTTCACATAATTTTGAACCCTACTGGTAAATATTTAAATGAGAATATTAAATCTTCGTGATTCCAGAGGGGTTAGAGCCAAAAGGCCTCTCTCCACCCTACAAAAAGAGCAAAGCAAAGAAGCCAGAATGTTCGAAAGACTCTAGCGAGGGTAAGTCCTGTCCCTCCTTCCTTTAGAAAATTATGCCATGAAAAGAAACATATTTAATTTTTAAATTATGTGTACAAACACACTCATGTTCAGATATTCCTAAGGGTTAAAATATCACAGAGAAATTCTTTTATCCCTTTCTAATATGTTTGAAGATGAAGAATCAGACTCAAGTTTATTTTGTTAAGGTAAAACCCAAATTTTAAAAGTCCATTTTGTCAGTGTGATGTATTTTCCATGTCTGCAAAGCAAAAAACTGTAGGTAGTGCTTACCAGTTACATGTTCCAAAATTGTGCAAAAGTGAAGGTCATGATTTGCATGTGATGACCAGCTTTGCAGCTATTGTCTTACTGGGGAAATTGTTTTTCTGATAAATACATTCTGAGTCTTTCCAGATTCAGACCTCAACAACAGATGCTGGAAATGGTTCCTGTCTTTAGCATTGTCTTTCATTTTCTAAGATCCTACATACCTTTGCATTTTTGCATTGAATGGGCAGGTCCCACTGGACTCAGTTTTATGAATAAATGACACGGTCTCTCTTTTACACACTAGTACAACATACAATTCATTCAAATTTTCTTTTGAAATGTTGATGAGATGTTCTTTTCATGTGAACCTCAAACCTGAGAGTAGTACAAACTTTTACACTTGATCTTAGCCCAAAGGCCCAGAAGCGATAGAGCAGTACAAAATTTTAAAGGGAGCATATTTACGCTTTGTCTTTCTTGCCTGGATCCCCACCTCCTCCACTGGGAAATGAAGAGTGTAATAATACTGATGGTGTCAGGTTGGGTCTTGAGGGAAGAAGATGCCAAGATGGAAGCAGAAGTGCAGGATAAAGGTGAGAGAAATGGGCAATGGAGCAGGAGCAGCTGAAAGGAGAGAAGAAAAGAAGGAGGCTCAGCTAGGAAGTGCCTCAGTCTGCAGTGCAGTCTGGAAGTCTGGAAGAGTCCTGCACTGGGCAGGAATAGCTGGGCTCTAGGGTCTCGCTTTCCCATGCTCAGTCACTGGCTGCAAGTAGTTTGGCAAGAAAGTGGCCAGCCTCAGCAGGAACACGATGCCACAGGGGTTCTCAACAGTGTGGTTGCTGGGTGCTGTCAGCTTACTTCTCTCCTAGCAGCAGGTCTCACTTGAAAAGAACTCTTGAGCTGCTCACATGCAGGACTGCACAGTATCCCTGTTGAGTGCCGGGGCTTCCGGTGCTAAGTAATGACGCTGCTTTTTCACCTTCCTGGGAGTTCAGAAGCAATCGAGAAGCCAAAGCTGAAAGAAAGGTGGAAATCAAAGCATTAGCTTGAATACTAACGTGATGAGGCCAGAGCATCTGGCTGCCCTGCCCCCAGACAGGCTTCCTAATCCTGAATTTCAGCTCTAAATAGGAAAGCTTTAATCACTGTCCCCTCACAGGCAAGTGCAGGTGTCCTCAGCTTCCTAGACCAAGACTGCCCTGATCAGCTTGTTATAGGATGAGCAGACCAGGAACACGCCTTCTCTGTCGGCAGGTGGGTCTGAGAGAGACACAAGATGGAACTGTTTCCTTCTCCCAGGCTTACTGTAAGAAAGGAGAGGTGCAGAAAGGCACAGAAACAGATGTGACCCCTCCTCTACACAAGGAGCAAAGGAGGAATATTTCCTACTGACAATGAAGAGTAGAAATAGCATGTGTACTGGCCTAGCACTGGCCTGGCCTTCTGTCAGTGATGGCTGTTGTTATCAATATGATGATCATGGCCATCGTAGGGTATGCACTGCCCTAATTCAGTGAAATGTGCTTGAAAGTTTAAAATCGTTCGGAGAAGAACACTTAGAACCAGGAAAAAGGCCAGCTGCAATAATTCACCCAAGATGTTAAGCTTTGTTACTGCCTGGTTGGGAGAGTAGCTGGGGCTTCCAAATCTGTTGTAGTTCGGTCATTTTCTAGACCATCTCTTAAGGCCACACTTGGATAATGAGCTGGGGCAAAGCAATACTCACCTTTCCCCTAGAGAAACTCTACCTCACCAAATGATTCCCATCACATCCATAACCTATGTCAAAAGTTGTTTTCCAGAACCTGAGCCTGTTGTCATTTCTGAGCCTCATATAACAGCTATTAAGCTGTAGCAGTTCTTCCGCCTTTAATTAAAGAAGGGAATTCTTCCAAGTTACTCCTTCCAATGTGTGAAAACTTCATTTACTTCCTAAATCAGTTGCTTTGTTTAGGAACATCATTCCCGAATCCTAATATGACTCAATAATACAGCTTCACCTCCTGTAATTATGTGGTCTAACAATCTGCTCTGAATCATAAAGATGAAAATGTGGTAACTGGATTTGCTAGCAGGGACATTCTGTCTGTGGTGAAATGTGAACGTGAGGCACTCTCCAGAAACATGGGAATTGTTCATTTGTTCCTAAGAGGGCTTCAAAGACAAATAAAAAGTAAAGATAGCTGGGCAAGGAGTGAGAAAGGGAGCGCCATCTGGCAGGCAGTGGTGGATGATTCCATGATATGCTGTTGTGCTGAACCCCTCCCAACTTTAGAGGGGATGACACCAGGTTCGAGAGGCTGAAGAAGAGCCCCAGAATCACTGAAAGAGACATGGGGTTTTCCTGGGGGCTTTCATACAGGAGAGAGAGGGCCCGGTGGCGGCAGCCTGGGCAGGAGGACCACAGCCGCTTATAAAAAACATGCAATGGCAACCTTTACTTACCCCAAGACAAAGGGCCTCCATCCCTTGTACAGCCTGAGTTCCACAGGATGGGCCGGGGGCTCAGATATTCCCTGCAGATAAGGAATCAATCTCCGGGTTGCCACTCCTGGATTCTAGTTGAGAACTTTGAACCGCATTGAGGTGCATCCACCACATGGTTCATTCTCAGGATATGGTTAAGTGATTGCTATCAGCTGGGTTTACCACACATACGGCACTTATTACTTATCAGAGTTTCTATTTTGACAAAATAACCTATGTCTCTGAATTCATGCATTGTACTCTTGCATGTGTTCCATTTCCTGTTATGATACAAAGAGTTACAATCATTCTTTCCTAGTGGATATGCAAATGAAATCTGGTATCACTGGAAGAGGGACAAATTTTAATGCTGATCATTACTCTCCTCTCTAGATCTTCTTCCCAGCTTAGAGTTATCAATGTTTTTTTAGCTTGGTCATTTCATATTTTTTTAGAAAGAGAAGCTCCTGGTATTTTTACTTATAGATCACTCAGCTTAATGCCCCAACACTTGGCCCCATCTCTCTTTTCTCCTTCTTTGGGGTTCCCTGGCCCACTTCCCACCCTCACAGGTACTACTGATTGCCACCTTTTAACTGATAATGCATATTTTCAGAAAGGGTTGTAGAAAACAAACTCACCTAGATTTTCCAGCATATATAGTCATAATAACTGCATTTAGATTCAGAAGAAAAATTTCAAGAACATATGGTCAAATTTTCTCATTCTACAGAATTTTTTTAAAGTACAGACTGCAAATGCTTCTTTAACTTGCCCAAGTCCACGCAGTTTGTTAATGTCACAATCTCTTTTTTTTTTTTTTTTCTAGAAAAAACACAGCTTCTGTAATCCTTTTCTCTTTCTCTTTCCTGGAAATTCGAACCAATTTTTTGAAGGAAGAAATATTGTCAACATTATAACCTTGAGTGAAGCATTATTACTTTAGTAAATATCTCGCTAAGATACTGAACATCAAAATTAAAAATCAAACAACTTCTAAATGTATTTATTTGCATTTTTATGCTGTGTACTTTTGAATATAGTGATTTTATTATTTTTAGTAAAATTTCATGAACTGCTGTGTACTTTGGTTTCACACACTCAACACCATACCAATAATGAAATTATTAGTAATTTCAAGTTACTAATTGATTGGCTGTCATGTGCTATAAATGATAATGCCATCTGTGAACCAGCAAGGCATAGACAGAATTGTTTGGAAAAAAGCCTGATTAGTACCAGTTGCATTAATTCTAACTCCCCATAATTTAGACCTTTTTTTTCCTTACAAAAAGTTGAAAGAATATTATTGTAGAAAACTTAGCACCTTTAATAAAGCATACTTTTCTCACACTTCTTCCTTTGTCTTTCAGAAGTAAATTATCTACAGGTTCCTTTAGTGAAAGTCTCTCAGGCATTATTTGTCTGAAAATGGTATTATTTTGCATTATTTTCTTAAAGCAGTATTGGTGGGTAAAAATTTGAGATTGATGGTTATTTTCTTGCAACATTTTGAAGTTTTCCTGTAGTTGTTAAGGAATATTTCCGTTTGTTTTTTGCTTCTTTTAAGCTTATCTGTTTTTCCTTTCTGTCTGCTTTGACAATCTACTCATTACCTTTTGTGTTCCATAGTATCACTATGATGTGCCTAGGTATAGATTCATTTTTATGTATCCTTCTTAGAATTTGCTGTACTTCTTGGATCTGGGAATGGGCATCTTTCATTAGTTCTGAAAAATTCTCACATATCACTGCACCAAATAGAACTTCTAATCTATTACTTTCTATTCTTTCTTTCTCTGTTCTTCATGACTTTTAACCCATATCGCATTTTGTCCTCTGTGATTCTTCTCTCTTGATGCCTTCCGGTTAATTTTTTTCAAGTCTGTCATTTAACTTGCTAATTTTCTATTCAACTTTATTTCATCTGATGTTTAACTCTTCACTGTATTTCTAATATAGTTTTCTTTTTTGATAGGTTTTATTTGGTTCCTTTTCAAATATACATGGCCATTTTTTATTTAATTAACACATAAAATACCTTTAATAATCTGCATCATAAATTTAATATCTCTAGTCTGTACAAGTCTGATTCTGCAGTTTATTGATTCTGCAAACTTCTGCACTTGGCTATTTCCTCGTGTATTTTGCCTTTTTGATGATCATGTTCCTTGGATTTTTACTTATGGAAGCTTTTTTGATGTTGCTTTAAGAGCTCATTTATTTACACTTGGTTTTCTAAGATACCTGAAGATACTACCTTAGCAATACCTTAAAGTACATATTTGGCTTAGAGTTTTGTTTTTATTTTGTTGGCTAATGGTCCTTAAACCCATGTTAGTCCATGTATAAGATGAGGAAATCTCAACAGAGACCTTTTTTCCCCTTTTTTTCCCTTTTTTCTCACGACCAATGCTAAAATGGACATAGGCAAATCTCCCACTATATTTATGACCCTAGCATGGGCCCCTCCATGCCTCACACGTGTGGCTCATTCAAATCCAAGCTCTAGCTAGTGGTTCTCAAAGAGTGTTCTTGAATCTGCATCCATCAGCTTCACCTGGAAACTCACGCCTATAATCCCAGCACTTTGGGAGCCCGAGGCGGGTGGATCACTTGAGGTCAGGAGTTCCAGACCAACCTGGCCAACATGGTGAAACCCCCGTCTCTACTAAAAATACAAAAATTAGCTGGGAGTGGTGACACGTGCCTGTAATCCCAGTTACTAAGGAGGCTGAGGCATCAGAATTGCTTGAACCTGGGAGGCGGAGGTTGCAGTGAGCTGAAATCAAGCCACTGCACTCCAGCCTGGGCCACAGAGCAAGACTCAGTCTAAAAAAAAAAAACAAAAAACAAATTCTAGGTTCACGTCCCAGACCTACTGAATCAGAAACCTGAAGTGGGGTCCTGTAATCTGTGTTCTCAAAAGCTCTTCATCTGAAGATGCACGCTCAAACTTGAGAACTGTTGTTCTTGAGTCTAGGTTACCTGGGGTTGGCAGATGCCTCAAAGCAAATATTGATTTCAGTGCCTGCTTAGAACTCTTGATCCTGGCACTTTATCATTTCTGTTTCAAGAATTTCCCTTACAAAAGCACCAGCTCAGCCATGTATTCAAGAAGTAGATAGATGCATACATATATATGTAAATACATATAGATAGCACATACCTACTATATATATATGCACACACACATATAGTATGTATATGTGTATACCTTATATGTATATATGTATACACATACCTATATGTGTGTGTGCGTATATATATGTGTGTAGGTATGTGCTATCTATTGTATGTATGTATATATATGTATACATGTATGTATATACATGCATATATGTGTGTGCGCATATATATCTGTAGGTGTGTGCTATCTATATGCATGTATATATGTATGTATGCACATACAAATATATGGGTGTATATATCTGTAGGTATGTGCTATGTATATGTATGTATGCATCTATTTACTTATCTAATCACACAGACATATATGTATATATGTATATGTGTGTATGTGTACACACGTGTATATATGTATCTTTACATACATACAGATATATACACATATGTGTGTACATATATACATATATACATATACATGTATATCTATACACATACATACATTTCTAATACATAGCCTGGAAAGATACATATCAAGTTGACCTCAGAAATTATCTTGGAGGAGTGAAGAAGGAGCACAGTTGGGTTTTGGAGAGTTTAATATTGCACTTTCTAAATTTATGTGTAATTGAATATGCATACACACATATAATGAGTTATTTTATAAAACAAACACATATTTTCATTAAACAAGAACTAAATGGACTATATGCTGCTAAGTTCAGTAGCATGTTTCAAACAGTAATTTTCTCCATACCTAAGTCTCCAAAGCCTTCAGTGGCTTTTGGTAACAAATGGCACTTTCCATCATATTTTTACAGAAAGCACTAGCACTTTGACTCTTGCTCCACAATTGCCTTTACATAGAATATTCAATAGGCATACGTGGGATGCTCATTCATCAGGAAACTGAACCCTTGCAATTCTAAATCAAGCAAACCTATATTGCACTTTAAAATATTAATGATGTCTTTTGTCAGATGAAATTATATGTGGAAACATTTTGGAAACTAGAAAGCACTATGCCAGTTTGAGGGATCTAATGATAATATTAAAGTTATTATTATTATTATTATTTTACTAAAATAAATTTTTCTGAATACATGAACCATTTGTGGAATGTAGCTTGTATTTCCTGAGAGGCAGAATTTTCTCTCTGCCCCATTATTTTCTATGCATATTAAAGTATCGTGTGACATGCTGTTTTGTGAGTGGCTGGACAGAAGGGACATTCTATCTTTCAGAATGCCATGCAGCAGTTCATGCATTATATTCATAAGCACGATTTTTAATTTAATTTTTTTGACAAGTGCAGTGAAGGGTAAAATCAGGCAGTCATAATTTTTACTTTGCCATCACTCAAATGAGCTTAGTGATTGACCAGCTTTTAACAAAATAAGGATCCAGGAAAAGCAGCTTTCCCCTGAAGAAAAGCTTTGTTTTATCCTCTAGACTTTAAAATATCAAGAATTTAAGCAAAATGTGTAAATTTCCATGGTGAAAAATCAGAATACAATAAATGCCTATACCACCATTTTGCTTTAATCATATTTTTCTTATATTCTGCTTGATTCCAGGCCATTCTGAACTATCCACCACCACAAAGTAGTAGAAGGACCCAGTGGTCTATTTTCATTTGTACTGGTGCTCCCCATGCTTACCCATTAAACAGACCACAGAGTCCTGTTTCAGAGTCAGCTCTAGGACTTTAAATGGGACTTAGAGAATGTGAGTATTAAGGCATTTTCCATTGTGAGAAGGGCTGAATCTACCAAGGCAGAGAAACCACAGGTTCTGTTTGACCGGGAACGATCCCAATTTATGCATGTTGCCACTGGCATTTGTTAGCAATGTTCCCTTTCACTCTTGGAGGTAACCCAAGTTTGGTGATAACATATATGGACCCTCATACCCATAGAGAAACAGTTCAGTATGAGTATGGACAGAACTCTCAATTGTCCATGTTCTGCTTCCTACTTGGGCAGTTTTTCTAACCTAAGACTCAGTTTCTTCATACATTAAATGGACAGAAGGGAAACTGATCTTGCAGGACTGCAGGGCAATTTAAATAAGATGATTTATGGAAAACACCGGGCACATTGAGTAGACAGAAGAGCTGGTCAGTGAGTATATTGAATTTGAAACAAGAAGAGCTCCTTCCCACCAAAGACTCCCCTACCTTGCTTATTAATGCTTGAAATTCCTTTTAATGTGAACAAAATACTTTTGCAAGCAGAGATACATTTTTAAATGCATTGCTTGCATCGCACATCTAGCTGGGTTTGTCTCTCTCCTCTTTCCCTTAGGTTCACTCAGCACACTCTGCATGCCTCCCCACCCCAGCCCCCAGTTGCACTAATTCCAGTCCCAAAGGGACTTTCTTCCAGTCTGTCTTCATCTTCCTGATCTCTATTCCCCTTATCTTCAAGTCCAGATTCCCAAGAAACTACAGAAGGTCCACCATTTACAATGGTTTGATTTAGGATTTTTTGACTTGATGGTGTGAAAGCAATAGGCATTCAGTAGAAATCTTTGGTTTTGAATTTTGATGTTCTCCTGGACTCTCGATGTGATAGTCTTTCATGATGCTGTGCAGTGAGCCACAGCCCCCAGTCAGCCGCACCATCACGACGGTAAACAACTGATACTGCACTCTAGAGTGGCCTGTGTTGTCAGCAGTTTTTGGATATTGTTTTGTGTTTTCACATTTCATCATGTCTACAAAATGCCCATCTGTGCAAGTTAGGTGTATTAAATGCATTTTTGCTTACAGTATTTTCAACCTACAATGGGTTTATCAGGACATAGCCCCATCTTAAGTCAAGGAGCATCAGCAGCCTATCTCCAATATTTACACAACCACACATCTCAACCATTTCTCAATCTCTACTTAACTGTCTCTAAAACTTTAAGGAGGGTACCAGATTAGGTCAGGGGCATGAGGAAAGAGGTGGTCTCTAGTTATCGGCCCTCAGTTCAGAGCTTGCCACTGAGACAGTCATTGTTTGGTCCTCATGGTCCCTTGAGATCTGTTGACTCTCAGCTATTTCTGTAAGATTCTGGGACCAAGAATCTCTCTTCTGAGGCTGGGCTATTCTTACTGCCTGTAGTCTTCTTTGCCTGATAAGTGTTTCTCAAAATATGGCCAATGGAACCCTGGGGGAGGTCCCCCAAAGCCCTTCCAGCGATCCACAAGGTCAAAATTAGTTTTGCATGGAGCTGTGCTCCCAGAAGTCTCCACTCACATGGAATTCAGTGTGCATGAGGTCCTCTATAGTTGTGCAAAATGATGCTACTGCAGAAACATCCACTGCATCCTCCAACCACATCAGCATAGCTGCCCACCATCCAGTTTCTCCAAGCACTCATTCCACATACTTTTGTTAATGCCTACCATTTGACAGTGTAGGTATTGTTCTAAGCCCTGAACACAATATAATATATAATATATGTATTAATATATTATAAGCCCCTGCTTTCTTGGGGCTTATATTCTATATATAAAATAGAGGCCTCTACTCTCTTGGGGCTTTTATTCTAGGGTATGTGGCATTGGGGATTGGCAGATAAAAAATGGATACAATGTTTAATAAATTATTTATCTACTGCTGCCTGAAAATTTATCCTAAAGCTTCAACCAACGATAAGCAATTATTATCTCGGAGTTTCTGTCAGTCAGGAATTGGACAGTAGCATATCTTGAGGTTCTGGGCCACCATATCTCATGCTAATATGTGATAGTTTAGGTCACAAAAGATGGCTTCTACCTTGCGCCCTCTCGGATCACTTGCTCTGGGGTAAGGCAGCCGCCATGTCTGAGGACCCCAGCTCGGTGAAAAGGTTCTCATGGCAAGGAGCTGAGGCCCCCTGCTGGCAGCCGGCACCAAGATATAAGTCATGTGAGCGAACCGTCTTGGACTCAGATCCTCCAGTCCCAAGAAAGCCCCCAGATGACTGCAGACGTAGCTGACATTGTGACAACAACTTCATGGGAGACGTCATGCCAAGAGCCATGGAGAAAAATCAAGCAGGGGAGGAGCTAGGAAATGCCCAAGTGTGTATGAGTGTGGGAGTGAGCGTGTGTGTGTGGTGGGGGAAATTAGGAGACAGCTGGGTTGGGTTTTAAAATATGTTAGATCTCTCTGATTATTAAGTTTCTATTTGAGAAGAAACCTGAAAAGCATAAAGGGGTAAGCCAGGCAGCTCTCTGGGAAAAGAGTGTTCCAGTAGAGGAAACAGTAAGTGGGCCGGGTGCGGTGTCTCACGCCTGTATTCCAAGCCCTTTGAGAGGCCGAGGCGGGCAGATCACTCGAGGTCAGGAGTTCGAGGCTAAAAATACAAATACTAGCCGGGCGTAGTGGCGCACGCCTGTAATTCCAGCTACTTCAGAGGCTGAGGCAGGAGAATCGCTGGAACCCGGGAGACGGAGGTTGCAGTGAGCCGAGATCGTGGCAGAGTGAGACTGTCTCAAAAAAAGAAACAACAACAACAGCGGAAACACAAAATGCTAAAGCCCCAATGATCGAGGCGTCTGACTTACCCTAATAAAAAGCAAGAAGGTCCATGTGACAGCAGCAACAGAGAGTGAAGGGGAGGAGAGTAACTGGAGAGGTCACTGGAGGCCTATCCTGGAGAGGGGTGGGTTCCGCACTAGAGTGTGCATGAGAATCACCAGAGGGTGTGTCAAACCCAGATTTCAGGGTCTCACCCCCAAAGTCTCTGATTCAGTAGGTTTGGGGGTGGGGCTGAGAATCTTCACGTCCAATAATCTTCCAGGTGATGCCCTACGATGGAGATTACATCTTGAGAATCACTGCCTTGGGCATTGTTGGCCACTGTAAGAACTTTGACTGCTTCTCTCAGTGAAATGGGAAGAGAGCATTTTAAGCAGAGATAGGACGTGCTCTAACTTATATTTTAAAAGAAATCTTCTGGTTATTGTGTTGAGAATAGACTGGGCTAAGGGAAGAAACAGGAAAGAGTTTATTGGAGCAAGGGATACTAATGGCTTGATCCAAGTAGCAGCGAAAGGCAGGAATGATAATTGGTCACTTTTGGACACATGTTAAAGGTAAAGCCAACAGAATTCACAGACATGTTGAATGTGGCATGTGAGAGAAAGAGAGGAGGCATAGATGGGTGTTTTCATTCTCTCCACCACTACTGAATCCAGAATAGAAGTTGTACCCTGGTTATGCTTAATTCAAACATTGCAGGAAAAACAGTTCTTCACTATTCATACAGTCTTCTTGTCCATCATGTCTTCTTGCTCTCCTCACCCCGGGAAGGCCATAGTAGCGCACCCCGAGGCCAAAGTTCCTTGTTTTACATTTTTAATTTGTGTTTGTTTGTTTTTTTAGAGACAGGGTCTCACTATGTTGCTGAGGCTGGTCTCGAACTTCTGAACTCAAGCGACCCTCCAGCCTCGGCCTCCCGAAGTGCTGGGATTACAGGCGTGAGCAACCGTGCCCAGCCCAAATTTTCCAATTAAGCAAAAGCAAAATTTTCAGGCACAAAGAAAAATCTCCTAAATATCAAAAAGAGTAAAAGCACAAAAATATTGACAAACAAGATAAACTGAGTAAAAAGATTATTTTATGTGATTTAGATAGTATGATTTCACTATGTTTCTCCCCATAAAAGGTGTTTTTTTATTGTTTTTGTCTTGTTGCTTTTCAATAAGAAACTTCCCAGTTAAGGAATGGTCATGTAATTGCTGTCATTTATGATTGCCAAGCTCAAGAAGACAGTAAGAAAGAAAGAAAGAGGCCAGGCGCGGTGGCTCACGCCTGTAATCCCAGCACTTTGGGAGGCCGAGGTGGCCAGATCACGAGGTCAGGAGATCGAGACCATCCTGGCTAACCTGTCTCTACTAAAAATTCAAAAAATTAGCCGGGCGTGGTGGCGGGTGCCTGTAGTCCCAGTTACTCGGGAGGCTGAGGCAGGAGAATGACGTGAAGCTGGGAGGCGGAGCTTGCAGTGAGCCACGATCGCAGCACTGCACTCCAGCCTGCGCGAAAGAGAGAGACTCCGTCTCAAAAAACAAAAAAAAAAAAAAAAAAAAAAAAGAAAGGAGGTAAAGAAAGAAGGAAGAAAGGGAGGAAAGAGGTGGGGGAGAGGGAGAAAAAGGAAAATAGTTGCAAGCTAATGGAAAGACCCCTGAACTAGGAATCAGACCCCTGAATTCTATTTTCATCCCTTAGGTGTATGATCATATTCTTTACCTCATGTCTCTCAGGTCCATTTAGATATCAAATTCTGTAATTCTACAAACCATCATATTCATGAAAATTGATTCTTTATGAGCTCTTTTCTTCATGCTCAGTAAATATTTCCATCCTTAATTCAAAGCACAGAATCATGGCTTTTAATGGCCAAGTGGGCCTCTGAGAACATCTAGGGCAACACTCTCGTTTCACAGATGAGGAAACTTTCTTTTAAAACTCCTCTGAAATTGTCTAGAGGACTCATGAAAGGTGATACCAAGTTCACTATTAAAAAACTAAAGGAAAAGATCAGTTTATCAGGGCATAGACAGTGGATCTTTTTATAGTAACTTTAAAGGTACCTTTCTTTAAATGTTATAGATGTCTGTGAGTAATTTAGACTATGTGTTTAACAATTTGTCTACTTTGATTTCCTAAACCAAGGATGAAGAATGCATCAGTCAGATGTGTTTGCCTTTGTTTTGTTGAAAACTCAGTCCCTGGGTTTATAGAACTAAAGCATTAGAGTGATTGTTTTCAATGTTGACACCATGCCAATAGGACATTTGAGGACTTATAATATTAGGTACTAATTTTTCAACAGAGAAAGGGTTTATTTTGTCGTTAAGGAGAGTTATTGCTATTTGAACAGTGTTGAATTTTCATGTTATGATTTTGTAGTTGTATTTCAAAATTTCAGTTTTCTAATGTAACAAAGTTGTGCTTTCCTACTATACCAGAGAGAGCCTTAAAACTGTCCACCTACACTAGAATTTCCTGGATTCACGCCACACTCTCCTAATGCCTTGCTCAAGCGTGCCTGTTCTCTCCTACCTCTTGTCACTCTGGAGCCATCAGAGACAGTCTTAGGAAATGATTTCACCTCCAGGGATCACCATGCCTGAGGAATGACATGCAGAAACCCAGGGTACTGTATTCTCCGTAGACAGAAAATGCTAGCAGAACCACTTGAATCATTTCTCAATTCTCCATCCTGAGAATTCCCCACTGGCTTCTAACAATCTTTGCTGCTGGCAGAAGGAAAGTAGATATGGGGTTTGAGAGGAAAGGGGCAGAGGGAAGGGGAGACTGGCTCTAGAATGTGGAGCGAAAGTGGAATGTTTTTGCTGAGTGCTTAGTGAGCAGTTGCAAACTGCCACCCTTGGGAGAACCTCTCATTCAGCCACTTATGGTGGATCCAAAAATGCAGATTCCTGCACCTAGCCCAACCCTTCACCAAATCAGAAAGCTGCATGCTAACTAGATGCAATGCATCTTTGGAGCACCATTTCTTTTGCCTTTGTTTCTTATTTTAAACAATCTCAAACTTACAGCAAATTGGCAAGTACAGTAAAAATAACCTTTTTTTCCTGAACCATTTGGGAATAAGTTGCCAATCTAGTGTCTTCTATCCCCAAACATTTAACTGAGCATTTTCTACAAATTGGGCATTCATCCTGCATGAGCACAATAAAAAGATCAAAATTAGAACATGAATATTGATATATCACTACTATCTAATTTTCAGATCTCATTTAAGTTTCACCAGTTTTCCAATGATGCTCTTTGTAACAAACAAAAAAAAAAGCTTTCAAACTCAAATTTCTCATTTTGCTGTCACATCTCTTTATTCTCCTCCAGTCTGGAACAGTTTCCCAATCTTAATTTGACTTTACTGCCCTTGACACTTTTGAAGATTGCAGGTCAGTTATCTACTCGAATGTTTCCAATTTGGATTGGTCTGATATTTTCTCATGGCTGGATTCAAGTGATGCATCTTTGAAGAACTATCACAGAAGTGATACTGTGTTCTTCTCATGGCAGGCTATGAAGGGCCCATTATCTCAATTTGTCCCATTATTGACAATATTCACTCGCTTTGATTACTTGATTAAGGTGGTGTCTCAGAGGCTCCTCAACTACACAGCTGCTTTTTCCTCTGTTTGTAATTGATGAGTGCCCCTTGTGGGAAGGCACAATGAAACTAGGTAAATGGCCCATTCCTCATTAAACTTTCAATTTATTCATTTGTGTACTTATTTATATCCTCGTGGACTCATCATTTCCCATTCTATTCAATGGGTTGTAATAATGCCTTAGCCTTGGTACCCACCAATTCTTCAAGGAGGTTTGGTTTCTTTTAGTAAAGAAGTGTATTTGGAAACTAGATCTGAGTATTAAGTGTGTGGATCACAATTTGAGATATGTTATTTAAAACAGAACGATCAGATTATCTTGATGGTTCAATGTGGGGAACCAGCTCACAAGATCAGTCAATCACATCTTCCTGATGAATTCATCCAATTGCCAGAATGGTTTTCTTATAGACCTTCCATTATAGCTGTGGCCAAGAGAGCAAATTGTCCAACTTTGGTTAAGTTTGGCAGAGTACAGCCCAATGAGGATGGGGAGAGCATGGAAATCTGTTTGGTGTTTAGGGTTTCTAAAAGTGTTAACTCAGTCCTGTTGTCAAATTTTGCTTGTCCATTATATAACACCAAATCAACTAATTAGCAAAGGGTTAATATTACATATGTAGGCATGCCCTTGAATTGTTTATGCACCTTTTTTTGTTCTCTTTTTATTGTAAGTGTTAAAATACACATGAGACAAAGGTCACATTTCTACGCTGATGACACGGTGTGCCGTGAGTGTGGACAGTCATTTTGCTAATTCTTCTCATTGGTGGTTCCGCTAGATGGATGATTTCCCTGAATTAGCCATCATAACTGCCATCTGTTCCTGTGCATAGATACAGAGATCTAAAGGGTAGAGGTCAGGAAGAATTTTAATAAGGGCTGTGTGCTCAGTTGCCTCTGTTTGTCTCTCTAGAACATTCTCTAGACTGCTTTTTGCCTGAGACCTAAGGGGCTGCATTGACTGGACTCCCTCACCCTCAAGCTTTGTGTTGGTTAACCAATATTTCTCAATTTTATTTTCATGACTACACTCCCTAAGGAGGCTTTTTTAGACATCTTTTTCTAATTGTCTCCACCTGACCATGAAATTTTAATACCATAAATATATTGCATATCTATTTATGAACTGTATCTTTTGGAGGGTACAGACCATTATAATAGCTAAGGGTTTTTTGCTGTGTTTTTTTTTTTTTTTTTTTCCTTTTTGCCCTGCCAAGAACAAATGTTTGCTTCCCATTGAGAAGGCATGCGCTAGACCAGTGGAAGTCATTTAAGGGAGATTGGAGAATGGGGGGAAAAGTACTAAGGACAAAAAGACATTTGTTCTCTTTGACCCTTGCTGCCAGACAGAAATGACTTCACCCAAGGACACAGCACTTGCGGGTGGCCTTCTCCACCTCCAGCTATTGCTTGGTTTCAGGTGACCACTCCCTTTCTCTTCTCAGGCCTATGGGTGGTAACAGCTCCCATCCACTGCTAGTCTTAGACATCTTTACTTTCCTTGATTGATTCCGTTGACTCTGCCCACATCTTTTAAAATATCCCACATTAAACTTTTTACACCCCTTTGAATGTGTCCTGCTTCCTGCTGGGACCATGACTAGTCTCTTCTAGTTGGAATCCATATCACCTTCTGTGACGTAGTCTCCAAGTCAGGCAGTCTCATTTCAACTACAGTCTTTCTTTATGCTTTTCTTTTTCCTTTCTGGACTCTTACCTTTCTTTTATTTCTTACTCAGCAACAGTGTCTGCCCATTAAAATGCACCTTTGTGGTGGTGGTTTGGTTTTCTTTATCTCTCTTATTTCTTCCCTTCCTGTTGCATTTTCACTGGCATTGCATGGGATTTTTGTTTGGATACTAAGCCAAGCATCTTATACCCTTGCATGCTTGACATTTCTCTTTCTTAGCTTTCCAAACACCCAAGTCACCCTGACAGGCTCTTGAATACTTTCTTCCCACAAGGTAGTGATCTTAGCTGGCAAGAGCAGACAATGGCTGTTCCAGGTACTAGGGATGTATAAAACTTGTTGGCTTAAAATAATGACATTTATTTTGCTCATACATCTGCGAGCTTGGCAGGGCTCGACAGGGATAGTTGTCTCTGCTCTACTCAGCATTGGCTGGGGTGGCTCAGAAATTGGGAGGCTGAAATATCCAGGGCTTCTCTTACTCACTTGTCTGAGCCCTAAGCTTAGAAGACTCAAACAACTGAAAGCTGGAAGAACTGGAGCTCTTTGGGCATCTCTCTAGCTTGATGAAGTCTCTCCATGTAATCTACCAGCATGGGGGGCTTAGGGCAGTCTTACTTGTTACACATTGACTCAGAGCTCCAATAGTGATTATGTCAAGAGAAAGAGCTTGTTATTCAGTGTTATTTTTACCACATTCTATTGGTTGAGGTTAACAAGTCCCCCCAGGATTAAGGGGAGAGAACTTAGACCCTGCCTTTTGAAGGAGAATGTCAATGTCACATTGTATATTTTTAAAAAGTGGAATGAGATATGTATAGGTACAGTCATTTTTGGAAAAACAATCTGATCTGCTTCAGTGTCATACACATAAGTACATAATACAATTTTTGAGACCTTGTGGAAGTCCTTTGGGGTTCAGAAGAAAATACCGCAAATTACTAATGGAAAACAAGCAGAGATAGGAAGATGTCAGTAAGGAGGTCTTAATACCTACTTTGTATAATAATGGGGCTCAGGATTTCTGAGTGAGAAGATCAAGAGTAGGTACAGTCAAGGAAATAAGAACTCTGGATTCCTGTCTATGCAGATTGAGTCAAGCAAGTCTCTGATCTCTATCAAATGAAGAATTAATCTTATGATTTTGATGTTCTCTCTCAAAACCCCTGGTTGTGTTATGCCATCATCAACTCACTTTTCTGTTTCCTGTTTAAAGTCACTTTCCCTCAAAATTTGCTGACTCCAAATTCTGTTGCTTTTGCTGAGAAGACAGTCACACTGCTATCTATGCAGCTCCACTAAATCAAGTGTGAGCTTCCAGTCCTCAGTGGCACCAAGTGTTATTTCAAGAGTTATTCTTCCTTTGTGTATGAAAATTTGCATTTTGAATGTGTGCCATCAGAGAAGTAATGGGAAATTGGGGATTGTGATGTGGCCAAGTCAGAGGACATGTGTGTGTGTGTGTGTGTGTGTAACTATCACCATTCTTTTTCTCTAAAAGAGAGTTTTGATGGTAGATGAGGACGTAGGACCACTAGATTCAAAAGTGGAGGATGTAAAAGAATTTGGAAATAGATTAAACACAATTCTGGAGTTGTCTGTGAAGCTCTCTTTATAAAGTATCTTCATATGCAACAGCACATGTAGTAGGCACTTTCTGACAATGGTCACAACAGAACTCAGAATGGCTGAAGCCCTGAAATGATGCACACTGTATATGAAATTGAACACGTCAGTCCACGAATGTTTTTAAATCTGTAATTTAAAAAACTCCCAAGGTGTCGCCAATGTGAAAATAAGTGAGAACCACAAGCAACCTACCACATGGTTTGTAGAGGCCAAGATTCTCTCAGATTCAAGGATAGAAAAGCCACTTAAAACTCTTTTAAGCAAACTTGTATCTGAAAAGTCTACTCGATACTTAATTAGATAATTTACCAATTGCATCAGAACTAGGTTCCTCTACCCATCTCTGTGCTCTGCCTCCCTCTGTATTGGCTCTATTTCATATTCTCACCTCTCTGGGACAAAGATGACCACTAACTGCTCTCTCATCAACCCTGGTATAAGTGGCATACTTCTTTCTCAATAGCTCCCATGAAAGATCTGAAATTGTTTCATTGTCTCCGATTGGCTAGACTCTGATCTAGCATCTGCCCTTGAACCAATCACTGTGGCCATGGACATGTACTGCCCTGACTAGGTCTAGGACACATGGCAACTCTGGGACCGGGAGGTGCAGGGGTGGAGCAACATGGTTAACTATAATTAAAACTATGGACCAAGTAGGAGCTGAGTGGTTCCCCAGAGGAAAACAGGGGAAGTATCAACAGGGAAAATAGACGGTATGCCTTCTATTCTAGTTCATCATCAGTAAATATTATTTGATCATTGAATTCTTGTGTCATGTTCTTTAAAGACAGACAATAAGAGTTAGGAGGACATAATGTCATGGCTAACAATGTTGCTGTAAATTCGTTATCAATTCTTCTCTTTCCACTCTCACTTTATTATAAAAGATCAAAGGGGATTTTCAGGAAAGCGTTAACACTACTTAAAAGCCCCACCTCGAAGACTGGAGGTGTGGAGAGAAGCTATATATAAGGTGGACCCAGCCAGGATAAATGTGAAGGATAGGCAAGAAGCACTGGTAGGTGAAGGTGAATAGTGCAAGGGTATGGACTGAAAATCAGTGTGGTGGGAGAAGTGAGAAAACACCAGGGGAGGAAATAAAAGCTAAACAAAAGAGAGAGTGCCACCTCTGTATGTTGTTGCTGGGATTATCCATAGGAAACAGACATGTGGAAAAGGATCCTGTGACTAAGAATAGGGCGTGCAGGAAGTAAATAGTACTGTTAGCCTCTGGAAAGCAATGTGGAATTCAACTTTTAAAATTTGCATGTTGGGCGTGTTGGCATGTGCGTGTAATCCTGGCTACTCAGGAAGCTGAGGCAGGAGAATTGCTTGAACCCGGAAGGCGGAGGTTGCAGTGAGCCGAGATCGTGCCATTGCACTCCAGCCTGGGCAACAAGAACAAAACTCCGTCTCAAAAAACAAAAAACTAAACAACAACAAAAATAATTGCATGTTTGCTTTTTAAAACATTGTTCTGTGTTTCCAAGCTGTTTTGACAGTGGGTCAAAGGAATGCCAATAGTACTGATTATGACTGGCTTCATTTTAAATGGCAGCCCCAAGCAAAGGTGAAATTTGAACTTCTGTTTACATTTAGAAATTCTCTGGATTGTCTGGTAACCTTGTCTTTAGAAGCCTGATGTTTATGTATTGGCAGCCACAGGGAATTATTTCCCTTTGGGTGTTCAATTGCTGTCCAATTTCCTTATCTACTGCCCATTAAATTAGGAAACGTTGGGTCTCATCATCTGCTTCACTTTCCAATCACTTTACCAGCAATAGGCTTCAATAACTAGTGCCTTGCAGTGTTGTTTTGCAAGCCATGGTGTCCTCAGGATGCATTTTAAAAAATAGATACCAGAAGTAATGTGAAGAGCCAGTTTATAGGTTTAAAACCTGATTTTGAGATTCAGACATAGTTCTTAGGAGGCTGAATCCTGAGGTTTTTCTTTTCAACTTACTCACTATACAGTGTGTTGTATTTCCAAATATGAATCTTGGTAAGGACAGGTTTGAAACAGTCTAGCTTCATTGACCACAAAAGTTGGTTATCAGTGAAACATGATGAAAACATCACATCTCTCATCTACCAAAAGGTGCCTTCAGTGGAGGTTATTGGAATGCAAAGAGGATGTTTGTTGGAACCGGGAATAAAAACCAAATAAGGTTATAAAACAAAAGGTAGTGATGATTTGACATTGAATGGTATGCCCAGAAACTTAATTAAATTTTAATTAAAATGTAATTCTGCATAAAATTTAATTATATGACAATGAGTATTCTCATAGAGTAAGTTAGGAAAGTTTTCTAAAGTCAGTTGGAAAGGCACCATGCAGTGTGTCATAATAAAAAGGACAGAGGCTACAAGGCCAGCCAGATCTGGGTTTGAATCCCAGTTCTACCACTGACTGGTTCTAAGCTTCAGTTTTCTCATCTGTAAAATGGGAATAAATTCTTACTCTGCTTACTTGGCAAAAATTAGAAGTAAAATGTATTATTAAAAAAACCATTCATAATGTTTGACACTTAAAAATATATTAGGCATTCAAAAGTGGTAGCTATTATCACTATTATTATTATTATTTCTTCTGGAGAATAGATATCCATTGTCCCTCTTCTCTTCATAGAAAAAAAATCCAGAAAACAAATGCCTTTTTAAATAACCTGGTTGTAGAATTCAAACTGACTCTGTCCAACAAAATTATGTTTAAGGCTGGAGAGAGTTTTGCTAGTTTCCCAGAAAAAGTATTGTCAAATTACTTTTTTCTTGTTGTGTGTATTTTTTCCCTAAATTCTTTTTTTATAACTTTTACTTTCATCTGTGTGGAAATATTCTTGGCCATCTCTCTGTTGCTATCCCTTCAGTAAGTCTGCAATTATTTTTTCAACAGGTGCCAGCCCAAAGAATCATAAGCCCTTATGAGCTAACAGTGAAGTTTTAGCCAAGAAAAGAAATTTAAAAAACCAGTTTCCTGAAAATTGTTAACATACATAAGTTTGGAATGTGCTTGTTTGTTTGTGTCTTTCTTTTTTAGTTTATAGAATGCTTTGCTCTTTATGTTGAAAAACTGTCCATTATTACTGGCTGTTGGCCATTTTTTCATCTCTAGGGTAATAGATTTCTACTATAAAATTTCAACTCTGGTCAAAGCAGACAGTGTGTTATAAAAAATATACTGAGCACAAATGCAGTCATAAAGTCTCATATTTATTTACCTCTCAAAGTGAAAGGGCTTATAGTATTTTAGGGAAACAGCATTTTTTAAATACTAGGCACTCAGTAGATATTTGTGGGTGGCCAAGTGAATGAATAAACGAATAAGCAAATGAACGATGGGAATTTACCATGACTGCAAATCATTTCTCCTAAGTGAAGTGTACTGTTTGTTTTCCTGTGTGTGCATGGAAGGGGCAGTGAAATTGAGATAAATCTCATTGTTTAAAGAGTTCTCTAGGGACTACCAGAGTAGTGGACATGGTAATAAAACATTGTTCTCCAAAGCAGAATATGGTAGTTACAGTTCCAGGAAGACTATTAACCCCTTTCTTTTTCTAGAATGGCTGCCCTGTATGTAATTTAGGTTTTGAAATGTTCCTTTTCCTGGACAGAGAATCGGTCCCAGAATATCAGACCTGTGTTTATTGGAAAACAGCTCTATCTACCGCAGAGCAATTTCTGTTGTCCTTATTAACAAAGATCTTTGGGAGGTGAAGGTCATTTCAGGCCAGTGCTGAACAGCAATGAATTTGTTAAGTTGTTTTCCGAATGCTGAAAGGAGATGGACGTCAAAACCTGGACATGAACTTAAGGCAGTTGGGCCAGGTTTAAACCTCGCATGATCAGTGGGAATTTGTGTACTTTATTTAATGGGAAGCCTCAATTGCCTTATATAAAAAGTGAGGCAAGTGTAGCATACACCTTTCAGTATTTGGGATGAGGATTACATGAGATAACACGTGGAAAGCATTTACCATAATGCGTAAGGACTACCACTACTATGATCTGTTTCTACTCATAATACTTCTAACATCAAATATGTGTTTTTTCCCTCACACTAAGCAATTCTCTAATTCTCCAGACACCAATTAGTTGTTCTACAATTTAAGTCAAGCCTTACACTATCTAGAGTGAGCATCAGGTGGCACAGATTAAGGACTCAGTCCCACAAGACTCCCCCCACTTCAAGATACCCATGGCAAGTCCAGGCAACCTGTACTTCTGACAGACCAGCTACAAAGTCATAAAGTTGAGGGGTTCCCATGACTCTTTCTTGGGTTTGATAATTTGCTGGAATGGGTCACAGAGCTCAGGGAAAACAATTTACTTACTGCTACCAGTTAATTACAAAGGATGTTGGAAAGGTTGTAAATGAACAGCCAGATGAAGTAGTGCATAGGGTGAGATCTGGAAGGGTCCCGAGCGCGGGAGCTTCTGTCCCCATAGAGTTGGGGTGTGCCACCGTCCTAGCATGTCAGTGCATTCATCAACATGGCAGTTCTCCTACTCCTGTTGTTTAGGTTTTCTATGGAGGTTCCATGACATTGGCATGATTGATGAAATCATTGGCCATTGATGACTGACTCAATCCCCAGCACTTCTCTCCTCTCCATAGGTCAGGAAATGGGGCCAAAAGCTCTAGCTCTGTAGTCACAAGGTTGGGTGCCCTGGCAGTTAGCCCCACCCTGAAGCTATCGAGGGGCCCACCAAGGACCACCTTATTATTAGGCTTAAACTCAGGTACGATTACAAGTGACTTATGAAACAAAAGATGCTCCTATCACTCAGGAAATTACAAGAGTTTTAGAAGCTCTGTGCCAGGTACCAGGATGAAGACTAAATATATATTTCTTATTTATATCACAGTATCACACTAAAGCATAGGAAGTTCTCAGTAAATGGAAAATAAATAGTGGTCAACCCCACCTTTACATATTTTGATGCCAAGTGTCAAAAAGGATTATTTATGAAACTCTTCTCACACAAGTTTCCATTTCCTCCTTTGTACACATGAGAGGGCCTGATCAGGTCAGAAGAAATCACATTTCACACCCATGGTTTTTTGAGCCAAAGGCATGGGGGTGTGGGGATGTAGGGAGGCAGGTTGGGATGCTTCCTGCTGGCAGTGGTGTCTCAAAGAGCACAAGGCAGGGAAAATAGGGGATGGGTGGAAGAGGATAGCTAGGGTAGAAGCAAAGGAAAATAAGTACAGAGGGGAGGCAGGGAGAAAGGGAGAAGGGAGAGTGCCATGGTGAAGAGCTGGACTTGCCAGAGCTAATTCTTGTAGGCAATATTAGGGTTTCTTGGAAGGAAATCCCCCGTTATGGACTTGGAAGGTAAAAATCAGTTTCCATAAAAGAGGAAGTATTAGATATACTAAGCTGGATCATGAAGAGGTAAAATATATGAAGATTAAAAAGAGGATGCAGAAAAGAAAAGGACAAAAATATATTAAAAATTAGTTCAACTCCTGCTGGGTTCTTCACGCTCACAGCTGATTAGAAGGTGGGATATATCTGTGTAACATATTTGTGTAGCCTGCTTAGCTCGAAGTCCTCATATACCCCCTACCCCACCACCCACCTTCCCACACACACCCTACTTTTGGGGAGGCTGGCTCTGGGCTTTTTCTCACTGATTCTTGGCCAGAGACAGCACTCCCTTGCCATGGGGGCTCTCTATAGAGGATGTGTGTCCTCATGAGAGGGCAGCTGGCTTCCCTGAGAGCAAGGCACGGGGGAGAGGGAGAGCATGTCCTGGCTTGAAGTGGCAGTCATTTTATAGCCTAATCTCAAAAAGGACATAGCATCACTTTGGCTGTGTTCTGTTCATTAGAACTGAGTCCCTAAACCCTGCATACACGCAAGAGGAGGGGACTTAAAATCCATCTCTTGAAGGGAGGAATCTCTATGAATTTGTGGGCATATTTTTAAAACCACCATCATCCCAAACAGCATTCTCTTTAGTTTCTTGTTCCAAGACTTCCTGCATCCCGACTATGTCTCTGTCTCTGCTTTTGGATTCTTTGAGATCTCTTTAAATATTAAATTCCACTTACTGACTTAAGTTCAAAAGCCCTTTCCAATACCATCTGAAGTCTTGGAATCAGTGAAAACATGTCAGACACGGGCACTTTGCTGTCTTGCAGAAAGTAATGACTTTGGTGGACAGGAGGCAGTTGGAGGTTATCTTAACAGAGGATCAAGCCAATTCCTACACTACAAGGGTAATCACTCCGCAATGAGTTCAGGTGTGCGGTTTCCTAGGCTGAGTCATCTCCTGCTATTTCGTCAGGTCTCCCCAAAACAGGGGTCAGTACACTTCTGTAAAGGACCAGATGGGAAATATTTTTGGCTTTGTGGGCCACATGTGGTCTCTGCCACATATTTTCTTCATTTTAATTACAACCCTTTGAACACATAAAAACCATTCTTAGCTGGCAGGCTGTACCGAGACAAGCCTGCAGGATGTAGTTTGCAGACCCCTGCACTAAAATAATCATAGAGAGGTGCTTGTCGTGTCCTTGGAAATATTTTAGATATGCTTCTCCATACCACCCAGCCATGGTAAGAGTCTTCTTTCTGTGTCTTTCAAATTTCCTAAAAGATCCAATTTATCTTACTTCAGACAAAGAGCTGGGAGTCCTTTTATCAGGTTGGATACATTTTACATAGGATTTCTCTCATTCCTTCAGGGAGACAGAAACAGGTTCAAAAATTAAGTCACTAAAATGACTAATGTGGTACTGTCAGAGAAGAATTATGAACCTGCAGGGTTATGGTCTCAGAAAACTCATATTGCGTTTCTGTGCATCACGTGAATAACAATAACCTTCTCCAACAAGCAGAGTGAAAAATGTGAGGACTACCAGTAAGTATTCCTTACTGCTGGCTAAATGCTGGCACCACACAGGCTTTCTATGGCAATGGGAATTTGTGTCAGAGTTGGCTTTTAATGTGGAAAATAATCCAGTTTCATACTTTGGCTTTTATGTCTTTGCTGTTTTCTAGAACGTCAGCATGCCTCGTGAATGACATTGAACACGCCACAAACCAAACCAAAACAAAAGCCTTTTCTGTGTGTCTTTATCAGCAAGTGAAATCAAAATTCTTGGATAAGAATTCTCAAAACCAAAAAAATCTATGTTTTATTTTTACCAGGGCATTAGTAAGAAATGTATTACTTAGCCCATGAGTTGACAAAAGAAAACGTATTAACATGTATGTGTGATTAATGAATTCATAATAAAAGAGGGAAAAAAGGGAAAAAAAAGCTGAAGGAAGAAACTAAAAGCTGTTCATCATATTAATGTTTTGTAGCCCCAGATAAGTAGTGCTGCTTTCTTATTTTACTCCCATGCCCAAACCTGTAGTACTGCGAAATTGCTGACTCCAGGTCCTACAGGAAAACCGTGCAGAGACTTGAAAACTCTTGCAAGCGTGGGGAGTTCTATGAATAAATAAATTGTTTAAAGGGTCAATGAATCAGGTATAAACCTCGTTTTGTAATCATAAAATCTGTGGTCTCAAGTCTGTTTAGCACTCTTAAGGTTTACCTCATAGGACTCACTATTAGTTGTAATTAAAACTGACCAAAAAATCATAATTTAATTGGCGTTAATAGGACAGACTTTGAAGGGTCATATTTTATTTTGGATACATAATGTTTCTTCCTGAAATTATTTATTCTTGTAAATTATTCTGATTTAAAATTTATTAGCCTGTTGTTGAAGAAATTATTTACTTGCCGTTTATTTGAATGGTTCAAGTAGTATATGCGTATATTTAAGTATTTATCCTAACATTTTCATGTGATCGGGAAAACTTTTGCTCTAACTTGACTATGTCACAAGACAGCATTTGTTACAATACCATTATTTGGGGGTTTTCATAAGAAAACCTATTACAGCCTAAATGTTAAAAATTAAGATCATTTAGACACTTCTAGAAGCAAAAATCTTCTGGGTTCCATAAAACAGGGAAATTGGGTTTATCAAGTCCAAGATCATCTGACATTAGTAATGAGAACTGGGAGAACTAGAATAGTTTATTCTTATAAGCAAACTGCTGAGAAGATAGAAAGACCTGAAAACTTTTCTCAAGCTGTTGCTGTAAGATTGTTCTCCTGCAGTCTTCCTTACGGGTAGTGCTCTATCATCCCTCCACCATCGGACTGTTTCTGTCTACTGCTGCCTGCTACATCCACTGCCTCCTCATGGGGCTCCACCTGTTTAGGGAGGAAGGGGCTCTGCATATTAAATGACTGATCCTAGAACCAATGAGGGGCTCTGCATGTTAAATAACTGACCCCAGAACCAATGAGGTGCTCTGCATATTAAATGACTGACCCTGGAACCAATGAGAGGGATGAGGCATTAGACAGACCGATTCTCATTTTCAATGAGTGCAGTCACTTGCAGAGATCTCTCTTTTCGTAGATCACAAGGCTGCCTGATATATTTTTTACCAAACATATTTCTGTGGAGAAAAGGCAGCTGGAATTCCTTTACATTTATCCAAAAAAAGGACATTTGATAAGGGCAAACTTCTGCAAATTGACCGATTTGGCAGAAAGAACAAAGAACATGCTAGAGTACTCCTTAGTGAGGGATTCATGTGTCGTTTTATGTCTATAGCATTGTACATACTGGCAATGCATAATTGTCTGTGGCCTACTCTGCCACCAGGAGAGAGGAAACAGATGTTCCTATCTGTCTTTTGATGTGGCTTCTGATACTTACATTGATTTGTCTAAAATAGCATCAGCTACCCTAGAAAATTTTTTTCCTAGTCCTTGAGTTGGTTGGCTAATTGTTTCAGGTGACTATTAAGAATGTGGGCCAGGCACGGTGGCTCATGCCTGTAATCCCAGCCCTTTGGGAGGCCGAGGTGGGCAGATCATGAGGTCAGGAGTTCCAGACCAGTCTGGCCAACATAGTGAAACCCTGTTTCTACTAAAAATACAAGAAATTAGCGGGTGTGGTGGTGTGTGCCTGTAATCCCAGCTACTCGGGAGGCTGAGGCAGGAGAATTGCATGAACCTGGGAGACGGAGGTTGCAGTGAGCCGAGATCGCGCCACTGGACTCCAGCCAGGATGACAGTGCGAGACTCCATTTGAAAAAGAAGAAGGAAAAAAAAAGGAATGTGATTATCATCTCAAGACGATCCACTGTCAGCGGGTATTGCCCTGTTACAGGGAAAAGACAGAGACCATTGGGAAGTGGACTTACAGAAAAAAAAAAATCACATAGTATTTTATTTATTCAAAGTGGAGTAAGACCCCAGTAAGACTTTTTGGAATAGATCTAATGAAAAATTGAGGGTAAATTTAAATTCAACATCAGGAGGTCTTAGCACTCCCTGCTCCATACAGTAATTATAGAACTGTGGTTATAGGTAGGAAGACTAGATAATTAGAGTGTTATCAGTAGTCATGGGAGAAGTGACAGGTTCATTACTAAATAAAAGTAATTTACCCTAAATTGAAAATGACAGCTGATGCCTTCTAAAAGCACAGCTTGATTAGAAAGAAACCATGAGGATATTGGATATATGTAGGAGAAGAAGGAATGGCAATAGATCTGAAATCACAAAATATATGCAGAAAGGAGATGACGGGGGTTAGAGTTCTCCTTTTGCTTAGGTTGGTCCCGAGGGCCCACAATAGGCTATATTCTTATTTATGACATAAGGAGAACAGATATTGGAAGCAACTGTCTCAGACCATCACTCAAAATGTACAACCCAGACAAGATCACGAAAGGAAAAAATAAGCTAACAGGGGGTATCAGGAAGTAGCAAAACTATATTAAAATTGACTGTTATATGCACATTTTACTTAAGAAAATCTTATACAAAATTTCTAGAAGTTATTCTAGAGGGATTTCTACTGGGCTAATTTTTTTTCTCTTCATCTATTTGACCTCATTTTTTATTAAAAGATCTCTGTTGCATTTCTCATGGTCACTGTAAGCCAGAATGTCCCCCTTGTTCCCAGACTCCACAACATGCAGTTTTTCCAGGCTGTCAGCTAGGGTGGAATGCAGGGTGGCATCAAAGCGTGGTGACTGACAGCTTGCATTTAGCTGGCAAATGATGAAGGCTCAAATCGTAATTCTGCTCCCTGCTAGCTGTGGGTGCTTTGGAGAATTGCAGAGACTAGAACAACATTTCTCCACCTAAAAAATAGAATATTCATTATATCTGTATTATTAAGTTGTTAAGAATGTTCTTCAGGATAATTCAGAGCTTTTGCAGTAGAGGTCGACACCATTCCTCATTCTTCGCATCTCCGTCCAACCACTCACCAAAGCCAGTTGGTTCAGTCTCTTGAATCTCTTTTCAGTCCATCCTGTTCTCTCCCTCCTCACCTGCTGCCCCTTTATCTCAGGCTTCTGCTATCTCTTGTGGAGTATTTCAAGCAATTTCAAGTGGGTCTTTCATGCTATTACATATTCCTACCCCACAAAACAGCCAGGTGAGAGATAACCCACCCATGGCTCCCAGCTGCCCCCGTAGACGTGCCTCACTCCCAGCAAAGAGCACAAAGCCCTTTCTAATGTGACCACGGTCTTCACCTGGCTTCAATCCTTCCCCACTCCATTCGTTGTCTGCTCCAGCCGTACTAAATTACTGTGACTCCCCAAATGTACATGCTTCCTCTCACCTCTGGGGCTTGCTCCCCACCCAGTGAAACATTCCCTCTTTCCTCAACTCATCCTACTTCATTTGCATGAATATTTCCCACTTAGATCCATCGTGAAGCACCCGCCATCGGCACT
Organism: Pan troglodytes; assembly: GCF_028858775.2. Classification (NCBI taxonomy): domain Eukaryota; kingdom Metazoa; phylum Chordata; class Mammalia; order Primates; family Hominidae; genus Pan; species Pan troglodytes. The sequence continues at coordinate 22,440,854 of NC_072419.2, forward strand.
CCCGCCCCATAGGCCCCTCGTAAGTCTTCGAAGATGCCAAAGCCTTTCTCACATAAGAGTTCCTGGACGTGCTCTTCACTCCACCTAGAGCGATCATCCCTCTCTCCCCTTTTACCCCATTCATTCCTACTGATTAATTTTGCTTCACAAGTGCCTTAGGCTTATCAGCTCAAATGCCGCTTCTACAGGGAAGCCCTCTCCAATACTCTTGTTTGTTAGAAGCCATCTTAGCCACCTACAACCTACATTTCCCTTCATTAGCACTTATCATGATTGAGGATACTATATTTGTGTAATTATTTGGTTTAAGAATCTCTGAGAGCAGATCCCTCCAAGCACATGCTAAGACAAAGATTCAAGGGCCAGCAGTTGATCTGGGGAGTGATTCCCAGGAGGGGCCAGTAGGGAAGCGGTGAAGTGAGATAGAGAAGGGGAGGAAACAAAAACAGGTGCATGAACAAGTAGATTGTCCTGCGGGCAGCTGAGACTCAGTCCTGCCGGAGGACTCCGGGAAATAGTGTGGATGTGCCTCCGAGGAGTCCCACTCCAGGGGCATGGATGCCAGGGTAGGGGTATTTGTTCGCTCCCTCCTGTCCGTCATTGGTTGAGGGCTGCTTCTGGGATATTAACTCCCCAGCACCTCAGTATTGGCAGGACAAGCATCCTGTTGAGACCAGAAAAAGCCTTCGGGCCGCATATTCAGGAGAAGAAGCCTCTGGTGCATGCAGAAATCAGAGGTAAGTGCCAGGGACGATGGCCAGGGCTTTGACAGCTGTGGCTACAATATCCATCTGTCCCACTGGACTCAGCTCCACAGCTCTTTTCCCCACTAGTTATCTCTAGAGCAGCACTGTTCAACAGAAATATACCATGAGTTACAAATGCATATGTTGTTTTACATTTTTCAGAAGCCACATTTATAAAAAAGGTGATATTAATTTTAACACTATATTTTACTTAACCCAATAGATCAAAGTAGTATCATTTCAACATACAACCAATATGAAAATCGTTCCTTAGATATTTTACATTTTTTCACACTACTTTCAAAATCTGACATATATGTAACATTCATAGCACATCTCAATGTGGACTTGCCTCGTAGTCCGTGGAGTGCCCATAGCCATGTGTGGCTAGTGGCTATCACAGTGGGCAATACAGCTTTAAAGGACAGAGTCTGGGAGAGACTGAGACCTCAAAAAATACTCAGTGACAAAAGTCTCAGCTGGGGCAGTGCCTCCCCTGGGCAAATTTCACTGACCGCCTCCAGGACTGGAATTAGGTGCTTACGAGCACCTGCTGCCCTCCCTGCTTCCTCCAGCACAATGTTAGCTGTACCTAACTGGGTCTTGTGTTCACTCATCTGTCTCCCCAGCATGCTCCTGGAGGGGGTGGGCCCCCAACTTGTTCATTCCTGTGTCTGCAGCACCTGGTGCAATGTCCAGAACAGAGGGAGCTTCCCCAAAGTTTTGCTCAATGATGAATCCATTTTAAGATAAGGTGATTACATTATCATCTTTAGTGAAATTTTAGTGAAAAGGTAAATTCTATACATTGATTTTATGAAAAGTCTATTTTTGTCTCACAAATATTAGTATAGCCGGGAGGGATTATTCAACTCCTGGCTACAGAGATTCAGAATTTGGACAATGAACAATGCAGTAATAAAGTGGGCGTTCATAGCCACATGTAATTAACAAAAATAAATCGCAGCATACTTTCTACTTTTACCTGTTAATACTCTAGAGCCTAGACCAATTGTATTAGTCTGTTTTCACGCTGCTGATAAAAACATACCCGAAACTGGGAACAAAAAAAGGTTTAATTGGACTTACAGTTTCACATGGCTGGGGAGGCCTCAGACTCACGGTGGGAAGCAAAAGACTCTTCTTACATGGCGGTGGCAAGAGAAAATGAGGAAGAAGCAAAAGCAGAAACCCCTGATAAACCCATCAGATCTCATGAGACTTATTCACTATCATGAGAATAGCACAAGAAAGACCGGCCCCCATGATTCAATTACCTCCCTGGGTCCCTCCCACAACACATGGGAATTCTGGGAGATACAATTCAAGTTGAGATTTAGGTGGAGGCACAGCCGAACCATATCACCAATCATTCTCAAAGAGTGGGGCCACACTCATAGCAGCAGCATCACCCAGGAATTGATTGGAATTGCAGTGCTCAGGCCCTGTCCCATCTCCACTGAACCAGAACCCAGCTATTTGTGTTTTAACAAGCCCTCCAAGGGCCTCTAATGCACAGTGAAGTTTGAGGACCAGTACTCCAGATAGAGTAATTTCCAAGTTACTCCTTTAGAAGGAAAGCAGGAGATCTTAGACAAGAGCTTCCTGTGCCTAAAATTCCACACAAACAAAACATTTGGTTTATCTGCCTAAAGGTGTGTGGTTTCTCCACTTGCAAATTAATTTCATATGAAGTAAAGAGAATATGTTGAGATTTATTCTGGTACAATGTCAAATAGCGATTAGCAAAACATTTGGCTAAACAAAGCCATTACTGGAAATCTGTAATTTTTAAAGAGAGATTAAATACACATAGACCGCCCTCTTGTTTTTATACTTGTCAGTCAGCTTTGGGGTGGTTGTTGAGTTTTATCATCTATGGGATCATACTGAGGGCAAGAGCACATTTTTGGAAAAAGTTCATACAAAATCATGGGAAACCCATATATTGCTGTCATCCTGAACTTCAAAATTCCAAATCAGCATCTTAAAAGTTTTTTTCCTACTACTTGAAATAGCATGTCTCAACACGGAAGAAACAAGTATTTTAAAGGAAGAAAGTGGTAGAAACACAGAATTGGTTTTTGCTTCCCATGATAATATGGTGCTGTCCACAACCTCAGATATATGTGTATTGAATTATACCTTGGAGAGAAAATAAATTAGGCTATTCAGAGAGCAGGAGACTTTCCCTTTGTGAGTTGCCCCAGATAGACACTTGCACTCACACATGTACATCTTCAATCGTTGACTTCCCAAAGAGCCATTTGGACAATGACAAGTGGAGAATTGAAGCAGTTACCCCTTTCATCCAGCAAAAATACCCAACATTTATTCATGTCTACATAGAGGAAACAATTTTTTTTATTTTTCTCTGCATAATAATCTCTAGCCTCAGTTTCACTTTGTGCAGGCAGACACATCTCATGAAACCTTTGCATTCCTCTCCCTTCTGTCAACTCCTAAAGGGAAAGGCTTTTGTCTTCTGAATAGCCTAATTTATTCTCTCTCCAGCATCTTGAACGTTGTAGGTACTCAACAAACATTAATTGATGACAAAGCTATATAACAGCTTTTGAATTTATTCATGGGATGATTCTTCTATTTAAAGAACATCTTTATATACTTTCCATTCTTCAGCAAAAAAAAAGCAAAGAAAAAAAATGTTTCATCTTGCCAGTTCTGTATTTAACATCTGCACAGAGCACAGTGTGTGCCTGTTTTAAACAAATGTGTAGGCTCACTGGTTATCTAGATTCAGGAATGTAAAGGACAATACAGAGAAATGTAATTTTTAGAAGAAAATTTAAACTTAGGGCTTAATGAAAAAAATGCAGTTGCTGTTTTATCAGAGAGAGTGAGAAAGGGAGAGAACAAGGAAATCCCATTGTAATGCTATTATGCTAACCTCATTTTGGCCATGATTTTCCCAGTTATAGAGTGGACACCAGGTTATGTGCATATCTGAGAACTGGCATAATTTATCATCAATTTGCGAGCACAGAACAGCTAGTAGAATAACTGTGTCAGTATAAGTTGATTTCTAACCTCAGTTGTACCGTGAAGTCATTGGAAGACTTTGGGAAAGTTACTTAATTCTCATTTGTTAGTTACTTTTAAAAAACAGCCACATGAATATATTTCTTATTATTGTCATTCCTTAATAGTTATTGATTGTGTACAGGATGCTTTGTATCTCTGCAAGGCACTGCAACTTCCCCAGGGAAGCCCACATTAATGAATAGTGTTTATAAAGTACTTGGAAATCCTTGGATTAAAAACTGACGGTATCAGAGTAAAAGTATTTGTATTAACATGCCATATGGGAGAACCATATGTTATTTATTAAGAGGCTATGTGTGGTATTGAAAATAGCTCTCTGGTGCATCACTTTGTGCTATTTTTATACCAAGATATGCCACGGCAAGTTTTGGTACGCTTGGGTCATACCTTCAATGTTGAAATGCCTCAAAATTCAATCCTTCCACAGGTATTTGTTGAGCTCCTTATTGAGCACTTGACTCTCTGCTTACCATTACACAACACATATGGAAGGCCCAGTGGCACCTACAGTTTCATGCATTTCGTCTCTTTGAACACGTGTTATTAAACTGAAGTCCCCGTTAACAGACACACGGGCTTAAAAAATTACAGGTTCCATTTTTCCTCTTCCTTCTACATGGACAATGCTGTTTTGAGACACAATGATAGAGATAGAGCTGACACGATTGTCTTGTCTGTCCTAATGGTTGAAGACTAACCCATGAAGCTTGCACCCCTTCTGTTAATGGGGCATGGATGCAGCACTATTTGAGTTTATTTTGGGTAGAACTGGCAGCCAGGAGAGCACTGCCCAGCATTTCCCCAAACTGGCTACACATGCTGCACCACCTTCCCAGAAGGCTCTAAGTCATTAGTCTGGAGAACTATATTCTAACGAGTTCCATACAAAATCTGCCCCCGCCGGGGGAGGCAATTCCTTCTCTTAGCTAATTGCTCTAATAAGGAGACAATGGCAATGGGTGTATTATCACAAGGTCCTGAGATCTTATGTCGGGGCCAGCATCCTTGAAAAATTCTGTTCTAAATGACATGTGGAACCTCATGCTTCATAAAGTAACTGAAAGATCCTGGAATAGAAGATAATCTACCTCTTTTTTTCCTGATTCATTTGTGAACTATCCAGACAAGGCCAGGTAAGGCAAGAGCATATTTCATTAACTGGAGAATATTTATTGAACCCCTACCAGGTACTTAGGAAACATTGTTTCACAAAGCAGACAAAGACCCTTGCCTCCGTGGAGCTTACATTCAAGGAGGGGCAGGAACACATAAACAATGAACATGATACTTACCTAAATTAGAGGATATGATATATTAGAAGATGATGGACAATTGAAGAACCAAAGAGAAAAAGTTGATCGGGATAAGAAGGATGGAGTGTGTGAGGGTGGGGAGATGATGCAATTTTAAATGGAAGGTTCAGTACAGATCTCATTGAAAGGGGACATTTAAGCAGTAACTCGAAGGGGCTGGAGAGAAAGCACTGCAGGTGGAGGGATCAGGCAATGCAAAGGCCTGGGGAGAGGAGACTCCAATGTGCTGGAGGAACAGCACAGAGGCCAGCATGGCTGCAGCAACTGAACCAGCAGGATACTAGGAGAGAATGAATGAAGACAGAGAAACAACGAGGGTCTCCACCACGCAGGGTCTTGCTGCCATCAGAGCATTCAAGCAGGGGAGTGGTATGAGCTGCCTCACACTTTAAAACAAACCAGCTAGTAGGCTGAGAAGAGGTGTTGAGAACAAGAACTGAAGCAGCAAAACACATCAGGAAGCCATTGCCACCACCCAGGAGAGAGGGGATGGAGGATGGCCCCAGCCGGCACTAACTATTAACTAACTATTAATACTTGTGCTCCCCACACTTCACCATTTGATTTTTGGGAACCATTAGTTGAGATCAAAGACACATGAAATGTTTAAACAAATCCACAATTTAATGAAGTTCAAGCAGAAGCTGAGATAGATATCATACTTCATCTGCCTAGAGAACTGAAATACGATTCAAGGAAAAAATAATTACGCTTTGGGGGAAAATGAAATTTCCCTCCTAATCCCTTGACATGTGTTTATGGAGCCCTTAACAGATAAGGCACTGTGCTGGGTGCCAAGGACACCACAGAAAAAAGAGACATCTCTCTGCAGAGGGCTTATGGCTTAGCTCTTGCAGGTGAGCAGAGGTCTCAGGAATCTGCAAGGCAAGAAAGAGAGACTCCAGGATTTGGCATGATCTGGACCTGTGTTTAAGTCTCAGCTCTGCCACGAACTGTGTGACTTCAGGGAAGTGACTTTGATCTCCCACAGCCTTGATTTCTTCATCTGCAAAAATGGAGATAAAGTCAAATACGATGGTATGACGTTCATGGTTATGTGTGTGAGGTGTGTGAGCGTGTAAAGGCCTGGTGCAAAGGAGACATCTATAGGAAGCGGCAGCTACGACTCCTGCTAGGTGGAGACTATTCACTGCACACCTTTTTATCTGCACTAAAAGATGCACATGAGGCTTTTCATTAAAACAATGAGGCAGCCAACACGGAAACTTTTCTAAGAGTAAGCTATTAAAATAGATCAATCAGCTAATGACACCTCCAGACAAAATTTGTAAAGATTTGGAACTAACATTCCCTCCCTCCTTTCCTTCCTTCTTTCCTTTCTTCCTAAAGCCATTAAGCAGGACTGAGAAAAGTAGGTGTTTGCATTGGAGAGAGGATGGTGCTGAGGGGTCACAGAGTTTGGACAGAGTCGGAAGGGCTTCTCTGTCCCAGACTACTGTGAACTAAAGAGACACAACAACTGAATGCTGTATGATCCTAGATTGCTGTTAGGTTATTCTTGAAAATTGGCGAAACACAAATGTGATCTGTAGCTTAGATAGCAGGAATGTCATCTATGTTAATCTTTTGATCTGGATGGTTGTATTGTGGTTATGAAAAAGAATGTCCTTGTTTGTAGAAAATATATACTAAAGTATTCAAGGCTGATGGGCATGATTAGGACGTGATTATGTCTGCAACTTACTCTCAAATGGTTCAGGAAAAAAAAGTTCTTGTCCTGTTCTTGCAACTTTCTGTTGCTTAAAATTATTCCAGAATAAAAATACCTTTAGCAATAAACACAAAACTTTAGAGTTGTAGCACTGCACTCACTTGATATGAGTGCCAGAGGGGTTTGATTCTCAATATATGTTGTGTTCAATGTTAATTGAGTTAATCCAGATGAGATTATCATTTCCCACATTTTTGCTGTTTCATAATTTACATATCTTACCCAGACAATAAATAGTTACATTTCTAAGTAGGCAGTAATAGGCCCCAACATCAGCTAAGGCTGGGTTGAAACTGTCCCCTGCTGCCATCACTTGCTAGCTGTGGAATCTTAACACGCCTGTGTCTCAGTTGTCTCATCCATGAAATGCAGATAATAATACCTGCCTCGTGCAGTTTTTATGAGAATGAAGTTTGATAACCTTTGCAAAGCATTTAGACACTGAGTGGAACATATGCAATATTCAATAAGTGTTAGCTGGTATTAGCTAATATTCTGTTGCTCATAGAGCTCTATAGTTAAATAAACCATAAACATCATTATATTGATGGCAGTGCAGACTCTTTAAGAGCATTCCTCTGTTATATCAGCTAATTTTACTTTTCAAATATGTACCTTCTAGAGAATTTTGGAACATATGAGATGAAAATATAGATGGGGAAATACAAAATTAAAGACTAGATTTTTTTATAAAAGAGTGCTAATTTTTTTTAAAGTTAACTTAAAGCCTTCCTGAGCTGACAAAAATAAACATGTGTATTAATCAGCTATTGCCATAATAATGCTGTGCAATAAATCACCCCAAAATGCAGTCCCCTACAACAAAAATATTTATTCTCATGCTCACAGGTCTGTAAGATGACTATGGTTCAGCTGATGTAGGCTGGGCTCAGTGGGGTGGTTCTACTGCAAGCTGTGAGTTGCTTGGGCTTGGTTCCAGACTGTGACTTGGGTTCAAACTTGCTCCATGTATCTCTCATCCTCCTTAAGCCAAGAGCTACAGGGGCATCTTCTTGTCATGGCAAATGTCAGGAACACAAGCAACAAATCCTTTTATGCAGCCCATGTAAATCCTTTGCTCACATTCTCTCCACTAGCATTTCATTAGCTAAATTAAGTCTCATGGTCAAGTCCAACATCAATGGCATGGAAATATTCTCTGCTCACAGTGGGAGGACACTGATTTTATATATATATATACACATATACACACAATCTTATTATAGGGGACTGAAGAATTAAGACCAATAATCTAATCTGCAAAGCACTGGTTTTGAATTGTCCGTAGTCTGTCTGTGCCCAGAAATCTATAGACCTTTAGAAGAAAAGACAGCAGTATACCAGCAGGAAGTACACATCAGATTGTTTCCCCAGTATAGCGATGGATTTATTTAGACTTATGTCTTGTTTATCTTCCTATCACCATGTAGCGTTCACAAAAGGAACTACAAATATCAGGATAGCAATCCGTGATCATGTTGTTGAGATTTTGCCCTTACAAAACTCTCCCATGTAGAGTCAAACATGGACTGCTTTCTTATCATAGTCACGTTGCAGCAGGAGCCTCTTATTTTATTTCTATAAAATTTCTGCAATGTTTTTGCAAACAGTACACATTCGATAAATATTGGTTGAAAGAGTAGGAGGCAGAGTACTAATATGGGAGAAATTAGAAGGACACAACCAGTAGAATTCTCACAGGTTTCTGTGCTTTTTCAGCATGGGAAAGTAAAGTGTTATATCACACTCGACATGAATGCTATGGAAATTTATCATCTGAAGTAAATATGTGATCTTAAAGGAATATTAACTGAGAACATTTAGCTTCTATGTGGCATTATTTAAGCTAACAAAATAGCCTCGCACTTCCCTATATTTCTTCACCGTTATTGTAAGGCTTTTAAAATCCCTTCTAAAAACCTCAAGTTTACACATCCCTCTACTTAACTTTTTATTGTTTATGTGCTTCCTGTGACGATAGCTAGACAGACAAGGCTGATAAAAAAGAAAGCTTGTCCTTATCAAAGACTTACGGGTAACTGTGTTAATGTGCCTTGCTTTTTCTACCAGTGGAAGCCCCCTATTTCACTAAGAACTCACCCATTTGCAGCATTTAAAATGGATGGAAAGTTATAAGCCAGCCAAAATGTCCTTCTAAAAGAATGAAATGAATGACTAATCTAATTGCCCAAGAATGCATATGCTGGGCTTGGAAAATAAGCCTTCTACATTGGTTCCCCCTGCTGGATTTGAGGATGCACTGTCTTGGAAATTGATGAAAGCAATATACCTGGACCTTTTTATCTGAGGACATGTTACTGGAATGGCAAATCCAGCATTCTTCTAGAAAGAATTTGCTCTGTGATAAACGTGCCAAGTGTTTCTTGAGTTTGCTTCCCCAGGGCAGAAATACTGCAAATAGAAAACAGTGCCACTGAGACTCAAAGAGAAAACAAAAGCATGCCACTCAGATGTCTGTTCTAGGGAGGGGGGTAGCACACAAGGAACTAAGGGTAAAAACCCAGAAGCAGTAGACTAGGTAAACTGCCAGACTGGTTGTTACTATTAGAAAGCTGGATTTCAGGGTCTGACCATGGATTTCCTTCTTATGCATTTACAACTATTAGAACCAATTCCTCACCTTTCTGTAATTTAACTGCTGTTTTTCTTTCCCTTCTTATCTTCCTCACTTCATAAGTAATCTCCCTACCCCTACTCTGTAGAAGATGTGGTAACCAGAGTAATTTCAAAGGAAGCTTGTCACCTGCAAACTTCATGGCTATTGTGAAATGTGTTAAAAGGTCTGTCTTTTGAGGGAGACAGAGAAGCTGGCAGATTTTTCCTGCTTGACTCAGAGTCCATTTGGTGGGAGGAAAGGGACAGATATTGGCTAAGTTTTTGGCACATGCTCCTGCACCAACTTGGCCTTGTTAAGACAGCAAGAACAGCAGAAGTGACTATTTCCTCCCTAAGCAAAGGCCAATGCTGTTTCCTTCATGGAGAACCAGAACAGGGAAAATATCAGATAATCATGTAGTACTTGTAAATATGCCATTTAGAACACTGAATTTAAGTGGCATGCAGAGCCACCCCAGGTTCTCATATTATATTCAGGCCAGGTGTGGTGTCTTATGCCTGTAATCCCAGCAGTTTGGGAGGCTAAGGTGGGAGGATTGCTTTAGGCCAGGAGTTCAAAACCAGCCTGGGCAACAAAGCAAGACCCTTTCTCTCCAAAAAAATAAAAAATTAGTCAGGCTTGGTGGCATGTGCCTTGTAGACCCTGCTACTCAGGAGGCTGAGGTGGGAGGATCGCTTGAGTCCAGGAGTTAAAGCCTGCAGTGAGCTATGAACATGCCACTGCACTCCAGGCTGGACAACACAGCAAGGCTCTGTGTCTATAAAAAAAAAAAAAGTAGTTATATTGTGTCCACCGTCACAAACGGCACAGGGCTAAGCCAACACAGGGGATCCTGTACGTATATTTATTGACTGCATTCTTCGCCAACCTCAGAGTATCATTCTTTTTTCTTTTTTTGTCCTTCTATTATAAACTTTTTTCCCCATTTAGGTCAAATCTAAATGTTTCCCCATCTGAAACTTTCTTCAATAGGTTGTTTTCCAGAGCTGCAGGTAAAATGCTTCCCCACTGCTTCTGAGGCTTTTGTTTCAGCTCTGCTACTAGTGGCCTCCTCTTGGGAGGATTCTCTTGCCTCGGAATTAAGAGTTGGTAGGAGGAGGAGATGGCGGGTCAAAGCACTCAAGCAAGACAACGTTAAGTGATTCAGTCCTGCTTGTGGGTCAGGAATTTTTAAAGGGCTCAGCTGGATGTCTCTTCTGCTCCTTGTGACACTGGCTGAGGTCACTGCTCAGCTGCATTTGGTTGGCAGCTGGCAGGGTGGAAAGGTTCAAGAAGGCTTGGCTCACAGGTCTGGCCCTTCATGCTCCCCACACATCTTTTCTCCCTCTCTCCATGTGTCTCCCTCCATTTGGCAGGCCAGCTTCAACTTCTTTACAGCATGGGGACTGGCTTCCCAGGGGGAGAAAGTAGAGGCTGCCAGATCTTGCAGGGTAGCTTGTAGGTCCCAGAATATCACTTCCACCATATTTCATTGGTCTAAAGAAGTTTCACAGCCAGTCAGGACTTAAAGAGAAGGAATGGGCTCCACTCCTTCAGAGACAAAGCATTTGTGGCCATCTTTAACCCACATGAATATTGGTTGGTAACTTCTGCTTCTGTTTTCTGTACTTCACTATATGTTTTATACTTTATTCTTATGTCTTTGTATAAATTCATCATTTTTATTTGCTTCATTTTCCAAACCAAAAGCAATTTGGAGACCCTCCCAGCAATGAGTTATAAAACCATGCCTATACTTAACCTTCAAAAAGCTTATTATTTCTACAGATAAATCCACAGATATAGTAGCTATTTTAAGAAAAAAGAAAGTTTCAGATAGTTGCTAATATACAGCCTTCATTGCACCTGACCAGTTATTTTTCAGATAGCTATATATGATAGCATAAACTCAACCAACATAATCTGTTCAAGACAAAATATTTTATAGCATAGGTATGTTAGACTGCCGTATGGAAGTTAAGTGAAAATTGACCTTTTTTTTGCAGCATATATCATACAGAGAAATAAAGGGTGAGAAACTTAGCCAACCTTCCTTACACAGTGCATGTTACTTAAGTCAAGGGAGAAAAGTGGACTGGAGTTGAAGTTTCTATTATATTTTGGGAAATGCCGAGCAAGGAGAGACTTGTTACCGGGACTGCTGAGTGAATTTTGTTTACTGCAGTTAAACATTTCATCTAGCAAATCATGTGAGAAGGGATGAGTATAAATGCACTTATTTATGTAGGTAATTTTTCTGTTTCATGCCTCTGATTCATCTCTCTGCCTGGCTTTATGGGGAGTCATGCTACATTGGTTACAATTAATTTCAGTGCTGCATATTAGCCGTAAAGAGATATTTCACAAATTGACTTGATGCATTTTTTTTCCTCTGTGGTTTTCTTGAAAGATGAGAACGGTCCAGAGGAGAAGCAAAGTGTGGAAGAAATGGAAGGGCAGAGCCAAGATGCAGGTAGGCTCAGATTTCTTTTGAGAAGTCACCTAGGCCTCATCTGCAGAGGTGAACAGTAACTTCACTCAATGCTATTGTCTGAAAATGCTTATACATTTCACCAGATGAACTCCAGTGTTCATTCAGGGTCTCCCTCAGGAAGCCACCATCTCCGATAACTATGAGTTGAGTGCTTTCAAACAGAGTGACACATTCTCACATCTCATTCACCAATTCAATTTTCTGCCCTATAACAGTTTGGCTGGCAAAGCTCTAAGAGGGACGGGCGGAGGTTGAAAGTGCCAAGGCAGAGCTTGGCTGAGTTAGGTCAAGCTCAAATTAGTACATTTAGCTTGAGGGAAAAAATGAAATAAAAACTGATGAAAGGAAATGAAGAAGAGGCTTGGCCTGCACAGTGAGTAGAATGTTCTTTAGTGTATTGCATTAAATTTTGAAGAGCTATGCTTCAGGTTATTTCTCTGCATATTGCAGGAGATGGTGCGATGGCCCTGACTACCCCACACACAGAGCTCTAAGTAAGATCTAAACCCTTCCTGACACCCCCTCTGTTCACTAAAGGACAGATGTGTCCATTGAAAGTTTATATATTCCACACTGTAGATTATAAATTGAACATTTTAAAATAAAATAGCACTTAAGGCTCAAAAGGGATTGAAGTCACCTGTGATTTATTAGCTCTTCCTATCCATTTTTGTACTCAGTCATGCTCTCCTTTAAAAGAATGGTAGGCACAATCATTCACTCACCAACATAACCAGCAAAAAAATAAAAATAAAAATCCCTGTTCCCTTTAGTTTCCCAGTTATTCTCCCAACTCTAATAAGCCCCATGGAGGGGCACTTTTGAAATAGTGAGCCCTACTGTTTGCCAAGCACATCCTAGGCCATATGCTGAACTCTTGGAATTAAACCAGGTAGTGTGATAAGTTTTTCACTGTAAACTTCTTACATTAACCTGGGAGATTTTGCTAGGGATCTGGAAGCTTTTATTATTAACCTGGAAGACGGAATTGAAGAAGGCCAATCAGAGAAAGCACTGAAGCAAGGCAGCAAGGACTTTGTGTACCTGTGACTGGGTCGGCCGGCGTCCTTTGCTGCAAGATAGTCCTTACAATGAAATGAATTTCTGATGCAGAAAACTGTTGTTATCCAACCCTCCCCCACCCCCAACCCACACATTCTGCTCCATAGCAGATGAGTGAAAAGCTGTCACTGTTTTTATTGTTTGGGGCTGACAAGTATTAGTCAACAAACTGCTGACAGCTGAGGCCATTCTGTGACTGTTGAGGTTTCAAAGGTTTTATTCACTCACTATCGTGTCCCAAACTGTTTTTTTTTTGTTTTTTGTTTTTTGTTTTGTTTTGTTTTGTTTTTTTGAGATGGAGTCTTGCTCTGTCACCCAGGCTGGAGTGCAGTGGTGCAATCTCGGTTCACTGCAACCTCTGCCTCCTGTGTTCAAGGGATTTTCGTGCCTCAGCCTCCCAAGTAGCTGGGACTACAGGCACGCACCACCATGCCCGGATAATTTTTTTATTTTTAGTAAAGACAGGGTTTCACCATGTTGGTCTCGAATTCCTGATCTCAAGTGATCTGCCCGCCTAAGCCTCGCAAAGTGCTGTGATTACAGGCACGAGCCACCACACCCAGGCCCAAAGTGTCCTTATTGACAGAGATTGTTTCCCATCCCTGAACATACATATACACACGCACACTCACACACACATATGCATGCACTCACATACACATGTATGCATGCACTCACATTTGCCTGTGTTTGATTTATTCATCTTTTCCCTTTAACCAGTTGAGAACAAGTAGTTTGTAGATTTGAGATCCTTTTGCCTGTGAGGAGGGAGTGGTAGAATGTCAGCCCTCTTCTCCAGCCCTTGAATCTGATAGCGTTATCACCACAATAGGGGCACTTCTCAATGTGAAGAAGAGTCCTAAATGCATCCCTGAGTGACTCCCCTTGCTTTTCCAAGTGAGCTCGCCGGCTGGCACAGAGGCCAATGGCAGAGTCCACCTATAATCCTGGCCAGTGTCAACACGCATTGTTACGTTCACACTGCTCATTTCTTATCCTCCCTAATCAGAGCTCAGAGAAATCGAAGATGTGGTTATGGGTCGTTAAAGCTCTTTTGACCTGCTGGTAGTTTTCCAAAATAAAAGTATCTCCTTTTCATTCAATATAATTTCCAGCTTCAATTTTGATTATATAGCTCTGCAGGCCTCTTACACATCATGAAAAAACACAATCTTATAACAGTGTAATCCAGCAGTTTTGACTGTTGTCATGATCAAATCAGATCAAAGTTGTAGATAATATTCTTCCAAAAAATTTAACAAATACATATCAAGGGTTCATTGTGTCATAGGCACCATTCCAGGCACTGAAGAATAAACCAACAACCAATAAAAACAACATCTCTGTTTCTTTGAAATTTATATTCTGGTGGGGGTTCCAAACAATAAACAAATAAAAATGATAACAACATCAATAGTGATAAATGCCTTGCTGAGAAATAAGGAAACATAGAAGGAATGCCCAGAAGGCAAATTTCCATTGTCTGGGTTTGGGACGGACTCTCTGAGGAAGTGATAGTTAAAATGAGATCTAAATGATGAGATAGTGACAGAGAATTCTGTTCCAAAGGACACCTGACCTGCAAGTAATAGTACATGCATCATGGACAAAAGATAGGCTAGAAAATAAGGGATTTGTGATTTGCTTCCAAATATGTGTTAGTTTTCATGCATATGTGAGTTATCTTTAGTTCCCTGACCCTGCTACTACATAAAAAACTATGAATATGTGTGTGTGCATATGTACTATATATATAGTTTATATGTATAAATATACCATATATGTATAAATATACTATATATAAACTATAGATCCAGGTAGTATATATACACATATGTAATGTATGTGTGTATATATACACACATATGTAATGTGTGTGTGTGTATATATATATAGTTTTTCATGTAGTATCAGGGAATATGTATATATAACTATGTACATAACTATATATCACTATTATATATAAGTATATAGCTATACATATTTTCTGCTACTATATGAAAAACTATATATACACTATATGTGTATATGTATACTATATATACCCTATAGTTTATATATAGTATATTTATACATATAAACTATATATATACTCTCTATATATACACATGTGCACACTATAAATACTTTTTTCTATAGTAACAGGGTTATAGAACTAAAGATAACTCATCTATGCATGAAAACTGACACACATTTGGAATCAAATCACAAATCACATATTTTCTAGCCCATCTTTTGTCCATAATGTGTATATATATATATTCCTTTTCCAGTTATCAGGTATTAAACATTGCAAATGATTTTAGTAATCCTGCCTGTCTAGATTTACTGTTTGAATGGGAGGGAGTAGGCTAGTTAGCTGTTATCCTGGAGGCCAAACATGACTAGAGTCACTAGGGGCTGATGACACTGAGGAGAGAGAGGTCTACTCTAATGCAGTTCATTGTTGCTGTGAGGGGAACAGAGAGTTCCATGTCCTTAGTCCCCATTTTCCCATTCTGTTCTCGGGTGACATGAAAGTTCCTGGTGGCTTCTGGTGACCTGTGCCGAATGCTCCCCTTCTTCCAGGCCTCTGTGCTGACAGCCATCAGAGCTGCTCCCTGCAGTTTGACAGCCTGGCATAATGGAGCAGGAGTGCTGTGCTAAGAAAAAAACAAACTTTAGAAACACGCACATAAAAGCACTTTGTAGGAACTTGCAAGGATATGCTTTCTTTCACAATCTGTTATCAAGAAAAATAATATATCATCCTTTGAGGGATGAGGAAGAAACAAAATGCCAAAGGATACTACTAGCAACAAGTGGCATTCTTCACTAAGAAATAGATTGTAGCTCATTGGTCTCTGACTTAACTGAAGGTTCCTGTTTCACTAACTATAAAAGAGAGTCCCAAACCACTAGCCCCTTCAAAGAGCATTCAGTGTATTCAAGCATGCGGCAGGCTCATGCTTTCTTTGGTGGAGAGTGGAGGGAGGTGCAGGGCAGGAAAGCCACAGCTGGACTTCTGGAAGGATGAACTCTGAGGCAGTGTTTCTTTTCTGCTTTATAGATGGTGTCAACACTGTCACTGTGCCCGGCCCTGCTTCAGAAGAGGCAGTTGAAGACTGTAAAGATGAAGGTATGAGGCTACTAACTATATCTAATAATTGCAGACTCTTAAAAGAGACTATTTGGGCTTGTTTACATGGAAAAATGAAGCAGCAAGTCAAATATAACTAGGTTTTCTTAAGTGTCTCTGTTTCCAATATAATTGACTACACCACCTACTCTCTTTTATTGCATACCTAGCCTGTATAGAAAATTTATATATATATATATATATATATATATATATATATATATATATATATATGTGTATATATGTATATATAACATTTACATTTGTTCCTTTGGAAAATAACTGTTTATGAAATGAGAGAATGATCAGAGAAATTATGTTTAGAGATGTTTATTTAAAACACCAGAATTAATCAGTTCTGCTCTTTACAGCCACTCATCAGGAAAAGATTTGAAAGAGTGGCATTTGAGGACCACCAACCAGGGAGCACCATTTTTCAAAAAAGAAATGTTTGAAAGGCATCCTTAGAAATGAATCTTTGGCAAGAGCATCATTCTCCATTCTGTCAACAGTTACTATGAGAAAATGTTTCTGACCCAAGTATTTCCAGAAAAAGTAAAAAAAAAAAAAAAACAATTTACTTTTCTAGGAGACAGTTTGAGGAAGGAAGAAGTAGGGAGACATTGATCTGGGGATGCTACAATTAAAAAAATATATATCTAAAGGAAAACAAAATAGTGCTTTTTCTTCTCTCTCTAATGGTTCATTGGCAAGTCCCCAGATGGAAAAGTAATATAGGCTTACCTTGTTTTCTTGCACTTCATTTTACTGTGCTTTGAAAATATTACATTTTTTACAAATTGAAGTTTTGTGGGAACCCTGCATCAAGCAAGTCTGTCGGCACCATCTTTCCAACAGCATGTGCTCATTTCGTGTCCCTGCGTCACACTTTGATAATTCTCACAATATTTCAAACCTTTTTACTATTATTCTGTCTGTAATGGTGATCAGTGATCAGTGATCTTTGGTGTTACTATTATAATTGTTTTGGGGTGCTATGTACTGTGCCCATATAAGATAGTGGACTTATTTAGTAAATGTGGTTCTGACTACTCCACTGACCCACTATTCCCCTGTCTGTCTCCCTTTTCTCGGGCCTCCCTATCCCTAAAACACAACAATATTGAAATTAGGCCAATTAATAGACCTACAATGGCCTCTATGTGTTTATGTGATAGGAAGAGTTGCATACTAAATCACACTTTAAATCAAAAGCTAGCTATGTTTAAGCTTAATGAGGAGGGTAGGTATGTTGAAATCTGAGATAGGCTGAAATCTAGGCCTCTTGTGCCTAGTTGTGAATGCAAAGGAAATGTTCTTGAAGGAAATTAAAAGTGCTACTCCAGTGGACACATGAATGATAAGAAACTGAAACAGCCTTATTGCTGATAAGGAGAAAGTTTTAATGGTCTGGACAGAAGATCAAACCAGCCATAACATTCCCTTAAGCCAGAGCCTAGTCCAGAGCAAGGTACTAGCCCTCCTCAATTCTACTAATGCTGAGAGAAGTGAGAAAGCTGCAAAAGGAAAGTGGGACGTTAGCAGAGGCTGATTCATGAGGTTTAAGGAAACAAGCTGTTTCCATTACATTAATGTGCAAGGTGAAGCAGCAAGTACTGATGTAAAAGCTGCAGCAAGTTATCCAGAAGATCTAGCTAAAATCACTGATCAAGGTGGCTACACTAAGCAACAGATTTTCAATGTAGACAAAACAGCCTTCTATTGGATGATGAGGCCATTTAGCATTTTCATAGCTAGAGAGGAGAAGTCAATGCCTGGCTTCAAAGGACAAGCTGGCTCTCTTGTTAGGGGCTAATGCAGCTGGCAACTTTAAGTTGAAGACAATGCTCATTTACTATTCCAAGAATCCTAGTGCTCTTAACAATTAGGCGAAGTCTACCCCACCTGTGCTCTGTAAATGGCACAACAAAGCCTGTATTATAGCATGTCTCTTTATAGCATTGTTTACTGAATATTTTAAGCCCACTGTTGAGACCTACTGCTCAAAAAAAAATGATTCAAAATATTACTGCATATTGACAATGCACCTGGTCTTCCGAGAGTTCCGACAAAGATGTACAAGGAACATAATGTTGTTTTCATGCCTGCTAACACGTCTAGTGTGCAGCCAATGGATCAGGGAGTAATTTTGATTTTCAAGTCTTTCTATTTAAGAAATATATTTTCTAAGACTGTAACTGCCATAGATAGTGATGTCATCCTGTAATGAAGCTGGGCAAAATAAACTGAAAATATGGAAAGGGTTTACTATTCTAGATGACATTAAGAATATTCCTGAGAGAAGGCCAAAATATCAATGTTAACAAGGGTTTGAAAGAAGGTGATTCCAACCCTCATGGATGACTGTGAGTGGTTCAAGACTTCACTGGAGGAAGTAACTAAAGATGTGGTAGAAATGTCAAGAGAACTAGAAGTGGAGACTGAAGATGTAACTGAACTGTAATCTCATGAGAAACTTGAACAAATGAGAAGTTGCATCTTATTTATTAAAAAAAGAAAGTGGTTTCTTGAGATGGAATCTGCTCCTGGTGAAGACAGCAGGTTTGAGAGTATTGAGTTCAATTTTTTGTTTGTTTTTGAGATGGAGTTTCACTCTTGTTGCCCAGGCTGGAGTGCAATGGTGCGATCTTGGCTCACTGCAACCTCCGCCTCCCAGGTGTAAGCAATTCTGTCTCAGCCTCCCAAGTAGCTCAGATTACATGCATGCACCACCACACCTGGCTCTTCTTCTTTTTTTTTTTTTTTTTTTTTTTCTAAGTAGAGACGGGGTTTCACCATGTTATTCAGGCTGGTTGCGAACTCCTGACCTCAGGTGATCCACCCGCCTTGGCCTCCCAAAGTGCTGGGATTACAGGCAAGCACCACTGCGCCTGGCCTGAGTTCAATTTTAAGATAATTTCTACTGTGGGTAAAATGCCATCAAACAGCATTGCATGCCACAGAGAAATCTTCTGTGAAAGGAAGAGACAATTATTGTGGCAAACTTCATCACTGTCTTATTTTAATAAATTACCATAGCTACCTCAACCTTGAGCAACCAAGTGGTGGCCATCAACATTGAGTGGCCAGCAGTGGCTATCAACATTGAGGCAAGACCCTAACCAGGAAAAAGATTACAAGCTGCTGAAGGCTCAGATGATGATTAGCATATTTTAGTGATAAAGTATTTTTCAGTTAGAGTGCATTAACTGTTTTTTAAGACATAGTGTATCTAAAAAATATAACTGATGTCAAATACCCACATAGGCTCTGATAGGAAACCCTAGGTCATCTTAGAGAGACAAATAAATGTGATCAAATGTGATCAGAGCAAAAAGACAGAAAGTGGTGTTCATCTTAAGCAAAAATTTTGGACATACCAATCATTTAGTTTGTGATAAAAATTTTAAAGTGTCATGAAGTTGAGCGGCAGAGTTTAAGAAACATGAAAGAGGGATAATTTAATTTGAATGTGACCATGTTTCAGGCTGGGATTTTTCCTGTTGAGTTGTTTAATTTGGAGATATCACACCTTCACAGAAGCACACTGTTTGTGATGTTTCTTGATGCTTTTAGGAACTCACACCATTAATTGCTTATGCCAGGATCCATGTTTTGGAATACTTTTAGGATTTTTTTTAACATAAAACTTTTAATGATGGTAACTCCATGAAGGAGTTCTGTCATGTATCACAAATTCAGTTCCTATGTAAGACTAAATGTGAAGTTTTATGAGTATTACTGAAATAAGCCATTAATATCTATTAACCTATTAGGGAAAATAGAAATGTTTTGAAATCCACACTAGTATGCAATCTTCTTTCCATTAAAAACAGAATGCCTAGGGTATGATTTTTGCCTTTTTCTTCTGAAATAGCATGTATAGAAAACCACTGTTTTTAATTGATTATCAGTTCAGAGCTTAGACCAGCTTAGAACACGTGTCTAATGCTTATGGAACTATCATCTTGACTGATAGATACCTAGCTTAGAAAAAAAAAATCCATTGAAATCCTTCAAGATTGAGGTCAAGATAAGGTTAAAAGGCAGTCATATGTGTTGAGGATTCATTTCAAACATTCTCCATTATTAGCTTTCATGCAGAAATATCTCTTCTCAGTGACATCTGGGCTATTTTAGAGCTCTGCAGTTATAAGATTGCTTATAGAAATGCTCATTACACTCTCCAATTTAAGTGGCAGAACATTTTTGCTGATCAAATGTCCTGAAGAAGCCCTTGCTCTCTTGAGTTCGTTTTCAGACTTTGATCCTGACCAAGCATCTTCTTGGGCTTTAGAATCACTGATATTATGGACAGGTCTTTTTTTCTCTTTCTAATAAAACTCCCAAGGATTTTGAGGCTCATTCAGTTATTTCCAGCTTTGCTTGTTAGTGGGCTGGCTTTACATTTGTTACAACCTTGGTTTCCACAGGAAATTAGCATCTTCTAGGGTGAAAGTATTGAAAACAAACAAATAAAAAATAAGATGGCTATTGTCACTTTGGAGACCAGATATTTAAAAAATTCGAACAGTCATGTGAAAGTTGAAGAATTTCAAAGGGAAGTATTGTAGCGCAGGTGTCCTCTTTGCCAGCAGTTTTGTTTTAATGTTCTAGACATATTTTCCACTGGGAACCAGGAACCCATGTTTGCTGCCCGCTTACCCCCATGTACTTGCTAACTGTGCCAGCTGCCAACAGAAGGAGATGCAACTGACTGGCTCATGGATCAAGAGCTAGATTGTGAGCTACACACTGATGACACCTGTTCCCAATGAGTCATTAAAGCCATAGGGTGGGCAGGAGTTGAGCTGGGAGCATGAGATATTAGCAGGAAGAATGCTGATGAATAATTCATCCGGAATGCATGCCAAAGATTTGGCAACCAGGATTGAATTGAAATTAACTCCAAGGTAAAGCTGGCCTGGGAAAAGATTTGTGGGTTGGTAGGCATTTTGAGGTTATTTGTGAAATAGGATGTGTACTTATCTATTGAGGACTTCTTTCTCTACTGGTTAAAAATACTCTGTTGATTTAATGGTAGTTTGCACTTTAAATCCTTAAAAACAAATTTAGGAGTACAAGTATTAAGGCTATTTAAGTTAACAAATATACAAGCAATCACATTAAATGGGCATATAAACACAGGAATGTCAAGTACTCCAGATGAAACTTTTACAAAGTTATTATTATTACTATTTAAGATATAGCCAACCTCCTTAAGATAAATAATATGCTCTGTTCTAGTTTTTTCAACACTTCCAATAGCTCATTTTCACCTAGAGCCAAGGCCAAGGCAGCTTTCTGGGGGAAAATAAAGTGCTGTTTAAACTCGTCTTAATTCACCTGCCTTATTATTTAATCAGTACCTAATTTAAATTTGAAGGTCAACTAGACCAAATCATATGCTCATTAATATTAAAAACAAAATCAATTAATACTCAGGTGCATACCCAAGCTTGTATTCCTTTGGAACACCATGTAAGTCATACAATTGCTGTTTTTGGTATTTATGAAATGGGATGTCACCTGGCAAAGGATTTATTAACCCGTAATCTAGTTTCAGACCTCTTGGAAGTCAAAATTGCTGTAGGAAAAGGGGAAAGCTAAGCCAAGAGTCAGCCTTGCCAAAGTGAACAAAAGAGAAAGACTACATACAAGGAAGAGAATTCAGGAGTGTGCAAGAGATGAGAGCACAAATTATTCCAACCACTGAGCACTGTAGGCTTGGCCAGTGGTGTGGACTCAAAATTGCTCTGGAAAATGGTACTGTTTCTGTTCTTTGCCTGAACTGTTGAGGAGAAACAAAACCAAGGCCACCAAGGAATTCCTCTCGAGACTCTCCAGGCTAATTTTTCTTTGTCCTATTCCCATTCTTGGTGTTCACCATCCCCCACTATGCGTCCTCACCCCATCACTCATCAGAGTGAGGACAAGGCTGTCCTGTGCCCTGGATGTGCATTGGTAGAGTGTCTGAATATGCTTGAGTATCTCTGAGTTATCCCTCTTGGATATTAGGAGCCTTAAGTGTAGAATGAAAGTGGCTGTCCTCTGCTAGTGTACTGAAGGGGAAAGAACTAAGATACATTGAGTGTCTCCTGTACACAATGCTTTACGTTTATAACAATGTAGTCTTCATTTCTCAAAAGGGTAACCTGAGACTCAGAGAAGGAGAGAGGAAAAGGGTGTGTGTGTGGGAAGTGAGGATAAGAAAATGATTTTATTATGG
Source organism: Pan troglodytes (assembly GCF_028858775.2). Taxonomy (NCBI): domain Eukaryota; kingdom Metazoa; phylum Chordata; class Mammalia; order Primates; family Hominidae; genus Pan; species Pan troglodytes. The sequence continues at coordinate 22,463,228 of NC_072419.2, forward strand.
TTAACTGCCATAGCTAATACCTACATAAGCTTATACAATCCCTTTAAAAGGTAGTATTTATCATATTTTTAATATAAAAATTATTTTTGCTTATAAGAATAATATATCTTTATTGTAAAATATTTTTTAATGTAAAAATATAAAATAAAAGCATATAGTCATTTTCCCTTTAAGGATTAAATTGTAGGAAAATAAAAGTCTTTATTCTATTGCTTCATTTAACAATAATACTGTGAATATTTGCCCATGTCTTTAGAAGTTCCTCAAAGGCATGGATTTTATTGGTGTCATAATATTTTATCATCTGGTTATCCCACTATTTACATAGCCCAGTGCCCTAATGTTAGATAACTTATTTATAGTTTTCTTCCTATTACAAATAATAGAGAAATGCAGTGCCTACATTTTGGATAAATCTTTGTGCATATCTATGATCAGTTCATCAGGACAAATTCCTGGATTTTATTGATTTACGAGGGAAAAGGTTAAAACATTTTTATTACTTACATATATTTTCTTATTTCAAAAGTAATGTGTGTTTATTACACAAAAAATAAGCAAAAGAAGGAAGGAAAAATATCACTCATAACCCTGGTGCCCAGAAATAAGCACATGTAATATACTGATATATAAACTCTCAATGTTTTTCTAGGCAACCTCATACATATATGGAGGGTTTTTTTTTTAGGGTATTCTGCAATGCATAAAAGTTTGAACCTATCTTTCAAATATAACAGTACATTGTAAAATTCTTCCAACATCTTTTGATGGCCTATCATCATTTAATTGTGTATTCCAGTAAATAAATGTTTATATTCTTATCCAGTCTCAATTTTGAATTGTTTCTGTGGTTTCAGTTTAAATTCCATACTGACCAGAAACATCCTTTTAACTTTGTAAAATGATGATGATCATTTCTGTAAGAAAATTCTAGTAAATGTGAATGCATGCAAATTTGTGTGTTTTCTACAATGAATAGTTTTTAAATTTTTTTGGTTGTTTAATTAGTATATTTATTGTAAAAAATTCAAATAATGGAAGAGAGTAAAAAATATTACATATAATCACACCACCCAGAGATAACTACCATTCTCATTCTGGAGACTATCTGTCATGCATCTCTTTCTGAATATATGAACATACACAGCTTTATGTGAAATGTATGATTGTAATGCAATTTTTCTCTTTTTGTTGCTTATGTTCTCCTCACCATTCAATCACTCAGAGAGTAAAATACATGGACTAAGAGTCTAATCTCTTCTTCCAACTACTTGGGCCCAGATTCCAACCCTACCCTGACTAAGCTGTGTGATCTTTCGCAAATTATTTAGTCTTTCTACTCCTCAACTTGAGTTTCCTCATACACAAAATAAGAACACTAATAGCACCTACCTAAAAAATATTTAGCATTAAAATCATTCCGTCCATTTAAACATTTTCAAGGTGTTCCTGGTACACAGTAGGAGGCTCAAATTTTTTAGTCATTATTAAATATATATATGTTTATTTTACAAATATTGTATTATATTCCACATACCTTGCTAAATCTTGCTCTGCTACAGGCAGCCAAACTTGGTGGAAGTCTCTGCCAGTCAGTTTGCAAAGATCTAATTAATCCATTTTAAAGCTCACATGATATTCCATAGTTTGGCTGTACCATAATTTATTCAACCATTCTCCTATGATAAACAAGCAGTTTTTTTTCCACTCTATTGCCACATAGACTATGCTGCAATAGACATCTTTGCACACATATCCTTATATGCTGATGCTTTTATTTGTATGGAAAGATTCCAGAAATGTGAGTTCTGCTTTCAGCAGTATGTGTTTTTAATAGATGTTGCCAAATTGCTTTCCCAACAGGCTATCGCAATTCATGTTTCTATCAGCAACTGTTATTTTTGTTCTTTCTGATTTTTGACAGTTCAATGGATGTAAAGTAATCTCTCATTATTACTTTTAAAAAGTCATCAGTGTTATTATCCCAATTTTGCAGATAACTGAGGCTCAGAAAGTTTGAATAGCTGGATCAGTTTCCCAAAAGCTAGAACCAGAATTTGGAAGCCAAATCTGTCTGAACCCAAAGCCCATGCATTTTCTATCCACCATGCTGCCTCCCATATCATGAATTTGGAGCAGAGGACTTTCTTTGCCTGAGTGGGTAGGATGCAGGTGTGTCTAGAGAAGGCAGAGGGTGTCATGGGAACCCTGGGACCTGTGCAAGGTGAGCAGGGATTGGAACCACGGCAACAGGGAGGGCAGTTTGGAGCTAGCTGCTTGGTCCACCTCATGACCTTGACCCTAACCTAGGAACTACAATGAAATGAGTACACAGAAACCTCCAGTCATGCCCCTGACTAGATGTAAAACCCAAAGCACTTTGTGTTATATTCCTGGTCCTTTTGTGCTTCCTTAGACCCTGCACGTGCCTTACACTATAGCCCAACTCAGTTATTTGTCCTTTCCCAAATGCCACTGGTCTAAAGCATTCTGCCCTCACGCTGTCACATCCATTTTGTTCTTTATTCTGTGTATGAAAATCCTGATCATTTTTCAGAGTCACTCTCAATATCTTTCTTGCCCTAACTAGAACCTTTACTCCATCCTTCCCTCCCTCCCATCCTTCCTTCTTCCATCACAAATTATCTGAGCAAACATTACATTGACAGAAATTATAATAGATAATACAGGTGAGGGGGATGGTGCATGCATATTTTCACCTTTCTTGATTTCTGTTCTCTTCATTACAATTCACCCCATAGAGTAGTAAACTATCCTGCTTCTCATAAATTTGTTTGTAAACCTTAAATGTTATCATGAACTATATTGTATCAATATTAGTTATATACTTATCTAACTCAGTAGAATGTAGATCTCTTAAGAGTAGGTACAAAATCTCATTCATTTTTATGTTCTCCACAAAGCTCAATGCAGGGGGCCAGCCCCTCCACACCTGTGGGTATTTCTTGTCAGGTGGGATGAGAGACTGAGAAAACAAATAAGACACAGAGACAAAGTATAGAGAAAGAAAAGTGGGCCCAGGGGACCAGCACTCAGCACACGGAGGACCTGCACTGGCACCGGTCTCTGAGTTCCCTCAGTATTTATTAATTACTATTTCCACCATCTCAGCAAGAGGAATGCGGCAGGAGAGCAGGGTGATAGTGGGGAGAAGGTCAGCAAGAAAACATGTGAGCAAAGAAATCTGTGTCACAAATAAGTTTAAGGGAAGGTACTATGCCTGGATGTGCACATAGGCCAGATTTATGCTTTTCTCTACCCAAACATCTCAGTGGAGTAAAAAATAATAAAGCAGCATTGCTGCCAACATGTCTCGACTCCCGCCACAGGGCAGTTTTTCTCCTATCTCAGAATTGAACAAATGTACAATCGGGTTTTATACCGAGACATTCAGTTCCCAGGGGCAGGCAGGAGACAGAGGCCTTCCTCAATCTGAACTGCAAGAGGCTCTCCTCTTTTACTAATCCTCCTCAGTACAGACCCTTCACAGGTGTCGGGCTGGGGAATGGTCAGGTCTTTCCCATCCCACAAGGCCATACTTCAGACTATCACATGGGGAAAAACCTTGGACAATACCCAGCTTTCCAGGGCAGAGGTCCCTGCGGCTTTCCACAGTGCGTTGTGCCCCTGGTTTATTGAGACTGGAGAATGGCAATGACTTTTACCAAGCATAGTGCCTGTAAACATTATGTTAACAAGGCACATCCTGCACATCCCTAGATCCCTTAAACCTTGATTCCATACAACACATGTTTCTGTGAGCTCAAGGTTGGGGCAAAGTTACAGATTAACAGCATCTCAGGGCAAAGCAATTGTTCAGGGTACAGGTCAAAATGGAGTTTCTTATGTCTTCCCTTTCTACATAGACACAGTAACAGTCTGATCGCTCTTTCTTTTCCCTACACTCAACACAGTGGCTTGCACATAGTAGGTCCTCATATTTGTTTAATCAAAAGGAATAAAATGGTGTGTACCTAACAGTTTCTATAATGCTGTTGATGATTTAACAGTTTCTTGGAGAATTTAATTGAGAGCCTTGCATAAAATTAGAGACTTCACATGATTCTAGAAAGTATGAATGGGAAATTATCTGGAATTTTTTTCCACAAGAATTAACTAGAGAATTGGAGATAGAACCTATCATAGAAAATGGGCCACTTTTTGCTAGTGCATCCAATGTTGATGACATCGAAGGCACCCCTCCTGAGGAAATCTCAACTGCATGACGCCTACTATGCCCCAATTCAGCAGGAAGCAGTTAGAGCAGTCATCGGCCAACCTCCCCAACAGCACTTGGGTTTTCCTGTTGAGAGGGGGGATTGAGAGACAGGACAAGCTGGATTTCCTAGGCCGACTAAGAATCCCTAAGCCTAGCTGGGAAGGTGACTGCATCCACCTTTAAGCATGGGGCTTGCAACTTAGCTCACACCCAACCAGTGAGGTAGTAAAGAGAGCTTACTAAAATGCTAATTAGGCTAAAACAGGAGGTAAAGAAATAGACAATCATCTATCACCTGAGAGCACAGTGGGAGGGACAATGATCAGCATATAAACCCAGGCATTCAAGCCAGCAACAGCAACCCCCTTTGGGTCCCCTCCCATTTATGGGAGCTCTGTTTTCACTCTATTAAATCTTGCAACTGCAAAAAAAAAAAAAAAAAAAAAAAAAGGGAAAAAGAAAAGAAAAGAAAATGGGCCACTTTTAATTCTAATATTATAGCCACTTTCCCAAATTTGTTTTTTACTATGATTAAGATTCCTAATAAAAGAAATTCCCTTTCAGAATTCTCTTGTTTCAGAAGTAAATTTTCCCAAAACTGTCACACTGCGGAAATATAAAAGTACATTCAAGCCCAAGACTTTTCCTATTTGTTCACTTTCAGACTTTGATATTCTTCCCCTCTAAGAGAATAAAATAAACTTCTTTTAAGGAAGTACATGTTTATCTACTATTTAATATAGTTTAAAATATTCCTAAGTGGCAATTGGAAGGTAAGTGGTAGTTCCTTTCCAAATACACTTTAATATGCATATATTACTTTTCCTTACTAATTAAGTATGGCTATAATAATATATTTGTAACAGTCAATTCCATTACATGCTCTCTTGGGACATATTTCTAAAGATCTTGTGAATAAGACTTGTAAACAAAATCATCCTAGACTAGGACATGGAGATTATTTGAATGGGTTTACAATTCCTTTGTCCAACATAGTGTTTTGGACCCGAATTTATGTCCAAATAGGTCCAAATTTATATGAGTATCCTTGTGATCATTTTCAAATTTAGTGGCCTTGTTTTTGAATTCCTTGGGCCAAGCCACGAAGCCTTTATGAGTCTCAATTTATTTCAAATTCACATCGCCATTGCTGTGTGGCCTTAGGTAATGTTTTTAGCTTATGCCTCCGTTTTCTGATGTGTAAAAAATGGAATTGTAATAGTATTTATATCACAGGGTTGCTAAAACTGAAAGAGTTAATATATTTAAAGTGCTTACAGCAGCTTCTCAAACATAGTAAACTTTGAGTTGGCAGCATTATTGTTTTTTACAATTATTGTTATTAAATTTATTTGCTGGCTTTAAAATCCTAACTACCCCAGGTGGCACAGTCATATGTCATTGAATCATCACCAAATCAAGAAATATATTGATATGCTAACGCAGGTTAGAGAAGTTCAGTAACAGGTAACATTCAAAATATTTAACAACAGATGTTGCCCAGCCCCTGACCATCAAGATGAGCATTCTCCAGTACACCATAGGGCGTGCACCAGTTGAATATTGAAAAGCAACCAGAGTAAACTATGCCAGCAAGCAGAAACACCTAAGAAATCTCTACCTGGCCCCCATTCCCCAATGGAGATTTGTTAACTGGGTATCTTCGCTTGAATACCAGACATTCCTTAGTGCCTTCCATAGATTTTTCTGCCTGCTTTGTGTTTTATTCTCTTATAGATAAGACCTAGAATGGAAGGTGCCTAGTCCATATTTTGAAATGCTTTTGTGGGCATCACCTAATAAAAGTAATCATAGATCTTCAAAACCAGCACAATTTTTAGAGTGATTCACACTCTACTATACCAGAATAATTATACCAGAATTGACCTGATTCACTAGGACTAGAGAAACCCAAGATGTATACTTACCCAACCAAAAATGCATGAAGTCTTTTCTGTCTACAAATTAAAATCATAATATCTCTGACTCATATTTTTAAATGTTTAACTTTGACTCCCAAAAGTGTACTATTTTTAAGAGTATGTATTTTTCTGACCCTGTCATTTCTTGTTAATTAGTATAAAAAATAATATTTGGAGTAACTCTGTAGAGTATTTCCACAAAAGGTGGTGTGTCTAGCCAATCTGAGTAAACACAAAACATTTACTAGTTAAGTGTAGTCTATTTTTCTATAAAATATCATTCAGGCTAGCTCAGTGGTTCTCAAACTTTAATGTGCATTGGACTCACATACACATTAATATTTGAATTTAAAAATAAATACTGTAATTTAAGAGCTTTTAAAAGTATTTCCAGAGCTAATTTTGAAGGTATGTATTTTTGACACTATATAGATAGGACTGTACTCAGGGCAGGTGGATTCTGACAGCAGCAGGACTCTCATAGCAGGATGAGGAAGGAGGGTGTGTTAACCTAACAGGAGTGGCCTCTGCCCGGGAGTCTCCACAAGGCCACAGAAAGCCCAAAGATCCATGTGTCACCAACTGATCATTGTAAATAAAGTGGACCTGCTTCTTTAACCCTGTCAAAAAAGACAAAAACAAAAACTAAACAAAGAGGTGGCTCTACTGAAAAACAGAAAGCATGACAATAGTTCATGTAGAATGGCACGTCATTGTATTTTGACTGGGCAAAAATGCTGGAAAAAGGCACTTCCTTTGAAGTGAATTCAGATCTATAAGCAACACGGTGGGGCTCTTGCTCAGATATTCCCATGTTTAAAATTTTATAGCATCTTTGATGATAATAATTGTTCTTTGATAAATGAGTTCAGCCGTCAAAACATTTTGGAAACTACGAAATTAGGCAAAGTTAAGTAGTTTTTCTATAACACAGAACTCAGAGCCTTCAGCATGCTAACATGAATTGAAATGCTCAGGGGAGATGGAAGTATGGGGCTTTTCCCACGTTAATTAACTAAATGTGATTTTGTGAAATTTTGTTTGCTTGCTCGCCCCTTTTTTGTTGGTAGAACTTTCTAAAAGTCATACAAAACACAGTTTGGGAAACCATTCCACATCCCATCTGGAAGAACTCAAGAACGCAGTTTAAAGTTTTGATTTTAAGAAGTCATACCCATTGTTATAATACAAAATAGGCAATGGTAAATTACCTTTTAAAAATGGAGTCTGGCCTTCTTGAATTTATGGTTATGGAGTGGTATCGGAAAAACATTCTCTCAAGTTTCAGAAAGGGATGTAGCCTATCTTCGTTTTTGACAATAGGTTTTCACAAGGAGGAATGTTTTGCTCTGACTCTTTTCTAATGGCATTTGTTGTCAGCTATTCTGCCACTGTTCCTAGGAGGATATATTTATCTAGACACACACACACACACACACACACACACACACACACACACACAAAGAGAGAGAGAGAAAGAGCACAGGGGAAGATGTCTCAACTGCTGCATTCTTTAATAAGAAGAAAGGAATAATTGGCTGGCTAGTGGCAAAGACTGGAACATTTTTTAATCAAGTAAAAAGACAAGGTTTAAACATTGATGGCATTTAATGAGAAGATTGTTTTCCTATTTCATTTTGAAATTAGCCCTGTTATTTTGCACCAGATGTGTCAAATTAGAATGGAAAGGCAAAAATTGATTATTTTCCTCAGGCACAAGGGGCAGTGACACTCACATAAACATATATGTGTACTCAAAACATGCAAGCGCATGCATGCACACACACCCTGTTTTGAGAACAAACACAAATATGTGCAAGGCGATATTTCTCCCAGCCTGACTCATACATAAAGGTCTCATAAAGATCTATGGTTTTCAAAAAGCATGTAAACCCATTACACTGTTTCAATTTACGTAAATCACCCGTAAATGTTATCTATGCCAACCACACCTATCTTAAACACGGAATGAGGCAGAATCAATTACCAAATATTCACTGAATTCTATCCTAAACGTGTAATGTGATATGGTTTGGCTATGTCCCCACCCATATCTCATCTTACATTACCACATGTAGTGGGAGGGACCCGGTGGGAGGTAATTGAATCATGGGGGGCAGGTCTTTCCCATGCTGTTCTGGCGATAGTAAGTCTCACAAGATCTGATGGTATTATATGGGGGAGTTTCCCTGCATAAGCTCTCTCTTTGCCTGCCACCATCCATGTAAGATGTCACTTGCTCCTCCTTGCCTTCTGCCATGATCGTGAGGCTTCCCCAGCCATGTGGAACTGTAAGTCCATTAAACCTGTTTTTCTTCCCAGTCTTGAGTATGTCTTTATCAGTAGCATGAAAACAGACTAATACATAATGAGACAAATATTTCTGTCAACCTCTTCCTCAGGGTGGATGGTTAAAGCCTTGAGACCACTCCAAGTACCAGGCACTGGGTTTCCCTGAATCTTCCTTCATGGTTTCAGGAAAATCAGAAACCATTTTTTTTTTTTATCAGTCCTGCATCTTTCTGCATCCTGCTTCTGGCTTCCAGCTTCTTGCTTCCTGCAGCTTTCTGCCTACCAGAATCCTAGTGTAGACCACTCTAGACTTGGATATCCAACCACTTGATTTATCATCTAATACTGACATATACCAGCATCAGCAGGAGGAAAAGCAGGTAAACACCACCAAGCATCCTGCTCAAGGTTACCCTTCCGCACGTACATCTCCCTCTTCTCCACAGTATTGTCCATGGTCAAAGCCCCTCCCAGATTCTTTCCTGGGGGCTTCTCTCAAGATGGAGCCAACAGAGCACACCAGACTTTAGGGGAACAAGTTGGTTGAACAGCTGCCCTGTATCTTCCAGAGATGGATGATATTGTTTGTATTTCCCTAATTTTCTCTAATTTTATCCAACCAAGACTTAGGTTGGGTAACATGCCTGAAGCCACACAAGTTGAAGGCTGAATAATAGATTTGCGTCTACCACCATACCACCCTGAATGCACCCGATCTAGTCTGATCTCAAAAGAATAGTATTGAGAAGAGACTTTTCGAAAACTCTCCCATTTCTGTGGGGGTTTCTTTTCCTTATGAGTCTGCTCATGATAAACATACACAATAGAATATTATTTAGCCATAAAAAAGAAAGCCTGTCATTTATGGCAACATGGATAGAACTGGAGAACATGATGTTAAGGGAAATGAGTCAGGAAAAGAAAGTTAAACACCGCATGTTTTCACTCATAGGCAGAAGCTAAGAAAGGTTGGTCTCATAGAAGTAAAAAGTAGTTCAGGATACTAGAGGCTGGAAAGGGGAGGGGGAAGTGGCAGGGATAGAAAGAGATGTGTTAAAGGATACAAAATTATAACCAGATCCAAGAAATAAATTCTAGCATTCTATAGCATTATAGGATGAATATAGTTAACAATAATATACATTATAGTTTCCAATAGCCAGAAGGAGTATATTGAATGTTCCCAACACAAAGAAATGATAAATGTTCCAGATGATGGATATGCTAATTACCCCAATCTGATCACTCTATATTATAAGTATTGAAACGTCACCGTGTACCCTATGAATATGAAGAATTATTTTGTCAATTTAAAAATGAAACAAATTTATTTCATGTAAAATTTAGCTAAAAAAGGAAACATGCATACACATAAGTTAAGGCTTTTTTGAATCTCAGCTAATTCAGCAAGGAAAAAATGAGTGATAAATACTAGATTTTGTAAAAACGTTTCTGTTTTCAAGGAAAATGGTATGTTTCAAGTTGTCTGCTGTTTTTAAAGTCAGTGATGCCTAGAACTAAATGATAGTATGTTTTGATTTCTGCCTGCTCTGTGTTTTATAGCAGACTCACTCTATAATTTTTATTACATTTTCATTATTTACATCCTTATTCCAAAATCATATTTGGAGTCGTTCCCTCAAAACTGACACCTGTTATGAAGCAACAGGGTCTTTACATAAATTAATAAATGAGAATGTCACTATGGAGGTTCAGATAGAACCCTGATTCATGAATTTGCTCACTGTTTTTTCTTGTGGCAGAAAACTAATTATATTTTTGATCTTGGAGTTCACACATGCATGTGTTAAACAGATAGCTGGCTTTAATGAGCCCAAGATTAAGTGTTTATGTTTGAACCCTATATAAATGAGCAAACCTTTATATAAGTCAAAGTTCAGGGTCATATTAATATATTGCACTTGAAGATAATTTCATTTCATAAATTGGGTAAAAAGTCTATCACCATTACTAGACAAAGCAAAGTAAACAGATCCCAGCACACTCCTTCTTGAATGCCCATAATACCCTCAGGTTTCCCTCCAAGTAAAATGCAAATAGCTCACTATAGCCTGTTAGGTGCACCTTTCCATTGCAGACTTTCCCTGTCTCTCCAGTCTCATCTCACACCTCTCCCACTCCTCTCATTGTGCTTCTGCCTCAACACAGCTTTCTCTGGTCATCTTTTTGGTAAAGCCACCTCCACTAAACCTCCATCTCAGCCTCCTATGTGTTGCTTTATAACACTCACTGCCATCTCTAACTATGTAAATCTTTTTCTGTTGTTGTTTGCATACTTTCCTCCTATCCACCTCCCAGTACTATAATTTAGGTTTCATGAGTGGAAAGACAGTATTTATGTTGTCCACCATTTTATCCCTGTGATTAGTACACAGTATGGCCTACAGAGGTACCAATTAAAATTTATTGACATCTCTTATGGCCATCAACAGATATTTATTGGGTCTTAACTTTTTTAAGACATTATGCAATATTAAAAAGAAAATACAGTTCTTGCCTTTCAAGGAATTTACAATCTAGATGGAAATATGAGATATACAAGCATGTGCTACATAGCTAATATCAGCAACAATAATATCAGCAGCTAATATTTATCAAATCCTTATTATACATCAGTTTCTATTCTAAGAACTGCACATGTTTTCATGCCTACTGCTCTCATCTATGATATGAATACAATTACCATCCCACTTTACAAATGAGGAAAGTGAAGCGCACAGAGCAATAACATAGCTGGCCTGAGGCCACATAACTAGGTTGCAGGGCAGCAAAAAAAGTCAGACAGATCATGGTAAGTGTCAAAAAAGGATTACATTGAAACATACTAAGGAGCTTAGGGTTGAGGAGCATCTCTGCTTGGGGTTGTCTGTGAAATGTGGGTAGAGAATATGAGATTTGGGCTGGGATGTGAAGGGTGTGCAAATGGAAGGTATTCTAGTTGGGAAAAAGAGCATCTATGAAAGATTGGAAGAAGGACATCAGAAGACCTATTTTAGGTACAATGAATAAACCCAATTGACTTAAATGATGGATCCATGACCCACTCATTAATTCATTGCTGACACACAGTCCTGATTATGGAGGACTCTGAATATCAGACTAAGAAATTTAGGTCCAATCAACATAAAGCAAAAATTTTCAACCATTGGGTATTGTTCAGGTGTAAGGTGGTTTGGGTAGCTGTTACAAATGTACCATTCTCTTTCATCCTCCAATTCCTTCTCAGAACATTCTCTAGTTAGGTCTTCTTCCCAGCCATTTCTGTCACCATTTGCACATCCTTCTCTGTAAGCCAAATTAGATTTCCTAGTTTCTAATGGATGATCCTTTGGCAAGCTATAATTTTCCATCTTCCTAATTCTGCCCTTCAAATAAACACGTATTTAAGTATTTGTATAAATCAGGCTAATGCTAAATTATCTAGAACAGCATTGTCCAGTAGAAATAAATGTGAACCATAAACGAGAACTACATATTAGTACTACATATTAGTAGTTTTAAATTTTCAAAAAGGCACACTAAGAAAAAAAAGGAAAATAATTTTAATTATACATTTTATTTAACCATTATATCCAAATAGAATATTTGCAAAATGTAGTCAACATAAAAATTATTGATACATGCGTCAGGAAGAATAGCTAATGGATACTGGGCTTAATACCAGGGTAATAGGCTGATCTGTGCAGCAAACCACCATGGCGTATGTTTACCTATGTAACAAACCTGCACATCCTGCACATGTACCCCAGGACTTATAATGAAAGTTGAAGGAAAAAAAAACTAAAAATAAATTATTGATACAATATTTTACATTCTTTGTATGTGTATGAGCTAAGTCTGTGAAACTTGGTGTGTATTTTATACTTACAGCATATGTCATTCGGACTCACCACATCACAAATACTCAGTAGCCACATGTGGCTGGCTGGTGGCTAATGGATTGGACAGTGTCTGGATTTAGCTTCATGAGAATGTGTTGTAGGAATTGTCTATTACTTTTAGTCTTTGAGCTTTGTTCTTAAGGAGTTCTTGCCTGCAGAGTTTGATGCAATCAGTAATGATATGACCTGAGCCTTTCTTGATTCCACAGATTAGTTTGTTGTTGTTCTTCTTATGAATGCATGCCAACCAAAGAGTTTCAGATTTTTAACAGTAAGACCCACTAAATCTAATGTGAAGGAGAGATGCTTTGAAAATGTCTCTTATATCTTCACATATTGATGGGGAGCTCCCAGATTCTGTCACTCAGAGAGCTGTGCATCCCTCCTCATCACATGTTAGAGGCTGCTCTCTCTGTAGTGGAAAATCTGTGGGCAGTCCACGTGAGGATACTTATCCAAAAGTCCTACTTTAAATGAAAGATGACTTAGACACAAAAAAGAAGTGCATACAGATAGATACAAATTCAGTATATGCTAAGGCAATGGCTCTCAAAGAGTGTTCCCTGGAACAGCAGCAGCGGTGTCATCTGGGAACTTGTTAGACATGCAAATTCTCAGTCCCTACCCCAGACCTTCAGGATCTGAAGCTCTGGGGTTGGGGCCCTGCAGTCTGTATGCTAGCAAGCCCTTCCAGGGATCCTACTCCTAATGTACACTAACATTTAAGAGTGGCTGTAGTAACAAAATAATAAGTTGGAGACAGAATATAGGACAGCGGTGAATGTTTTATGTTTGAAAAAGAAAAAAATACTATTTTTACTCTTCAAAAAAGATTTACCGTAGAATCTGCTGATGTGGCCAGCCTTCAGAGTGCAATTAAAATTCACTTTCACATGCAAAAATATGAATGAATTTCACAAACGTAATGTTGTGCAAAAGCAAGAAGACACAGAAAAGGACAGGTTATGTGTCATTCAATTTACGTCAAGTCCCCAAACAGGCACAACTTATAGATGCTGTTGAGAGTTAGAGTGGTGATGATTAGAGTGAGGGTAGTGGCTGGAAAGGAGGATAATGGGTAGAAAGGAGGAAAATGGTAGACATGTTCTACTGCTTGAGCTGGTCCTGGTTATGCAGGAGTATTCATTTTGTGATAATTCATCAAGCTGCACTCTTACGAATTTTGTACTTTAGGTATGTTTATATTCAACATAACGTTAAGAATTTGAATTTTTTACAAAAATTATGAATGCAACTTTTGGGAAATTTTTTAGTAATGTGAAAAACATGCACTTTAATTTGGCGGTCTCACAGTTGTTTCTCCTAAATAACAAATAGAGGTTTACCTTTAAAGTGACCCACTTCATACGTCTCTAGGTTGGAGCATAAACATACATAACCTTGATGCTCTCTCATGACCTCTGTTTAATTAAGATCCTTCCCTCCCTCTTGGTCCCTGCTCAATGCCATCCTCTCCTGTTCTCAGCTGACTTTGGACTAATCTTTAGCAACTAGTTATTAAGTCATTACTCCAAATGTCACAAGTGGGATCCTTCCAAGGAGCTCTGCATTTTAAAAAGTCTCAAAAGGCATTCTGCCCAAAGAAGGAAGTCTCCTCTGGGAAGTGTGAGGGGTCAGGGCGGGTACTTAGGAACAGATGGCCTTATCTGGCCCCCTTATATCTCCCAACATGGTGGCCATCAGCTTCACCTACCAACGAGGCTGGCCTGATCTGATTGCATGAGTTTTCCTCTCCAGTGATGTAGGGAGCAGTGGGGTGGTGTGGGTGTGCCAGAGAGGCAGGGGATGTGATGCTGGCCTAAAGAGATGTGGTGTTCCACACAGAAGGACTAACCCAAAGTTTTTGCTGGTTCTATTTGCAATGGTGCTTTATCAGATAAGGACCACAAAATAAGAGGTTATCACAAATATGTTTGAGGATTATTCAGTCCTTAGATTATAGACTCTTAGGGAAAGCTACTTCTTATTCTTTTCATCAATATGAGAACATCAGAGACTTACAGTTAATGAAATACTCTCATTACTTTTTGGAAAATTTATCAATATATTTCTCTATTACACACAGAACTGATATTCCGCCAGTACACTCTAATCCTGCTGCAAGCATTTTTAAAACACTGAAACATTTACATAGTGTTCGGCAAACAATGATTAATGCCTCTCCTTTCAAGTGACCCTTCCCACCACCTCCCTGCCATCCTAGGACACCAGCAGGGCTCCACGGCCTTGCCCCACCACTGTGGACATGTGCATTCTGATTAGCCAACACCCTACCAGTTATCAAGTGTTTTGAATATCGCTTTGGATTCCCTCATGACTACTTTATTCATGCTATACAAACACTGACAATGTGGTGTATTTTAAGGATCAAATGAAAATGTGATGCCAGAGAACTGAAATGGAGAAAGAGAACCTTGGACTTGGGTAAAATCCCATTTCCAAATCTATTCTGAGGCTTTCTTCTGATATGCAGCAGGTATACTAATTTGAATGGCTAACATTCAAAGGGAAATAAACCATCCAAGTATCCATGTGCACAAATGCATATGTCAGTGCTATGGACTTCGTGTTTGTCCCCTCCACCCCCAACAAATTCATATGTTGAAGCCCTAACCTCCAACGTGATGGTATTTGGGGATAGGACCTTTGGGGAAGTAATTGAGGCTAGATGAGGTTATGAGGGTGGGTCCCCACGATAGAATTAGTGTCCTTATAAAAAGCAGGCACACACACTGAGGAAAGGCTGTGCAGGAACGTGACCAGAAGGCGGCCATCTGCAAGCTGGCAAGAGAGCCTTCGCTGGAAAATGAACTGGCCAGCACCTTGATCTTAGATTTCCAACCTCCAGAACTGTGAGGAATAAATGTTGGTTAAGCCACCCAGTCTATGGTATTTTGTTATGTCAGGCCAAGCTGACAATATAGTCATTGCGTTAGGAAAATCTATTATAATAATTTCTAGAACTCATAGTTAAGCCTACTCTAATAAAATAATAGCAGATTAAAACAAAATCCTTCTATAATTGAAATAACACTTTTAATTTAATCTTAAGTATTCTTCTTAAGGTTCTTGTGAGTTTTTTACAGCATTTTGTTTTAACACATTTTTCTCAGTTTATGAGGCAAAACATTGTTCACATTATACAAATACCTCTGTACACCCTATTTCCTGTAATACCAGATGTCCCCTGATTTTTTTCTACCATCAGGGTGATATTTGAAAATGAAATTTACTGAACCTGTTTTACTTTGTATGACCAGGCTGTTTCGTCTTTAATTTTCTGTAAGTTCATTGGCATAATGCCTTTCAGCCCATGTATAAGTTCCGTGAGTACTGTACAGTTTGAAATGACTAAAAAGGTGAGTGGTTTTTACAAATGGATCTAGAATAATGCCAAACTTCTTAAAGTAATATTTGTTTTTTGTTTGTTTGTTTGTTTTTGAGACAGACTCGCACTGTGTCAACCCAGGCTGGAGTGTAGTGGCACGATATTGGCTCACCGCAACCTCCGCCTCCTGGGTTCAAGCGATTCTCCTGTCTCAGTCTCCCAAGTAGCTGGGACTACAGGCACCCTTCACCACACCTGGCTAATGTTTTTTTATATTTTTAGTAGAAGCGGGGTTTCACTATGTTGACCAGTCTGGTCTTGAACTCCTGACCTCGTGATCTGCCCTCCTCAGCCTCCCAAAGTGTTGGGATTACAGGCATGAGCCACCGTGCCTGGCCCAAACTTCTTAAAGTACTATTTGTAAAAAAACACTTTAGAAATGTTTAAAGTACATATACACATTAAAGTTAAATAATGAACTTGCAAGAACCACCAAGTGAGTTAGACTATTTCAGGTTATACAAAAGTGATACACACTGAGGTTGTTTGGTTGGCAGGAAAGTCAGAGAATGAGGAAACCATTTCAGCAGCCCCATGAACTGGATCACCCAGGAGGCAACAGCCATTCCATCAGTTCCTCTAGAGACTCAACAACTGTTCTAGTAGCCATCCACTCAAAGAGCTGATCAATTCCTTTCACAGTTAAGTGAATATTAATTATCTCCTGGTATGTGGAGCTCTCATGTCAGGCCACCTTAGTGTCTGTTGGCCAAGCAAGAGGTGTCTGCTTAGGGCCTATTACTCACCAGTCATCTGTGACCCAGCTACTAGGGTCATACAGTGCAAAACACGGTAACCCTTTTTCCCAACTTGCCCTAATTAGGTGGCAGAAACTTTCCCTAACACTCCGTAATTAAAGACAGCATGGTGTGAGAGAGCAGCAGGCTAGAAGTCAGGAGAATAGGATGAGCATTCTCATATTTGCTACTAAGTGGTAGGAGCCAGATGAAGGACCATCTTGGTTTTCTAAGTTTCGGATCCACAAAAGCAAATTGGAGACAAGATTGTGGGTGCAAAAGGTGAACCCACTTTTTATTTGGGAGGTGTTCTCAGGAAGCACAGGTGAGGTGTGAGGAAGTGGGACAGGGAAGGGAGGACAGCCCCTAGGGGATATTAATGATCAAGTTACTGCTGAGGGAAACTGAGACTCCGTTCCCCTAAGAGATGTATAGAGTGCATTCAGAAACATCTCCCTGAAGGGTGAGGAAGCTGGGGTATTTATCTCCCAAATCCTTGGGGGTCCAGAGCTGGGCATTAATTCCTGGTTACTTCTGGCCCATCCAGGACAAGAATGCCCTCTGTACTGGCACCATCGGCTCCAACCTCAGGGATAGTCCACAGGGAGGTGGGTGGGGCACGTTGGCTACAAGGCTTAGCTTGCATGGGCTGTTTTTGTTCTCACTACTCTAGCTCTAGAAAGATCTAGCCTCTCTAGATGTCAGAGGTGGAGATAGTTGGGAAGGACTAACAGAAGGAGAAGAGTGAATCCAGCCTTTGAACCTTTACTACAACAATTTATAATTTTTTAGAAAGTCCCCAAATTGGATTTAATTAGAATGTCCAGAAATAGAAACGATTGTAAAATAGCATGTGGTAGAGCCACACGATGAGCCACTCTGCAGCCACCCATATTTTAAAATTATATTCAATGGCATGGAGAAAATTGAAGAAAGAAAAAAACAGAAAAAGTAAGCACATGGGGGAATGGGGGCCCATGATTTCGCCTCAGTTCTTTCTCACTCAGGTGAGTTTATGGATCCTTCTAGGTGTCAGGAATAAATTGATGTTCGGGAGAAGTCATACAGGTCTTTGAAGCTCAACATAGTATCTCCCACAAAGGACCCAAATGCTTGTCTCACTCTCCAAACAGGTGCCTTTACATTTGGAAAAAAAACACAAGTTCTGAGCCAACAAGGTAGGTTATATCTTAGTCCTTGAAATTCTTGGATCTCAGCAGCAACACTCAGCCACACTTTCCAAGTGTCTGGCTAAAAGCAATCTGAGCCCAGCAGTTGCTGCATTTATGAATCTGGAGAGAAATTCTGTCTCCTGCCTCAACTTCTCCGTAAAATAAAATAACTCAGGAGCAGTGACCCGATGCCAGGCTGTCGGCTCAGAGCTAAGGCCACAAAAGCCTTTATCATTTTTCCTAAGAAGGTTCTTTCAGTAATACAGTCACCATGACCTTTCATTATCAGATCAAATTAAGCCAAGCTGTAAATAAAACACTTGTACTCTCCCAGATTTATAGATGAACATTTTAACAGAATTCCAAGCCCTTTACATTCAGAACCATAGATACTTTTCACACCCATGGCCTGGTAAGATTTTATTTTTTAATGTTATCAAGAGAGCCTCTGGTGTGAGGCTTAGTAAGAGAGAGGGAGGCAAGATGAGAAAGAAATCAGAAGGATGGAGGTCAAGGATACTGAAATAACCAAGTCACAGACAACTGAAAATAAGAGCAGATTTGCCTTTGTTTACATTGCCAAATGGGAAAAAGTAACTCGATTGAAAGGGTAATTAAGCATTTCTTTTTCCATCATGGTCCAAACCGGCTTCATATTCCAGCTGTTCTGTTTTACATTGTGATGATTCTTTGTCGAGTCGCTGACTTAAAGACAGCCAGTGTGGCACTGGTGCACACCTTACTGCTTCTCCCACTATCAACCTTTATTTTGTAAGTACACGGTTAAAATCTCAGTGAGAACGGTCCAACTCAGGTAGGCAGATGATGAAGGAAGAGTGGGAACATTTACAAAGAAGTGTCGCTGGAACAAAGAGATAATTTGAGCAAATCAGATTAGCTTTGTAAGGTATCTTAGAGAGATTATCCAGCTCAACACCTGTAGTTCCTAGGTGCAGAAACTGAGATTATGTAAAGTGCCTGAATTTCCCTAGAGTTATGAAGCTTGTAGCTCTAAATTCTGAATCACAACCCCATGACTGCATCTCTCATTTGCTAGTATTTTCAATAACAACTTGCAGAAGAATATCACCTTCAATGTAAGAATGAGTTGTTTCACACCAGTTTATTGTTTGAAATTTGTGTTTTCTAATAGAAATCAAATTAATTGTGCATTATGGTAGTTTTCCCAGCCATGTCTCAAAGACTGTTAGCACACAGGGTGATGATCCCTAATTTGAAAATCCAAAATCTGAAGCCCTTCTGGGCCCAAGCATTTCAGATAAGGAACATCAACCTGTCCCTGAATTCCATATCTCTGGGAATGATTGGCCATCTTTTAATGGAGGTTAATGAGACCGTAATGAAGACAAATGACCAACTATAGCTCATTTGGGTCTCCTGATGCCCTGAGCAATGTCCTGTCTGTGGGCCCTGTTACCTTTCAGGTAAATATAGTTCAGCCTTATTTATCCAGCTTCACTGGGACCAAGCACAGTTCAGATCATCAGCATCAGAATAGTCTGGGAATGTGTTGCAGGATACTTTTTTCCTATATAAAAGAGTAGCCGCTGCAAAGTTTCAGTGAGAACATTATCTGCTGGAGAGACTCTAGTTTATTTAGATAAGCACCTGGTTCAGATGGAGGAAAAATTACTTTGTCCTAATTGCTTCACATAATAAGCCAGAGATTCTATAGAGCAGGCCAGGATAAATGTTTTGCATAGTATAATCAAATCAGTGAACGAGAATCAAAGAAAATCCAGGTGATGGTGTTTCTGTGCAATTTTTGCATCAAGCTCTGGTACTCATGTGTAGACATTTACGCATTACAGAGAAAGACTATTTTATGTGTAGGTTTTTGTGTATAGCAGTTTTTTTTGTTCAGATCCATTAGAAGTTCTACGCCAAAATGACCTGCTGTCATCACTCTGAATAATAGTCAGGGGCTTCCTCTCTTACTCGGTGCGTTTTTTAGACCACCTAGCTTGAATAGTTATCTTCAAAGACAGTGAATCATGCAGTTAGTTTTATACTTTATATTCACCTCTAATTTTGGTGCAACATGGTTTTTTGCCAGTTGGATTGTCCCTCATTTATTTAACACGTCTCTATATTTGTTGGCTATTTCCTCAAATCAAATCTACCTTAAGAATTCAAGATTTGCCATCATTGATTAATTCATGGAGCAGGAATCAAGCTCAGTAGCTAATTCCTCAAAACTGGTCTGGAAAATCTTTTGTAAAATGGCAATGTCATCTTTCACCACAGCTTAAATCCATACATGTAATATTCTGTGTAGATACGTGTAATTGACTGCATTAAAAGTGACCTACTTTTTGGAATTTCTGTTTTATGAAGTTTTTCATTTTATTTTAATCTATTTTAAATATTCCTTTAAACCTTTTCAACTTTCTGAGTGAGGGCTTTTTCTTTTTTAATTTATGAAAGTGTTTCTTTTTTATTCTTGTTAATCTTAAAAGCACATCTATCTACAGCCCTTTGGCTTGAATATTTGATTTAATATTTGCATTTGAAAAAATTCTTTAAATATGACATTGACCTTAAAGATTTTGAAAGTCGGAAGCTACATATAAATTTAATTCCAGTTCTCTGTTATTAAAATAACATTGACTGAATCTCAGAATTAGGTGATAACTGTTTTACATGTTTTTGAACATTACCAAATGATAATTTTTAGAATTAAGTAAAATGCAAATCCAAGGTGCTGCAAGAGTTTAGTATATGCAACTACATTTTTCAGCATAGTTTATAGAACTTACATGGAAATAATAAGTTATTTTAGTGACCATATACACTGGTGTCTTAGTCCAGGCTCCTACAACAAAATACCATTAACTGGGTGGCTTATAAGCAAAAGCAATTTATTTCTCACAGTTCTGGGGGCTGGGAAATCAAAGATCAAGGCACCAGCAGATTCGGTATCTGGTGAGAACTCACTTTCTGGTTCCTTCTAACTGTGTCCTCATATGGTGGAAAGGGTAAGGGGACTCTCTGGGACCTTTTTAAATCTTTTTATAAGGGTACTAATCTCATTCATGAAGCCTCCACCTTTATGATCTAATCACCTTCCTAAGGCCCCACCCCCTAGTGCCATCACCTTAGCAGTTAGAATTTCAGCTTAGGAATTTTAGGGGGACACAAACATTCAGACCATGAATATATGCATTTTCTTTCTCCATCATTATGAGTAAGGATTTCACGTACATATTCAATGCAGCTTTCATCACCCCCTAAGCAGAAAAGCTGCACTGCCACTTCAAACCTACAACTAAATATAATGTAATGAGATCCATGATTGAAAACATACAGAATCGAATCTAGGCCTGCTAAAGGTTATAAGACTAGAAATTCAGAGAGCCCTATTAATAAAGTAACTTTCGTGGAAACCATCTGCCATAGGTACCTGCTTATTTGTGAATATTGTCATGAGGTTATATAGTACTTTTCCTTCTACTTTATTGATGTGTGTGGAGGTAGAACCATTTCTGGAGAAAAGTTTCACATACGTGACAGTGAACTTGTGGGTTTGGTGGTGGGTCGTGCTGATATGAAATCCTTGTCATCACATAAAGACATGTATATTTGTGTGCACACATCGAATATACTGCAACGGCATGTTTCTAAGATGCACATTCTTTCATATATTTTATTTCTAAAGTCAGGACATGTCTTAGAATTGATAATGCGTTATAGTGCATCTGGCAGCATTTTCTTCTAATACTACATAAAATAATAGTGCAAAGAACAACTGATGGTATCTTGGATGCAATGAAATGCATTATGTAGAAACATATCAGAAGGTGCATTAATAATGTTAAAGCAACTCCCCAAGAATATTGAAATTACAAAGATAATTTATTTGCTAAAGACACAGATTTTGGTGATAAAACAGATACAGTCTGGTGAGTAATTTTTCAAATGCTTTTCGCCCATCTTATGTGACTCATTAGATCATAAACTTGTAAACTCGATGTAAATCACCATTGAGGAGACGTTTCTTATGTAATATTTGGGCAAAATCATAATGTTTATGTAACATTATGATTAACAACAGTGAATTATTGTTCAGTGTAAATGAATAAATTTTAACTGAACATAAAATCTTGGATAATTCTATAACATTAATGTTGAGAGAAATTAATGTGGTACAAGACTAAATATCAAATAATATAATTTTTAATAAATAACTAAATCTAAAATACTTTCACATTTAAAATTTAGCCTGATCTATATAATACCTTTTTAAATCATTGTATATTTTTAGTGTTAATGTGAGAAAAATATTCAAAAATTTTTTTTCAATTGACATCTTAGCTCCAAAATTAAAAGAGCATATTTTAATGGGAGCTGGTTTAAAACAATTTGACATAAGTTAGATAACAGTTTGGCAAATGTGTCTGTGCTCAGTTTTGCTTCCAAATTTGGACTTTTAGACTTATTGTCAGCCTCAGAAAGAAATAAGAAGCAGTGCAGATAATTAAACATTTGCCTTGGGGGAATTATTTGTAGTTAATTAAAACCACACACTTCGGGTATACATTAATACTTGCTTCACTGGTTATTAAATTTGAATCATATGTTAACTACCCAGGTTTCTCACTTGTCCATCAAATGTTGCTTGTGGCAGGTTCAAGAAACAAACTTTCTCATAATATTCCAAACCATATTGTTTAAAGCTATCTCCTAATTTTGAGAGGAAATGAATGGAGAGAGACAGAGGGAGAAATGAAAAGGAAACAAACAAAGAATTGTATATTTTAGACTCCACCTGATTCAGCTCTGTTGGGGAGTTAAAACTCAACCAAGTGACACAAATTCAGTAGAGAACACATTTGTAAGTAATCAAGGTGTTGCTGTACCACCCCCAGCTTTCTCCATGGCCACATGCTTACAAGATTAGCTTATGACTTTTAGATATCTTTGGATTGCTTTCCTTTCAGCAACATGAAAAATATCTACTAGACTATAAGCTCCATGAGGGCAGAGATTTGGTGTTTTGTTTCCTGTTGGCTCCCCAACATCAAGTACAGTGTCTGGCCAGGTGTGATGTCTCACACCTATAATCCCAGCACTTTGGGGGTATGAGGCAGGAGGATCCTTTGAGGCCAGGAGTTCAAGACGAGTTTGGGCAAAATTACAAAATCCTGCCTATGCAAAAAATTAGAAAACTAAGTGGGCATGGTGGCCTGTGCCTATGGTCCTAGCTACTACAGAGGCCAGAACAGGAGGATTGCTTGAGCCCAGGAGTTTGAGGTTGCAGCGAGCTACGGTTGCAGCACTGCATCCAGCCTGGGTAACAGAGCGAGAATCTGTCTAAAAAAAGTGTCTGGCATATACTTGGCCATTATTAAATGTTTGGAAAATGAATGAGACCTACTTGCTGTCTTCCTGTTGATCCATTCACAGGATCATTCCAGTACTTTTTAAACAGCCTCCAGGGAGGCCTAAACATTTAGCAAGGAGCCCTTTGTAGTTTTGCAATAGCCCATAGTCACAGAATCCTTTTAGCCATGTTAAACATGGATATGTTTAACCATATCCTATAACAAAAAAAGATAAGTATACAACGATTCCATGTTTAAATGTGCTAAGCGAGGGAGGGAATGACCTTGCAGAGACCAGAAGGTCTGCATTCCCTCTATGCTATTGTTCTACTGTTATGGTTCCCGAGGAAGATGAACTTAATTACCACTGGATTTCAAGGTTCTGTGTCTGACTTTTTCAAGGACTCAAGACTCCCATATGTGAGCAACCACAGTAATGGAAGCATTAAGAACATTAAAATTAGATAGTCCTTTAATCTTCTTCATTTTGCCTTCCTTTTATGTCCTTTCCCATAGTTCTAAGACTTTCCCTGATGCAAAAAGCCGGCTTTTATTTTCTTATTTGTTGCAAAAAGACATCCCAGCTAGCTACATCTCTACCTTTGTAAGCTTTGAGCAGATATCTCACATAGTATGGGGGGGAAAAAAAGCGCCTATTTATTGGCAAACATATGTATTTGAGTGGTTATTTTTAAAACTAACAAATTCTATTTTTCCTCAAACATAAATCTATCATGTTAGTGCTGAAAGCTGCTCTGTTTCCAAGTTAAAAATGCTGACCAAAGGTTTTGCTTGTTTGTTGTTAGATTCTGCAAAGGATGACAGTATTACAAAAGGCGGTGAAGTGACAGATCATTCTGTGCATGACCAAGATCATCCCGATGGTAGGTTGTGAAATCCTTTATTAGCTTTTCTTTTCTTCTGCTGGGAAACAGAAAACAAAAACAAAAACAAAAAACCCACAGACTTGAATTTTTCTGGAAAAATATTGAATTCCAATAACACTTTGTTAGCACTGAATACCAGTTGATCAGTAGCTGCCATCTTTAGAAGACACTTTTGCTTTCCAGAATCCTCACCACTCATTACTTTTGTGCCAGGCTGGCTTCATTTATTTTGTTTATTGTTACTTGCCTGAATTCTATAAGCACTGGGTTTGCAAACACTGAGATGAATGTGTTATAACAATGAGAATAAATATTTTCATTGAAAAACATGGAGAATAAATGCAGGGGATTAAATCCACATAGTCTTGGGATATCAAGAAGGGAGTACATAACAAACAGAAATGAAACAATCTTTAGAAAAATAACAGAAAAAAATTTCCTAATGTAAACCAGTTCTTCCACCCAAAACATGACAGTACACATTATATTTATAGGCAAAGGAAAAACTCAGAACAGACATCTGCATAGCTTCATGGAATTTCTGAAGACAAATGATAAAGAAAGGCTTTTCAAGTGTAGTCAAAATCAGGTAGTGATTAAAACCACCAGAGTCAGATTAGCCTTAACCTTCTTCTTCCACAACCCTAAAAACTAGAAGAAAATGGAGTCACAGTTTCCAGAGCTCAAAAGGGCACAGTTTCCATAGTTAATGAAGTTATTATTTATACATGAAATCAGAGCAATATTTTCTCAGGAATACAAAGATTAAGAAAACATGACACCCAGGTATCCTTTCTGAATAAACTAACAGAAGGCCTGAGCAAAAACAATAATATAGAAAGGAAGGCAAAACTCAAGATTGAGGAAGGCACATTCGAAAGGGACTATATGGTAAGAGACTAATTAAATGTACGAAAATGTTGAAATAATTGTTCTATCAAATAATTTTGAAATAACCCTTCATAATTAGGATGAAAATGTCTTACCTAAATATATATCTTTAACTTTGAAATTTATAGTATCTGTTGTTTGAAAATGAGAAAAAAGACAGACTAGCTTTCAATAATGAAAGTCTAAATAATTTAGACCATTTCTCCTACTGAAGACAACTAGACAAAAATACATATATTTATATATTATAAACATATATTATATATTATGCATATATATATATATATATACACATGTATACATATGGAGAGAGAGAGACTGTTTAAAGGCATCAGTGAGCTAATAAGATACTGAAGAACTGTAAAGCTGAGCTCTGGGAGGCAATGAATCTCCAGATATGTGAGCCCAGAATTTGAAGCTCTTTTTACCTTAGGGCATTTGCTGATTCTACAGAAGGTGTCTGGAGCTCCATTGCTGAAAAAGGCAATGACCCTTGATAAACTCTCTGTTTTGGGGTTGAAACCCCAAAGATATGTATCCTAGCAGGAAGAATGAACGAGCAGTAGATTGGCGGTGGACTGCTTCCCAGCTTCAAATCATCTCAATCCTCACATTAAGTTAAGACCAGTCCAGATTGCTAGTCCCCTCAGGCATCTAAGAAAAGCAAATGTAAAATATTTACTAGGAGTGAAAAAGAGTGTTACAGGCTTCAAATCATTTATATAAATAATTTGCAAAATATAATGTCCAGCACACACATAAAAAATACCCCAAAAAATGAGGGAAAAAAGGTAACATGAAAAACAAAACAATAAGGCAAGAGAAGTTCATATGAGCTGAAAATATTAGAGTTACGAACACAAAGTATTAGATAAATATGTTGAGTATGTATAAGCAGATAAAGATAAGATTGGAAATTTTAGCTGAGAACTAGAAGTTCAAAACCAATTTTACAATGAAAGAGTCTAGAAGTAAATGATGCTGTAACTGAAATTAAGAATTCAATGAATGAATTTATGACTGAACATCATATTAGACACAGCCGAAAGAAGATTTGTGAACTAGAAGTTAGGTCAGAATATACCCAAAATTACAAATAGTAGGGGAAGAAAGGAAGGCACACACTAAAGAAAGAGAAAAAGATATTAAGGATCTTATGATAAAGTCTATCACAAGTACAGTTGGAGTCCCAGAAAGGAAGGAGAGAGACAATTGGGCAGAAGCAATAGTTGAAGAAATGTGGTGAGAAATTTCCCACACTGATGAAGGACATCATGTTCCAAAAGCCCTTTGAACTCTAAGCAGACTAAATATAAATAAATAAATAAATAAATCCACAACCAGGCCCATCATAGTAAATAAATAAATAATATAAATAAATATAAATATTATAAATAATATAAATAAATAAATCCACAACAAGACCCATCATAGTAAAATTCCTGAAAACCAAAGATAAACAAAACATCTAAAATGTTATCTTCAAGCACTTGGACTGAGAGCTGACTTTTCAATATGTATAATGAAACTAAGAAGATAATACAACAAAATAGCTGTGAACCAAGAATTCTAAACCCAGGGGGAAAAGTATGTTTCAAGAATAAAGGTTAATTAAGGACATTTTGGACCAAAAAGAAAGGCACAGTTCATCACCAGAGAATTCTGGTGTTCTGCAAGTAGAAAGCTATTAATCCCAGATAGAAGGCCAAAGATAAAGGAAGGAATTAAGGGCAAGGTAAATGGTAGTTATTGGATAAGTCTAGATAAATATTGATGGTATAAATCAATACTGACAATGATGTCTTGTGGAGTTAAGATATGCATAACATTAAAATATACCACAATAATGGCATTTATTGGAATGAGGTAAATTAATTTTAAGTGTTCTAATGTTTTTCCATTAAGATGAAGAGTAAAAGTACAAATTAGTGTTGAAACTTTGTAAGTCTCAGTGGCCCCTGAGAGTCAGGAAATGAGGTGAGCCCTGTGATTGCCCAGCTGGCTGCCTGGAGAGTTTCCAAGCTGTGGTGCAGAGAGGAGGAACCCAGGGAGAGCCCAGCAAACTCTCCACGTTGAGGAGACAGAAGTGAGAGTCCTGGGAGGCCAAGGTAGCTAACGTTTGCAAGGTAGCATTCTACAGAGAAGAGAGCTCCACAAACGGAATGCTCAGAGGTCTACAGAAGGAACTCCTCAGTCTTCAACTGGGTAGGAACACTAGAAAAGATCTGAGAGAGTGATAACTGGAGCTTACATAGGGCTAGAAGAAGTGCCTGTTCCCACCAGCAAGACTGTAAAGCCTAAACATTCATAAAGAACTCTGAAGGTTTTTGCCTTAGTAGCGGAGCAAAACAGGCAATAGACTAAATGCTCCTCATGTCCTCCCCAGTAGAGCTTAAAAGTGAGACTTGAAAGGATCAGAATATTTCTGAGTAACTTAACTGCATTTTAGAATGAAGCTCAAAAATATTTATAAAAATTATAAATATATCTCATACCCAACAAAGTAAAATCAACAAAATTACCAGGCATGCAAAGAATTATTGCAAGACAACTCTCCATGCATCTTTCATATTTCTGCATGTTTTGTGAGCAGAGGCACTGCTTGTATCTTTGAAAAGGATCATGTTTCTCTTCAAATTAAAGAGCATACATACTTATTGTGCATTTCAAAAGGTTCAGAGAATCTTGAGATTCTCTGATATGGTTTGGTTGTGTCCCCGCCCAAATCTCATCTTGAATTGTAGCTCCCATAATCCCCACGTGTTGTGGGAGGGACCCTGTGGGAGGTAATTGAATCACAGGGGTGGGCATTCCCATGCTGTTCTCATGATAGTGAAGAAGTCTCATGAGATCTGATTGTTTTATAAAGGGGAATTTCCCTGCACACACTCTCTTGCCTGCCACCATGTAAGACATGCGGTTGCACCTCCCTTGCCTTCTGCTATGATTATGAGGCCTCCCTAGCCATGTGGAACTGTGAGTCCATTAAACCTCTTTTTCTTTATAAATTACCTAGTCTTGGGTATTTCTTCATAGCAGCATGAAAATAGACTAATACATTCTCTAAGTTCAAGATTCCTCCCCTATAATATCACCCACTGAGTGTGCAGGAATCAGCTGGTCCACCTATGGCACCATGTGGGAATCAGGACTCAGAGAACAGATACTAATACTCTGGTTACTGTGATTTCTCTGAATAATAAACTGTCCTTTATCTTTGACCCAGAAGTCTTTGTCTTCTGTCAGCATCCATGGAATTGTGGCTCAAGCAGGGTAAAATCTCAGAGTCTTCATAGTTCTTGACAGGAAGCAGGAAAGTATGATGCACAGGAAAAGAAAAGTTGATGAATGGAACTCAACCCATAAATGATGCAGATGATAGAATTAATATGAAAGGGCATGTTAAAAGTTGTTATAAGTCTGTTCCACATATTTACAAAATTAAAATTAGGACTGACCATGTTAATTCGAGACAAAGAAGTTATAGAAAGACCCAAATTGAATTTCAAGGAATTCAAAACACAGTGCCTGAATTAAAAATTATACTTGATGAGAACAGTGGCAGATTAGATACTATAGAAGAAAAGATTAATGAATTTGAAGATGAAGCAATAGAAGCTATCCAAATGAAAACAGAATAAGTGACTGAGGGGAAAAAAAAAGAGCATCCATGAGCTATGAGACATCTTGAAGGGTGGTTCTAATTACAATATACATGAATGTGAATCTCTGAGGGTGAATGTGGGAGGAAGGGACAGAAAAAATATTTGAAGTAAAAGTGATTAAAATGTTTCAATGTGATGAAATTATGAACCCACATATGCAAGAAGTTCTATGACCCCAAAGCATAAGAAACATAATGAAAATTACACCTAAGTACATCATAATCAATTTATTCGACACCAGCAATAAAGAGAAAAATCAGAAAAACAAGCAGAGGAAAATGACAAGTTACATATAGAAGACAAAGATAAAGATAAATCAGGCCAGGCACAGTGGCTCACGCCTGTAATCCCAGCACTTTGGAAGGCTGAGTTGGGCAGATCACTTGAGGTCAGGAGTTCGAGACCAGCCTGGCCAACATGGTGAAACCCCATCTCTACTAAAAATACAAAAATTAGCAAGGCATGGTGGTGGGCACCTGTTATCCCAGCTACTTGGGAGGCTGAGTCAGGAGAATCACTTGAATCCAGGAGGCAGAGGTTGCAATGAGCCTCCTGAGCTGAGAAAGCACCGTCGCACTCCAGCCTGAGCGACAGAGCAAGACTCTGTCAAAAAAGAAAAAAAAAGATAAATAAAAGGTCCCAATGGAAACTAGAAACTACAATGACATGCAAAAACATGATGAATCTCACAAATGTAATATTAGAGAAGGTATGAAAGCATATATTATTTATTATATAATCTCATATATGAAGTTCAAAAAGCAGGAAAAAAATTAACATTTAGAAAGGCTTGTTTAGGTGATAAAATGATAAAGAAGACCTAGGTACTGATCACTGTGACAGTCAGGGTTTTGATTAAACTTTGGTGATTGGAGAGGAGATACTGCCAGGAGGGGGCCATGAGGGGGCTGCCTGGCTGGATGGTTATCATAAAAATATATAGTTTTTGTATTTGCATTTGGTTATTTAATTGAGATCTCTATATTTTGTCTGTGTTTCTATATATATGTCGCAATTTTATAAAATTGTCTAAAAGAGGAAGAAAGAAAAAGAGGAAATGAGGAAGGGAATGAAGAAAGGAGGAAAGAAAGGAAGCATCAATGGCAGAGGTTGTAAAACTAGATTACAGCTAGAAGAAGGAAGAGTTGCACATTAGCCTGACTCCGTAACTACCACTCAAAAACTAAAAATCCCAGTGTTATGGATACTGACAATATGTTACCTTTCAGAATATCTCTGAAAAATTGTACAATAATCACAAATAGAATTAAATAATAATAAAATTAAAAGAAGATACCTTACTTTCTAAATTTCCCAAAGAGATCACACGAGAGTATACTCACCAGTGCAAATAATAACAATAACTAGCAGTGTAACAAAAGCCTAATGTATCAAATAAGATGACAGAAACACAAGCAAATGGTTATAACAGTAAGTGTAATTAGGTCACTTTAATAAGTGTAAAAGCCACTCAGGTTGACTTAATAAAAAGGTAAAGCTTTAAAAGTATAAAGTTAGAAAAATGTATATTTGAGAAAGGAGCATCAAAAGAAATCATGAAGAACTACTTCTATTTGAACCAATCTATTCGGTTAAAAGTCTAGCAAAAAAATCTCCAGTGACAAAGAGTTGGTTATTTGATATTGATAACAATTTAAATTCCTGATGAACTATAATAGTGATGGGGCTTTATGTGTCAGATGATATGGCAAGATACAATACAAATAAAAACTTGTTGAAAATGCAATGAGGAGTTCCCAGATACAATATTATTAGTCAATGACAGAACAAATAGACTATGGATGACATGGACTGTTTGAAAAATGTGCTTAACAGGGTAGTCCTTGCTATAGGAATGGACAGGCTGATCAATGAAACAGATGAAAGAGTTTAGAAGTAGACCCAAGCAGATCTGGGATTTCAGTACATATTCTGGCTGACATTTCAAAGACAGATGACTCAATCAATGGCATTAAAACAACTAGTTGGCCATTTGGAAAAATAAACTGAATCCCAACCTCATTCCTTTCACCAACATAAATTCCAGAAGGAGCAGAGATGAAACATAGAAATGAAACTATAAAAATACTAGAGTAAAAGAACCAAAGGTTATTATTCAGCACTAAAAAGAAATGAGCTATCAAACCATGAAAAGACATGTAGGAATCTTAAATGCATATTACTAAGTGCAAAAAGCCAATGTGAAAAGGCTACATATTGTATGAATCCAATTATATGACATTCTGGAAAGGCAAAACCATGGACACAATGAAAAGATCAGTGGTGGCCAGGAGTTGTGGGGGTGGGGAGGGATGAATAGGAGGAGTACAGAGGATCTTTAGGGCATTGAAAATACTCTGTATAAGGCAGTAATGGTAGATACATTTCATTATACATTGCCAAAACCCATAGAATGTACAGTTCCAAGAGTGAACCTTAATGGAAGTTATAGACTTCAGTAGGCGTTACATGGGATATCTCTGTACCATCCTCTCAATTTTGCTGTAAACCTAAAACCACTCTACAAAAATAGTATTTTTAAAAAACAACAAAATAAAACAATTACAGGCTGCTTTTTTAACTGTGAGCACATACTTGCAGACACAGGATGGTATGCATATGTTATGAAATGCAGGCATACACATATCTGTAATGTGTGTGCATATGTCAGTATATTGCATAAAAGAGGAAAATAACAAAATTGTAATAGATAAATGTTGAGATAATAAGTAAAGGTTATAGTGAAATTAAAAATGAAAACTAGTGGGAAAATATTCTCACCTAAATGACAATAAAAGAGCTAATTTTTTTATTTGAAAAAAAGTGTGTGTGAACCAATAAGAAAAAACATAAACAATCTAAGAGCAAAATGGACAAACGACTCCACTATAATTCACAAAAGAAGATATACAGTCATTATAAATATGAAGAGATGCCCTATCTCTTTATTATATAAATAAATGCAAATAAAATAGTATCTTCTCTTTTTGAACTAGATAAGATTAAGTGGAGTTGAAAATACACAAAATTAGTGGAAATAGGGTTTCCAAACACGCTCGCATAATATTAGTGGGAGACTGAAAGGCATAACCTCCTCATCAGCAATTTTGGGAAAACCTAATAAAAGGTAGAATGTTCATACTTTGATGGAAAAATTATGCCTCAGAGATTTATTCTAAACTAACACCCACCCAGAGTATGGAGATATTTATTTACTGAAATGTTCATTGCAATATGATGTTTAATGGCAAAAAAAAAAAGTGTAAACACCTGAAAGCTCACCCATAACGTGGAATATTATGTATCTTTTAAAAACGAGATTTCCAAATTAATTGTAATGACAGGATGATGCTTACTAAAATATGAAATAAAAAAGCAGGACTCAAAGTGTAAATATGTTTTGATCCCAGGATATATTTACATATTTTTGCATATGTCTGCATCTATGTGTGTATACACACATACAAGAGAAATATGACAACTCACAATATTAAAACTGGCTATCCCTTAGTTATAAAATTATCCACAATTCTCAATGCTTATATGCATTTTTAGTGTATCCATAAGGAAATTGCATTTCTTTTGTAACTACAAGGCAAAAAATAATTTTTAAAAATAACTTACAATAGGAAAGTAAGTTTTATTGGCTCTAAGAGAAAACCAAGGATGTCTAGAAGATAATCAAATTCACACTAATCTAGGCTTAACTTTTGTTCTTAATCTGCTATATTTTTAGAAATTTTTATAAAAGTACAGTTTTGAATATTAGCAGCAATCAACTTTCAAGTTTAACAAAAAGACACAATTTACATGATTTCTTCAACACAAGCATCAAAGAAACAAAGTCTTTGTTCTTAAGAAAACTTGAGCATCTAATAATCTGCAAGCAATAAAATTATATTGTTGTTGCTATTGTTCAGAAACAGTCCATTTACAAAGTGAGTTCAGGTTTATCCCCTAGAAATGCTTCATTCTAGACTGATGTCCCCAGACCAATTTTTATGCAAATTAATTAAAGCTAAAGCATTAGCTTGAGCCAAACTTAATTACCAAGGCTCCAAGAAACAATCATGTGATCTATTTCTAAAGAAAAGCGAATGGATTTTTGGATTATCTGTTCTAATGGTCCCCTCCCATAAGTATGGCTGATTGAGTTCACTGTATGAAAAATATATACATAAATTGTGGAATTCTTTGTGTTCTTTTGTTTCCTCAGCCAGGCGGGATTAGGGCAGAGGACAGTGGGGAGAATTCAACTAGTCCGAATGTGAAGAGGGAAACATAAAGCTTGCCCCCATGGGGCCAAGAAAGCAGGATGGAATGTGAAAGGTCTGCATGCACTGAGGAGAAAGGCAGATGGGCTGGAAGCCCTGGGAGGAGTCATTAACACACAGCAGGCCTGGGTGCAGGGCAAGGCAGTCAGGCGTACCTTGTCTTTGTGCAATACGCCAAAGCCTGCCTCGTTTTCAAAGCTGGACACCTTGTTTTGTTTCTTCCCCCATTTTTAATTAACTTTATTTAAGAAAAATGAGAAAAAAAATTCTATTTCAAGAAAAGATTGTCAAAATATGTAAAGCACACAGGTGAAACAGATCAAGAGTAGAGACAGGTTTAGAGGGCAAGGAAGAGAAATATTCCAAGAGATATTTGAAATAGCACTTTATCCTCAAAGTGAAGGGTCAAGCCTTACAAGTCACAGAAATTCCCTGGTGTTCATCAACAGACTCAGGTTGCCACCTCAAGCAGGCCCACCTTTTCAGCAGTGCCCCAGGCTCTATTAAATGGGGACCTGCTCATTCTTGATTGAATTCCTCTGAAAATTTATCAAGTGGAGCACTGGGACCAGGGGACACACAGGAATACAGATTTTGGCCTTTTCCCCTCTCTGGATGCTCTACTCTTTCCCTTCATGATATAGACGAAGCCAGATCACAAATAGTAAGTTAAAGGTCCTTGCAATGACCTGGTGCGATGATTAGGTGCAATGGCCAGTTCCCTATAGCAACAGTGATAGAGAATGAAGCTCACTCAATAAACAAACAGTGAAGGTTCCCTCTCAGTATCATCCACCCAATAAACAAACGTCAATGTGACTGGAAACTTCATCTGAAGACATAGCTATGAACCTAGGAGATTATCTCATTCCACAGCCTTTTTTCTTTTCAATAGATGATGAAATTAAAGGTCAAAGAGGTTGTGATTTGCCTAAAACATCCAGTTATCTTTATTCCCATTCCAGGGTTCTCTGCAACAAATATAATGTGTGGAGTGCTTAGTAGCATACAAGACTTTACCTTGTTGTTAAAGGATGCAAGAGAAAGTAAGTTATAGTCCTTAATAACTATTTACAGACCTTGATGAGTACTCTAATACAGGTCCAATTAAATAGACATTGATTGATGACTTCTTATTAAATGGGTGCTGGGCAGGAAAATATGAATAAAACAAAATTTCTCTCTTAATCTGGGAAGAGAGACAAACACAGACACAACTACATCACGGTGTGATCAGGATCTGGATGGTAATTAGGAAAATTCATGTGTATATATCTAAAGAGTCATAAAGATATACACTTAAGGTTTGTACATTTTACTATATGCAAGTAGATCTCAATTTTAAAAGCTAAAAAGCAAAATAAAGACATTTCCAGGCAAAACAAAAAGAAAAGAGGGATTGTAGTCAGGTAGAGCTGGTTATGATTCTTGAAAGCAGAACTGAGATCACAGCACTTACTTTCCAGAGGTAATGTGATGATTAGAGATTACGTGTGAAGTGTCTAGGGACAGTCTGGCATTTTTATGGGATCAATAATTTGCAGATTCACTTACATCTTCTAGGCCAGTGCTTCTCAAGGTTTAACTTGCATGCAAATCACATGGACATCTTGTTATACAATGCAGGCTCTGATTCTGTAGGTCTGTGATGAGGCCTGAAATTCTGCATTTTTGAAAAGCTCCCAGGTAATTCCAGTGTTGCTTGTCCATGGACCATACTTTTGTTAGGGACAAGCTGCCCCAGGACCACCCCCCTCCCCCAAAACAATGCAGCTGACCCTTACTCCGAATACTCTGCAGCTGCATTCCTGGACCCTTATCTAGGCACTACAGCAAGGTCGCCAGACTTGCTTACAGCCCTCCGGGTGGCATGGGGGAGGTCATGAGAAACATGGATAAACCTAAGTTACACCTTCTTGTAAATTCCTATATTGTAAGCTGGTCACGAGATGATATGTGGTAAAGTTAACCGACAAAGAACCCCAGGGTCTCTCTCCACCATATAAACCCCTCATTTTGTAAGCTCAGGGCTGCCTCCGCTGACTGTGGTGGAGCAGCCGGGCAGGCTAATAAACTTACTCGCCTGACCTTGGGTCTCTCTCTCTCTCTCTCTCTCTCGTTCTTTCTCTCAGCTAACCTTACAACTTTGAGTGGCAATGGGGAAGAATGAGGATGAATGGCTTTTTTCAAAAGTGGAAAGGTCTTGATCAAGTTCAAATTTTAAAAGGCCTTTCTGCTATCAAATCACAAAATAGAATATAGGAGAAGAAAATGAAAGATCCAAGAGACAGATGATATATCCCTAAATGAGGAAAGAAGGCAGGAGACTAGAAAGTGGGAAAACCGAAATATTTTGCAGAACCATAAAGATGGCATTTCATTAAACTTCAGGAGTGATGGAAGAAAATAATCAAAAACAGCTTGAGGTTTTTATATTCAATGATCAAATAGATAAACATGCTTTAGTTTTAATTATTTTATTGGATCCTTTTGATTAAAATTGAGCTCAGGAGGAGTGGATATCACACAAAAAACATAATTTTTCCCTTATCCAGGTCATGCTAGCAGAGAATGAATCAAGGGGAAGTCGTATCATGGGCAGTTTAAAAATAATTGTATCAGAGAGGAAACTGTAAGATGAGGGGTTACATAAGTCAGCTTTGCTGCAGTAACAAATAACCCCAACAGTCTCACTGGGGGCTCAACAACAAAGGCTGGTTGTGTCTCTACTTAGCCCGGGTTGGCTGTGTTCCACATGCTTTCCGTTCAGGATCTAGACGAAGGAACATGGTTTATTAGGAGCAAAAGAGCTGCAGGCAACATACAATGGATCTTAAGGCTTCTGCTTGGTTGCAGTACACATGATGTCTGTTCCAGTGCCATTTCTAAACAAGTCACATGAACAGGCCTGTGTCAATGTGGTGGGAACATACTCTTGTCCCACAAGGGCTGCTGCGTGTCACATTGTCACAGACAGGGAAATATAATCCTCTTTTAGGAAGAAGTAGAGACAAGTTGAAACCATAATGCCACCACAGGGATGGACTCAGGCAAAGAGTCCAAGCTCCTCTGAATCTGCTTTGCACCTATAACCAACCCTAGCTCTAGAATGTTTTTTAAAAAATTCCATAGTTAAGTATCCTCAGCACAAAATCTTTCATTAGCCCGAGGCAAAATGGCCAGATTTCAATTTCCTCTCTTAATGAGCACTTAAATGTTTTAAATGCTACAGGGGAGGGTAGGAGGAGAAGCCAAGGGGTGTGGAAGAAAAACCATTACTAGATAATCAACCTAAAAGTAATCAAGAGTTGGCTGAATTCTCTCCTGACCTTTGCTGTATTTAGTATGTGTCCTAAGAGAATGGTTGAACTGTAGCAGGACGAGCCGCAGACAAAACTTCTCAGACCCCAAGTTGTAGAAGGAAGGGCTTTATTCAGCTGGGAGCATCGACAAGCTACTGCCTTAAAATCCGAGCTCCCTGAATGCACAATTTCTGTCCCTTTTAAGGGCTCACAACACTAAAGATTTCACATGAAAGGGTCGTGATTGAGCAAGCAGGGGGTACGTGACAGGGGCTGCATGCACCGGTGGTCAGAGTGAAACAGAACAGGGCAGAGAGTTTCACAATATTCTTCTATACAATGTCTGGAATCTATGAATAACATCGGTTTCTAAGTTATGAGTTGATTTTTAACTACTGGGTTTAGGCCAGGCAGGCCCAGGCCTGGTTTCGGGCCTGGTGCAGGGCTGCCTGTCTTTGATTTTACTTCCTTGTTTTTTTCTTAAAACAGGTACTGAGTATAAAACAATATAAAGCAATATGAGAGGGTCTCTCTCTTCCCTCATTTCCCCCTTTTGAGACTCTCACTTTTTCTTAGTGGGAGTTCTCACTCTTATTTTTGCTACTTATTTTTTTTGTTCAATAGATTGATAGTGATTCATACAGTACACTTGTGCTGAAGCATTTTGGTGAACTAAGGTAGCGATGAAGATTTTTTATCATTTAAAGAAGCATAGGTAGCAAATAAGGGAGCAGTAAGCAGGTTTTTATTACTATTATAACTCCTATTATAAGAGTTTTAAGTCCTCTTAGTGCTGGGAACCACCTTCTAAACATGGCTTTAGGGTTGAATCTGTGCTACACTTGTACAGGCACATGTGTCAGTTTTGTCATATTTTTAACTATGTCTTTAACTACTTGCCTTTGATTATCTATGTGTAGACAGTAATTAGTAAGGTTAAATTTCTTATAGACTTCTCTTTTAGCTGCTAGCAAGTACTTGAGAGCTAATCCATTTTGATAGATAGCATTTCTTATCTGAGTTTTTTGCCGGGCCACAACAGTAAAGGCTTGACCGGTTTTATTAGTGATGATTTCTAAAACAGCTTGCAACCGTATGATTCTGTTGAGCAGGTAAATGGGGGTCCAGTATTCCTATGAGCCATCTTGTGTCTAAGTGGCAGGCCTATAGTATTGTATAATTTTTTTTTTAGTGGGCCATTTATCATCTTTTTAATTACTTATGGCTATGCTTCATTTTCTGCAGGAAGCATAGACAGGGAATGCCTAGGAGTTCGCCTGTTTTTATGGGCAGTAAAAAGAAAGATGGTTTAATGGTGCCAATAACACAACTACCTGTCCACTGGTCAGGCACCTTAGCATAGGCTCTATGTCTACATATCCAGTATAACCTGGTAGGGTCAGGCTAGTCCTGGTGGAATTCTGGGTGGGCCTAGATAGTCTGCAACCTTGGAAATTTACTGAATAGATCTCTTTCTGTGTAATTGGAACTCCACCATGTAACTGTTTTTTGCAGTATCATTATACAGTTTTTGCTTTAGACAACTAAGTCATCTTACAGAATGAGTGAATTATTTTCCTGTTTTTTGTTTTTGTTTTTGTTTTTTTTAAGCTATGCAATAATTGAGACTTTTAGAACTTAGAAATGATCAGGGTGATTCTTTTGGGCCGAGAATCCATCAGGAACTGGGTCTGTAGGCACTAATTCTCAGGCTTCTTATGGCCATTGATCTCTTATTACAGTTTTTCTACAAACATAACATGAAGTGACATTTAGAGACTGGGCTACATGCTCAGCTAATTGCAAAAAACAAATTTTTAGTCTTTCCTGGAATCTTAGGTACTGGCACATTTAGTTCATCATAGAAAGTCTGAAATACTGGTTCTGGAGAGCGTCTTTGAACCTCCTTTCTTATTAGGTTGTTTACGCTAGGGTCTAGTCTTTTTCTATCAATGCCTAATGATACATATTGTTTTTTTAATTTTATTTTGGGTCTGAGGGGTTTGTGATGACTAATTCTAAAGGGTTACAGTTCTCACTCGTGCAGGAGGGGCTGACTTTTCTTTTTTGAAGCCTAACAGGATCTTTTTAATCTTCTTTTCAAGTAGCCTAAATGACACAAGACCAGTATTGACACATTTTACACAAATGTGATTCTTGACAGACATACTTTTTTTTTTGCTGTGTAATTTTTTTCCCCTCATCTAGAGAACCGCATCTTATTCTATGCTGCTTACTATCAATAGCAGCACAAGTGTCAAATTTTAAGGTTACATTTTTGGGGACCTCTCTTTCTTCTGTTCTAGCTATTACTTTACTTGTGTCACCTAGAAAAGGACTAGTCCTTAATCTTACTTTAAAGACTGTGATCATGGGGGGTTCAGAGGGGTCATAGCACACATCGGGCAGGTCACTTCCTGGATTACATACTTTGTGCTGAGTGTTATTGTACGAACAGGTTCTTTTTGGAGTTCCTAGGCATTTATAATAACTATAAAATAATAGGACTGTAGCAATCTTTTGTCTCACTTCAGTGATTTGATGTATATACTGGGAACAGTTCTCAGTCTGAGGAAGGTCAGTTGAAGTCTTTACTGTACAAGTCTAAATTTTAAGGAAAATGAGTCCTGCGATGAGTTTCTTCATGCTTCAGCCATGTGTGGACCAGTCAGCTTCTGGGTGTGACTGGAGCGGGGCTTGTCGTCTTTTTCAGAGTCACTTTGCAGGGGTAGGTGAAGCTGCTCCTATCCACGTACAGCTCCTAGTCTACTGATGTTTAAGGGTGGTCTTGGAGGTTGGGCCTACTAGAGTAAACTCAGTCTAACACCTCTACACAGTTTATGTTAAACTGGGCTCTCTGATACCAGGAGTAAGGTGGCGGGGTTAGGGTGTTGCAAACTTCAATGGTTATGTGGGGATTTTTACAGAGCAAGCTTTGGTATCTAGTTAGTCTAGCATTCATTAGCTAATGGTGTCCTTTGGTATTTATTAAAATCACCACAGCATGGCAGGACTTTATGTTTAGGTTTTGCCTAAGAGTTAGCTTATCTGCTTCTTGTGCTAACAGGGCTGTTGCTACCAGGGCGCTTGGACATGGGGGCCAGCCTTTGGAAACCTCGTCTAGTTGTTTTGAGAGATAGGCCACTGGCCTTGGCCAGGGCCTTACAGTCTGGGTTAAAACTTCAACTGCCATTTTTTCTCTTTCTGACATATAGAGTGTAAAGAGTTTTGTCAGGTCAGGTAGCCTCAGGGCTGGGGCCAACATGAGTTATTCTTTTTAACTCATGAAAAGCTCGTTGCTGTTGGTTGTAATAGATGTAGTTTATCTAATCTACATTTTTATTGACTGTCATCTACTAAAATATTGACTTAAATCCTGTAACTATTTGATTTCAAGCTTTAAATTGATCTGGTATTCCTTGTGGGGCTCCAGTTACATCTAAATAGATGTGAGAGTTGAAAGACCTATAAGGGGCTTCTCTGGCTTTACGATGTCTTATTTTTTGTTTTTCCTCTGGTTGATGAAATGCCAGGGTGAAAGGGACAGCCAAATGGACTAAAGCACAAGTGCCACTCTAGTTATTCAGCAGAGTGCCCAGTAAAGGTCCACCACAATACCACCACACATCTGCTTGGGGATGAACAACGGCTGACTGATTGATAAGCTCTTGAAAATTCTTAAGCTTACTGCATCCCTTCAGGTCTCCAAGGAATGCTAAGTCTCCTCCTTGCTGTGAGAGACACAAAGTGAACTTAGTGTTGGGAGACAGAAGCTGGATGGACCTCAGGTGCTGACCTGCAGGGACTTTGGGATATAGCAGAGAGAGCTTGGCATGATTTATTACTCCAGGCTGTAGAATTTCGGAAAAGAGCTACCACGCAGCCTACGCCTGGTCGACTGGAGGACCACCTTAGTGGAAGGGGGACAATTAGGGCCTCTGGCCTGCCATGTGCACAATCATAACAATTGCTTTTGTTTAATGTGCAGATGGAATATTTGATCCATTTCAACCAGGCATTTGCATTCTTGGTATGCTGTCTTAATTGCCAAAGTTTGTTTTAAGTCTTTAACTTCTATGATCCTTTAGTAAAATGAATGTTTCCTTTAACACCTAGTTTTATTAGTTTTTAGACTAAAGAAAGCTAAATACTATTTTATATTTAATAATGTTTCTTGTATGATTTTTATAGTAGATAAGTTAAATTTTACTTTTATATTAGTGTGTTATTAATGTTAAACTTAATTTTAATAAAACCTTGTAGACATATTTATCTAATTTTTTATGTTTGACCATAAGGTAAGATTTTATAGACTTTTTTTAACTTTTTATAATTTTTGTTAAAGAGCAGGTTGATGCTTTAAGAAAAACCTGTCGCATTTTTACTTTAATGTCCAGTTCACAGAAAAACTGGGTGATATCTTTTTAACTTTAGCTAATATGTTTACACACAGAATTTTCTTTACAATTAACGTTTTAAAACTTGCTTAAATTTTTAAAACAATTTTTTTTTAACTTTTTAATGTAGGTAAAAATCCACATTTTTATGTCCTTTTATAATTTTTTTACTAAAGGTATATTTTACTTTTCTTATACACCTTGCACATAAACTCTTTCTTTAATGGTACTCAGGAGGCCTTATTACTTTTAAATTATACAACTTTTTTTTTTTTTTTTCTATTGAAAATTTTTTTTTTTTTTTTTTTTAATTATACTTTAAGTTTTAGGGTACATGTGCACATTGTGCAGGTTAGTTACATATGTATACATGTGCCATGCTGGTGCGCTGCACCCACCAACTCGTCATCTAGCATTAGGTATATCTCCCAATGCTATCCCTCCCCCCTCCCCCCTCCCCACCACAGTCCCCAGAGTATGATATTCCCCTTCCTGTGTCCATGTGATCTCATTGTTCAATTCCCACCTATGAGTGAGAATATGCGGTGTTTGGTTTTTTGTTCTTGCGATAGTTTACTGAGAATGATGGTTTCCAATTTCATCCATGTCCCTACAAAGGATATGAACTCATCATTTTTTATGGCTGCATAGTATTCCATGGTGTATATGTGCCACATTTTCTTAATCCAGTCTATCATTGTTGGACATTTGGGTTGGTTCCAAGTCTTTGCTATTGTGAATAATGCCGCAATAAACATACGTGTGCATGTGTCTTTATAGCAGCATGATTTATAGTCATTTGGGTATATACCCAGTAATGGGATGGCTGGGTCAAATGGTATTTCTAATTCTAGATCCCTGAGGAATCGCCACACTGACTTCCACAATGGTTGAACTAGTTTACAGTCCCACCAACAGTGTAAAAGTGTTCCTATTTCTCCACATCCTCTCCAGCACCTGTTGTTTCCTGACTTTTTAATGATTGCCATTCTAACTGGTGTGAGATGATATCTCATAGTGGTTTTGATTTGCATTTCTCTGATGGCCAGTGATGATGAGCATTTTTTCATGTGTTTTTTGGCTGCGTAAATGTCTTCTTTTGAGAAGTGCCTGTTCATGTCCTTCGCCCACTTTTTGATGGGGTTGTTTGTTTTTTTCTTGTAAATTTGTTTGAGTTCACTGTAGATTCTTACCTACAACTATCTGATCTTTGACAAACCTGAGAAAAACAAGCAATGGGGAAAGGATTCCCTATTTAATAAATGGTGCTGGGAAAACTGGCTAGCCATATGTAGAAAGCTGAAACTGGATCCCTTCCTTACACCTTATATAAAAATCAATTCAAGATGGATTAAAGATTTAAACGTTAGACCTAAAACCATAAAAACCCTAGAAGAAAACCTAGGCATTACCATTCAGGACATAGGCGTGGGCAAGGACTTCATATCCAAAACACCAAAAGCAATGGCAACAAAAGCCAAAATTGACAAATGGGATCTAATTAAACTAAAGAGCTTCTGCACAGCAAAAGAAACTACCATCAGAGTGAATAGGCAACCTACAACATGGGAGAAAATT
This sequence comes from Pan troglodytes, assembly GCF_028858775.2. Lineage (NCBI taxonomy): Eukaryota > Metazoa > Chordata > Mammalia > Primates > Hominidae > Pan > Pan troglodytes. The sequence continues at coordinate 22,505,241 of NC_072419.2, forward strand.
TTCGCAACCTACTCATCTGACAAAGGGCTAATATCCAGAATCTACAACATTTTTTGCATAAATTTTTTTATAACATTTTTTCTTTCACGACTTTTGCAGACAATTTTTCAACATGTCTTAACTTTTTGACTTATTACATTTTTTTCTTTAAACACCTAGTTAATTTATTTCAGGACAAGAATTTACTATATAACAACACTCTTTTTACATAAATTTTGCCTCCCCCCCCCCTTTTTTTTTAAAGCGAACTTTCTTTATGTCTTTGGACTAGACTGTCTAAGGCCACAAGATTAGAAGTTTCTATAATACATGTTACACTGTTAACTTTTAGCAAACTTCACTTTTGTTGAAAACCTTGTAAGTTTGGGATTTCAATTATCCTTTGCTATTAATAAGACCTTGTTTAGTCTGAATTAACTTAGAATTGGTATAGATGGCCTCTTTTTCTCTCTGCTGGTCTTTCCTTGCCTCTGCCAGCCACTTATGCTGCTGTTCTCTTAACTGCTGTTGGGGGGAAGGGGGTCTAAAACTAGCTGTAACTGTCTATGTACGGAAACTGGCCTGGGTGCCTTGGCTTACAGGTTACCTTGTGCCATACTTTTGAAACAAGGGACCTGTCCAGGCTTCCTTCTGATGGCCAACCTACCTCTAATGCTGGCCAGTCTATTTCACACAAAGTTCTAAGTTTTCCTGGTGTCACAGTAACACCGTAATCTCCTTTAAATTCTTTCTTGAAATTTTTTAACATAGTTCCTAGTAGGGTGGGCTTACTTACACCGGACCTGTTTTTGTTTTTTTTTTCCTGAGACAAAAATACCATGCTCACACCACACACACTCACCACAAGACAAAGAACGGGTATGGAGGGCACACACACACTTTTACCATTTATAGTAAACCAAAATCACGAAATTCAAAATCCGAGTTCCAAAAGATTCAAGACAAGTCAAAACCAAAACCAAAGTATCTAGCAATTCAAGTCAAGTCAAAACCAGAACAAAAGTGCCAATGCAGGCACACCATGGGTGATCAGGCCACTCTTCCACTCAGATGGAGTGGGGCAAGTTCCAAAGACTAGTCTTACCAAGTTTCAGATGTCCGGACTCCAAGTGCCAGTTCCTTCCCATTGTTCAGCCACTGTGTTAATCCTCCACGGGGGCCTGCTACGCGCTGCTCTGGCAAGGCGTTCCACTGCGGCAATTTCCTACCCGGGAGTGCTCTTTGGATCCTGTCACTCAGACTGGCCGGAGTCCCCCACAGGATGCTCCATAGGGCAGGCCTAAGCCGCCTAAGGGGCTGCCTCAGCTGTCCGTCAGTTACCTCGTTTCTCCGTCAGGGAATCAAGAAATGTAGCAGGATGAGCCACAGACAAAACTTCTCAGACACCGAGTTGTAGAAGGAAGGGCTTTATTCAGCTGGGAGCATTGGCAAGCTACTGCCTTAAAATCCGAGCTCCCCAAATGCACAATTTCTGTCCCTTTTAAGGGCTTACAGCACTAAAGATTTCACATGAAAGGGTCGTGATTGAGCAAGCAGGGGGTACGTGACAGGGGCTGCATGCACCGGTGGTCAGAGTGAAACAGAACAGGGCAGGGAGTTTCAGTGTTCTTCTATACAATGTCTGGAATCTATGAATAACATCGGTTTCTAAGTTATGAGTTGATTTTTAACTACTGGGTTTAGGCCAGGCAGGCCTAGGCCTGGTTTCGGGCCTGGCGCCAGGCTGCCTGTCTTTGGTTTTACTTCCTTGTTTTTCTCTTAAAACAGGTACTGAGTATAAAACAATATAAAGCAATATGAGAGGGTCTCTCTCTTCCCTCAGAGCTGTTATCCCCCCAGTTCCCTTGTGCCCACATTACTCAAGTTTTTTATGCTCTGTTGATGGAAAAATGAAAGTGCAAGTAGTGTTTTCATTTTCTAGGAATCCTCACTATGGGAAATATTTGTATCTTAAAAGGAAATTAAATGTAGTTAACCCATACAGCCCAGAAATTATTGTAAAATTTGAAAATTTCCAGGTTGTGTCCTCTATCCATATCCTGTGCATTCATAAGCTAAGTAAGTATGCCAATTTCGCATCAGTTTCCAAAAAAAAGATTTTTTCCTAAATTATCAGGATATTTCTCAGAAAATAATTGATATAAATCTGATGATTAGAAAAATTGTATCTTTGCCCTTTGGTTTCAAAACTGTTCTCTATCTCTCCATGCATGATTAAAGCATGGTTTCTGAAGGTCAGGAATAAAGCTACGGTCATGCATATCACATTTCTTTTATTTTTCAATCACTGTTTTGAACAGGACAAGAGAATGATTCAACGAAGAATGAAATAAAAATTGAAACAGAATCGCAGAGCTCATATATGGAAACAGAAGGTACTGAAACCAAAATATATTGTTATCAGAGAATGAGATGAAACTATGAATCATGACTTCTATATATACCTGTGTGTGTGTGTGGTATGTGTGTGTGTTTTAGGCAACGATTACTGGAGGATAGCAGTAGTGTTCAACTTGGTGTACCTATTGAAACTTGAAGGGGGAAAAAAGAACTCTAACTTTCTATACCATAGTCACAGTATTCTCTCAATGATTCCAACTAAAACAACCCTGAGTGTCCGTCTGTCTCATTCTATTTAGAACTTTCATCAAACCAAGAAGATGCCGTGATTGTGGAGCAACCAGAAGTGATTCCATTAACAGATGACCAAGAAGAAAAAGAAGGTGAAAAAGGTAGGACTGCTCTTAAATTAACCCATCAAGAATGGAGAGTTTCTTTGGATTCCTGCCTAGAATTCAACCATCAAAGTTATTCTCATGCAATTACAGTTTGTAAAGGGGGAAAACGAACATTTCCTTAACCCCAAATCTCCGTTTGAAAGTAGAGTAAAATCTAGAAGTAGCAAAAGAAAATACTCGGAAGACTTATAGCAATTACATATAGCATAAAGATGTTTTTGTTATTCATTTAGATTCAATTTAAATTTTTAAAATTACAGTATTGAGAAAGCCTATAAGAAATCAAAACTATGGACTAGAGGGATAAAGTTCATACAAAATCTGAAATGGCTTTAGAGCAAATAGACTGGCCTTTTTGTATTGATTTCATCTGTCTTCCTTAGTATAGTAGTGATGAAAGAAACAATTTATGTAAAATATGCATGTTATATGAACCTAAATTGCAATCTTGCTTGCTAATATTAGGATGCAATCATATTGAATACTGTTTTAAAAAAAGTGAGCATTATAATGATTTCTGAAAACTCAAGAGGAATGAACACTCCTTAAATATTAAAGCAGCATTTGGGGCAAAAAGCCAATGTATTGGAGTGAAGATGGAAATATTTTAAAAAATGTGTTTAAAAAAACTATTCTGATTAATTTAGTGTTAACTGAAGAACTTAAAGAATTCAATTTTTAAATATAAAGCAATCTCTTAAAAGAAGCTAATAAAATAATTTTTGTTACAGTATATCATAAATCATACTGCTCTTAAATAAATATGTATTTTCAAAGCAGTTGCAGAGTAATAACTTGACAGGCCTTGTTTATAGAACACAGTGATCAATTTTGTTTCCAAATTAAAACTCAGACATGATCTCAATTGTAAAATCAGGTCAATAGCAACTACAGCTTCCAAATTATGAACTCTTCTTGGCAGGGGCATTGACAGTTTAATTGCTAAACCATGTTAGAGATTTTGACACTTTTAAAATGTTGACTGCATTTACAGTACAATATTCTTCCATGTCTATGCCTCTAATAAGCTTTTCTCTATTGCAAATCCTAGTTCAGACTCACGACTCCACATTCCTGTCAAGTCAAATAAAGGGTATATTCAAAGTTATTTCATGTCTAATATTGATAACTGAGAATTGATACAACCCTTACTCATAATCAGATATATGGTATTGCTCTCTTCAATTGTAGTTTAAAAATGTAAAATAGACAATGCTGTGCGTGTTAGCTTAATTTCTCTGTAGCAGAAATTGTTTGCTCTGTTTATTGCATTTCAAGAAATGCAAGTGGTAAAGAGGAAAATCAAACAGCTGTACGTTTTCCTCTTTTGACTTGACCTGTAAGAAAAAAGCTGGCATTCGGCACATTGACATGTTTCCCTTCTCCCAGAGCCTTCCCAAGCATTGAACACTACTCTGATGACTGAAGAATTAAATACCCACCTTTCCTTTCTTCCTTGTAAATATGCCAATCTTTTTCTGATAATGGTGGAATAGCATGTGGGAAAAAAGCAAGGTGAAATTCTGCTACTTGCTTTTAGCAACGATGAGGTTGAATTTCTTTATTAAAATTTGACTTTTCACTGTAAGATGACTAATGCTGGTAGTCTTGAATTAACCACATTTTCTCTTCCCATCTTTATCATAGATATTTCACTTGGCCCTGCCCTGAATATTTCTGGTGTTTAAATTTGAAATAATTTTAAGTGCATCACATTTGTCATCTTATACTTTGCATCCAAGTGAAAAGTACTCATAGGAAAAGGAGGCAATGTAGATTCATAGCACTCTGCAGTAGCTCTGCTCCACCATTGACAAGCTGGGTGACTTTGGACAAGTTACTTAACCTATCTGCTTCAGGTTCTTCATCTGTAAGATGATGATGGCAAAAGTACCTGTCACATATAGTTATGGTGAAAATTTAATAAGTAGAATGTGCAAAGCAATTAAAACAATGCATGACACATAGAATGCACTCCATAAGTATTTAGTATTTATCATAATTTGATACATTGATGACAAAGTCAAGAAAATCCACATGTGATTTCCCCAAGTCCATTTATCATCCTTCTTCACTATTTTGAATCTGTAGAAAGTCACATATTTTACATTATCCTTCAACAACAACAACTGGTTCTATCCATTTGGTTGGCAGCACCATCTCAGGCCAGCAGTTTTGATATGCTCTAAACTCTTTACATTGCTGCGTATTTTATTCTAAAGAGATAAAACAACTAATAGAAGGAAGCCAGGTGGAAGGCATTTCTCTCCATTCATAAACACTTTCTTGTTTGTCAGTATCTCAATCTTCCATTTGAGAAATAAATACAACCATAACTCCTATTTTTTAAAAAAAGAAACCATTGAGCTGTTGATAGATCCACAAAAGAAAAGTAGTAAATAAATTCAAAGTAGCAATTTTTTTTACTTTACTTTCTTTTTATTTAGTTATTAAAAAGTCTTCTTTGAAAACATTTCGAGGCTATAGCTCCAGATTTTGTATTCACAACATAGTGTCTTAATGGAAAGTTGTACATATGTATTAAGAATTATCTGTAAACAAAACAAATGAGTATTTTATTACATTTGTAAAGATATTCTTTATAGCTTTAGAAGTATTCCTTCTCTTTTATTTTAAGACTGCTTTTAAGGAGGCAGAAAGTGATTCCTTTAAAAAAAAAAAAATCCAGACCAGGAAAAATATATAACCTTTTTCTCTCTTTTTGTAGCATTTTATAAGATTAGAAAATGTAGATAATCTTCAGGATACATCTTCTATGGCTCCCAGGTATATGGGCACAGATGTTGCAACATTAAGTTTTGAAGTTAGTTCTACTAAAATATGGATTTTGAAAAGAAGGAAAAATATTCAGCAGAAGTTCATGCTGATAAAATTACACAATAGCACAGTGGACATGTCCCTGGGAGACCTGAAATACAAAAATTTCAACAGGCAGAAAGTGAGGTTTCACATATGGCAGCTTTTCTGATATAGCCGCGTTGCCTCTTCCTAAATGAGCCCAGTTTTATGATTTCCCAGCAGGACCTGCAACACATATGAAATCCAGTCGAATAACGTCATTTAGGTTAATAACCAAATAGGAAAGTAATATTATAGAAGATCTCCTCTGAAAAGGATCTCATGTTTTAGTATAAAATATAAAGTCAGCATTAAAACATCTTTCTTACATTTGTTATGTGGGCAAATTTAGAAATATTTGACATAAAATCTTAACTATATCAACATCGAGTTATTATTTCACAAAATTTTCATATGTTTTATTATGATATATATTGGATATTTTTTTCTCTAAGTGTTAAACAGAATGAATACATTTGGTCCCAATAATTTTTCATATCAATTAATAAGTGTAGTGTGGAATAGTAATCCTTTGTCTGTTTACCTAAGATTGAGCAAAATGTTGGCAGAGACTTAAAGTATATTATGGTTTAATGTTTTCTTAGAAAAAGATGCATGTGGGCAGGCGTGCAAGTAAAGAGTTAAGTGCAAGCCAGTGACAAGTGTAAAGTATCATGCCCTTAGGTTCATGTTTTGAACCAAGCATGGTCTGACCAGCATGACCTTGAGACATAGTGTACAGACAGCCATGGCTTCTAGCCCTGCCTGTGTGATTCCTGGCAATCCTTAAACTTCGAAGAATCCCAGTCTCTAGGGTAATAATGAGGCGCATGAACTCAAAATTGCAATTATAAGGTTCTCCAGTTTTATAAATTTTCTTAGAAGGCCAACTCTGAAGAACCACATTCTTGGTGAAACAAGAGCGATGGCATGGGAGCCAATGGTCAGCCATGCTGAAAGCTGAAATCATAGGTTTTCCTCAGTTTTAGTTATTGTACCCTATTGATAAAAATATAGAGGTGCCCTAGGCCAGGCAAAAAAATCAGCCAAATATATTAGGACTTACCAATGATTGGACAGCTAATTATTCCCTAAAGATACTTTAAAGGGGGAGGGGAATGCCTTTTAGCTCAAGGTGAGTTTACACAGAAACTCTGCTCAGAACCAAGCTGGATTTCCATCACCATCTTTCTTAGTCCATGTGGGAAACATCTTTTTTTGCAACTCCTCTGGCTACGATTTCATCTTTTAGTGAACACATAGCAAGTGAGGGACTTTCTCTTCTGCTTCTACCAATCAAATCCATTAGAGGTTTATCTCATCTACAAAGCACCCCTGTATAGCCCTTGGTGTTTTCCATTTCTCATAGGATTCTTACATCACTGGCAGAGCCCTTTCTTCTCTCCTTGAAAAGCAGAGCTTGCACTAGCAGTGTTGCCATACACAGAATACCTGTGTATTACACAATAGCACAGTGGACATGTCCCTGGGAATAGAATACCTAACACTTGGGCCATCATATACAGACTGTGTTCTTGGCTATAAAGAATCATTGCTCAGGCATATTTTTGATTCATGCAAAATACTATATACACTTGCATGTTGAGTAACAAACTTACTGGAACATTCTACTTTCAGAAAGTCTTTGTATCTCTTTTCAAATGAAGTCAAGTTTAGTAATACTATATTATTCATATTAGCAGCACCATTATTTAGTTTTCTAGGGCAGTTTTACCATTTGTTTTCTTCTTTTTTAATAATATTTTGAATCTGAAATTCAACAACCAAAATTATGTTTTAGGATATCAGTTAAATTAAAAATGCTAGTCTCTGTTTGGGTTTTATGAATATTTTAGTATCTAATGAAATTCCTCATATTGGTTAAGTACCTTGAACATAAAAATTATAAAGTTTTAAGCTAAATTGTTTAGGTTTTCTACATGTCTCTATGTATGCAATGTAAACATATAGAACCAGTTCATTCAAATTATGCTGCATAACTGACCTATAATTTTAAAGTTAAAAAACATAGAAGAATAAAAGGTATATTCACTGCACTTTGTCTTGCACTTTGATTTCTTGCTACAATAATGATGTTAGTGTGGATAGCATATATGCATGTGTACATGCGTAAAGTTAGATTATACGTGTATAAAGTTCACATGTATCTACCCAGTAAGAAAGTTATGCAGGCCTTTTGAGTTTGTTCAAATCCTCTAGCTTGCTGCAATCATCTTGTCTTTAAAGATTTAGGAAAAAATTGCCCTGAAACTCCATTTTTCATGTTAGGAGAAATCTATCATTCCTTCCAATATCTCTGAGAATTCTTTGGTGTCAGGTTTATTTCTTCTAATCTCAGGCTCCAAGCTCCTGCCTCTGGTTCTCACTTCAGCCTTTGCCATTCCTTTTTATCGTAAGCTGTCTCTAGTTCTCACTATGGCTCCCACTCAGACACCACCACCACCTCTCCTCCCTTCACTCCGTGCAGTACCACAAACTCAAGGATGTGTGTAGGTTTAAGTGAATGTTAGGGTCAATACTTGTAATTAACTTGTGCTTGCCCATCTGGGGAATTTTAAGAGACCATCTCTTCTAAGTCTCCAGCATCTGGCTACATCCTGTATCGCCCTTTGTCTTCTTTGATTTCTTGCACTTCCTAACACTCCAGTTTCATTTACAGTTTAACTCTGTATCATGCCTGTGTCCTTCTGGTCTTGCCCTGAGGTGTATGATTCTACAACCATGTGGCTTATCAAACCACGTGGTTTATCAAAATAATTTGCAGAAACAAAAGATGACTCACATAAGTGGAATTCTGTCTTTAAATATTGAGCTTTTTACTCCTCTCTGCCGAATTAGAGTTCTACAACTCAACTCTCTGTGCATAAAGTACCTGAATTTTTTCACAACTAATAAAAAGATTAACGTGTACCTTCATCTAAACATAATATTGTTTTACATATATGATCCTGAAATACTTCAGAAAATTAACCGTCTCTAAAGATAGTGAGTATAATTATTAACATTTGTTCCTTATATTTAACTTCCTTCCAAAGACATTATATAATGCTAAATTGAAATTTTCAGAAAGATAAAATTATGACTGTCATACAACTATAAAATCAATACAAGTAAAATATTTTATTTAAATGATTAACTAGTAAGGGAATCATTAAGATGTTAAAACTGGTTCAAAAGAGAATTTGAAGAGTGTGTGTGTGTGTGTGTGTGTGTGTGTGTAAAATCCATCTATCATCTATACAGTGACATTTTAGTCAACAACAGATCGTATATGTCCCGGTGGTCCCATAAGATTATGATGCTACGTTTTTACTGTACCTTTTCTATGTTTAGTTATGTGTTGACATACAAATACTTACCATTGTATTATAATTATCTACAGTCTTCAGCACAGTAACATGCTGTATAGGTTTATAACCTAAGAGCAATAGACTATACCATATAACCTTGGTATGTAGTAGGCTATACCATCGAGGTTTGTGTAAGTACACTCTATGATGTTTGCATCATGAAATCACCTAGCAACATATTTCTCAGAATGTATCTTCACCTTAAGCAATACATCACTGTATATTGATTAGGAATTATGGCTATATGGATATACACATGTATCCATAATACACACACATTCAGAAACACTGAATATATCCATACAATCACACACAATTCAGGAGCACTGAAAATTTCCAAACTGGCTAATATCATACAGGACAATACAACATATCCTTTCCGTCTATCAGACAAAATTCGTTTTCACTGATACGAACAAATCTCATTTTCATTACTACAAGTTTTCTACATGTTACCTTCTACCTGTACAGATGTGTAAAATAATCTAGTGAATAGAAAGCTGGTCAAAGGAATACACCCTCGTAGAACCAGATAATCCCACAGAGTCTGGAGGGCGACACCCAACCTTCCACCCCAGTGACACCCAGGGATCTCTTTTATCCATTGTCAAGTCTTAGACAATTTTTCTTGACAGTATACTGAAGGCAAAACTGCCCTTTTTTTTTTTAACCTGTTTACCGCCTCACTTATTTGTTATTGTTCACTATTTGATACATTTGATAGACAGTGATAAAATACTAGGGTAGTATCAGAGTAGGGCAGTAGCTTCCAATTTCATCTGAGGTTGTAGTTTACTTGCTATTGTTTTATGGCAAGTACTGCTATTCTACATTTTATATAGTTGTACACACACCGTAGATGAAGTTGTACTTCTAAGATGCCTCAGTTGTGAGATGTGCCATTATTTTACATATTATTAATAAATTTTCTAAAATCTTGCTTATTAAAGTAAGACACAATAATTTTGTATCATTTAGGATTTTTATTTTATGTGTTTAAAAAAACTCTTCGAACAAGATGTAGAATGTTTTCATATATCACTCTTGAGAATACATAAAAAGAAAATGTTAGGCTAAAGGAATTAGTTATGATACTGCTAAAACTTCATCAGGTTCAGGGTCCTACTTCTAAATCACTTTCAGTCAAAGTCATCAATATCTGTTTTTATTACACAATATTGTCCTCTGCCAATATTTTTGATGGTTCAGAACTTAAGAGAATTCATAAAGAATTTAAAACTCATTGGCTTGTAAGTCTCTTAAGACTTAAGTCTGTCTTGCTATCATATAGAGAGTTCGCCTATTTTTTCTTTTTTGCTTCTACTTAGAGGCAGTTAAAACACTCCTGATTCACCAACTCCCTCCATATTTATTATTTTTCAGAGATTTTCACCCAAGTCATTGAAACTCATTCTGCAAGTTTGAGTACTTTTGGTTTTGATGCTAATGCATATATGGGTATGATAAATTGTATCATCGTGTCCTGACCAACAAAAATTTTGTAACAATTCACTGTTTCAAAGATGTTAAGATGTGAAAGCAGTGTACTTTATATTAGGAAATATAGTATTATTTATTTCACAGTGAAAACTACTACACTGAGACTAGAAAATGGAAACTTGATTACAAGTGATATAATTGAGTATATTTGATATACTCAATTGATATATAATTTTTTTTCTACTAACTCTAATGACTAGCAGTGGGATCCTTACTAGCACATCAGTGCACCCTACTGCACATTGTATAACTAAGAAAGTCATAAATGGTTTTATTCATACATTCCACAAATGCTTTTAATGCACATGTAATATGTGCCAGAAATTATATAGACACTATCACTGAAACTGAGGAAAACAGACAAAGCCACTGCTGGGCTCATTCCAAGCATAGAGCTCAGGATGTAAGTCTTTTTTTTTTAATTTTTTATTTTATTATTATTATTTTTTTTGGAGATGGAGTCTCGCTCTGTCACCCAGGCTGGAGTGCAGTGGCGCGATCTGGGCTCACTGCAAGCTCCGCCTCCCAGGTTCAGGCCATTCTCCTGCCTCAGCCTCCTGAATAGCTGGGACTACAGGCGCCCGCCACCGTGCCTGGCTAATTTTTTTGTATTTTTAGTAGGGACAGGGTTTCACCGTGTTAGCCAGGATGGTCTCGATCTCCTGACCTCATGATCTGCCTGCCTCGGCCTCCCAAAGTGCTGGGATTACAGGCATGAGCCACTGTGCCCGGCCTTTTTTTTTAACTTTTTAAGATTCCTCATATAAATGAGATCACACAGTGTTTGTCTGTGTCTTATTTCACTCAGCATAATGCCCTCAAGTTTCATCCATGTTGTCACAAATGGCAGGATTTCCTTCTTTTTATGGCTGAGTAATATTCCATTATACATATATATTCCATTGTATACATATTATGTATACAAATGTGAGGTGTGTGTGTGTGTGTGTATGTGTGTGTCACATTTTTCTCTATTTATTTATGCATCTATGGGCACTTAGGTTGTTTCTGTGTCCTGGATATTATGAATAATGCTGCAATGAACACAAGAGTGCAGACATCAAGCTACTGATTTCTCTTCCTTCAGATATGTAGCCAGAAGTGGGATGGCTGGATCATTTGGTAATTCTATTTTTAATTTTTTGTGGAACCTCATACTATTTTCCATAATGCTGTACTAATTTACATTTCCATTAACAGTGTAAAAGGTTCCCTTTTTTCCACACCCTCACCAACACTTGTTAGTTCTTTCTTGCCTTTTTAATGAAACTTTCCCTAACAAGTGTAAGGTCATATCTCATTGTGATTTTGATTTCCAATTCCCTGATGATTAGTAATGTTCAGCACCTTATCTCATATCTATTGCCCATTTATAAGTCTTCTTTGGAAAAATGTCTACTGAGGTCTCGGTATCAACATAATGCTGGCCCCATAAAATGAATTTGGAAGTCTTCCCTTCTCTTCAGTTTTTTTGAAAGAGTTTGAGTAAGATTGTCATTAATTCTTCTTTAAATGTTTGGTATAATTCACCAGTGAATTAACCTCGTCCTGGGCTTTTCTTTGTTGAGAGGTTTTTGATTACTGACTCAAACTCTTCACTGATTTTTGGTTTAATCAGATTTTCTTTTTTAAATCAGGTAATCTGTTTTATTATAATTCTTATGTGTTTGGGATATTAACCCCTTATCATATAAATGGTTTACAAATATTTTCTCCCATTTTATGTGTTGCCTTTTCACCTTGTTGATTATTTCCTTTTCTGTTTAGAAGCTTTTTAGTTTAATGAATATCTGTTTATTTATTTTTGCTTTTTTCACTTGTGCTTTTGATGTCATGTCCAAAAAATCATTACCAAGACCAACATTGAGAAGTTTTTTCCTATGTCTTTTATATGAGTTTTATGGTTTCAGGTCTTACATTTAAGTTTTTAATCTATTTCAAGTTAATTTCTGTGAGTGGTATAAGACAGAGGTATAATTTTATTCTTTTCTATGTGGGTATCCAGTTTTCCCAGCATCAGTTATGAAAGAGACTATCCTTTCACTGTTGTGTGTTCTTGACATCCTTGTCAAGTATTAATTGACTTTATATGCATGGGTTTATTTCCGGGATTCTTAATTCTGTTCTATTGGTCTGTGTGTCTGTTGTTGTGCCAGTACCATACTGATTTGATTACTATAGCTTTGAAATATAGTTTGAAATCAGTAAGTGTGATGTCTCTGGCTTTTTTCCTCTTTCTCAAGATTGCTTTGACTATTTGGGATATTTTGTGTTTCCATATGAGTGTTAGGATTGTTTTCTTTTTTTATGTGAAAAATGCCCTTGAAATTGTGATAGGGATTACATTGAATGTATAGATCGATCTAGGTATTTGGGCATTTTAACAACATTAATTCTTTTGATTCATAAGTATGGAATATCTTTACATTTATTTGTGTCTTATTCAATTTTCCCATCAATATTTTACAGTTTTCAGTATATAGATTTTTCACTGCCTTGGTTATATATATTCCTAAGTATTTTATTATTTCTGATGCTACTATAAATGGATAGTTTTCTTTATTTCATTTTCAGATATTCATTGCTAGTGTATAGAAATGCACCTGATTTTTCTGTTGATTTCGAATTCTGCAAGTTTAATGAATTTATTAGTTTTAATAGTTTTTTGGTGGCATCTGTAAGGTTTTTAATAAGACTATGTCATCTACAAATAGAGAAAATCATAATTCTTCCTTTCTGATTTGAATGGCTTTTATTTCTTTTTCTTGCTTAATTGCTTTGTTTAGGACTTCTAGTTCTATGTTGCATAGAAGTGGTGAGTAGGGGCATCTTTGTCTTGTTCTTGACCTTAGAGGAAAAGCCTTCAGCTTTTTACCATTGAGTATGATGACAGCTGTGGGCTTGTCATATATGGCCTTTATTATGTTGGCGTACATTCCTCTTACACTCAAATTGTTGAGTGTTTTTTTTCCTAATCATGAAAGAATGGTTAATTTTGTCAGATGCTTTTTCTGCATATATTCAGATGATCATAAGATTTTCATCCTTCATTTTGTTAATGTGGTATATCAGATTTATTGATTTCCATATGTTGAACCATCCTTGAATTCCAGGTGTAAATCCCTCCATCCTTCTAAACTGCTGTTGAATTTACTAGTAATTTGTTGAAATGTTTTCTATCTATTTTCATCAAGGGTATTGGCCTTTAATTTTTATTTCTTGTAGTGTTTCTATCTAGCTTTGGTATCAAGGTAATGCTGGCCTCATAAAATGAATTTGGAAATGTTCCCTTCTCTTCAATTTGTTTGGAAGAGTTTAGGTAAAATTGGCATTAATTCTTCTTTAAATGTTTGGTAAAATTCACCAATGAAGTAATCTGGTTGTGGGCTTTTCTTTATTGGGAGGTTTTCAATTACTATTTTGATCTCTTTACTCATTACTAGTCTATTCAGATATTCTGTTTCTTCATGATTCAGCCATGTTAGATTGTATGCTTCTAGCAATTTATTCATTTCTTTTATGTTATCCCATTTATTGGTATATAATTGTTCATAGCAGTCTCTTATGAACCCTTGTATTTCTTTGGCGTCACTTGTGACATCACTGTTTCATTTATAGTTTTATTTATTTGAGTTCTCTCTTTTTTTTTTTTTTTTTTTTTGAGACGGAGTCTTGCTCTGTCCCCCAGGCTGGAGTGCAGTGGTGTGATCTCGGCTCACTGCAAGCTCCGCCTCCTGGGTTCATGCCATTCTCCTGCCTCAGCCTCCCAAGTGGCTGGGACTACAGGCACCCGCCACCAAGCCTGGCTAATTTTTTGTATTTTTAGTACAGACAGGGTTTCACTGTGTTAGCCAGGATGGTCTCAACCTCCGGATCTCATGATCTGCCCGTCTCGGCCTCCCAAAGTGCTGGGATTACAGGCATGAGCCACCGCACCCAGCTGAGTCCTCTTTTTTCTTTAGTCAGCTAAAAGTTTGTACATTTTGTTAATTTTTTTAAAAACCTCATTTTTGTTCATCCTTTCTATTGTTTTTCTATTCTGTATTTCATTAGAGATCAGAGATTTCATGAGAGATTAGAGATTTCAGTCCTAAATTTTTACTATTTTTTTCTTCTACTAATTTGGGCTTTATTTCTTTTTTAGTTCCTTAAAGTGTAAAGTTAGGCTATTTGATATCTTTTTTTCTTAATGTAGGCATTCATAACTATAAACTTTCTTTTTAGAACTGCTTTTGCTGCATCTTGTAAGTTTTGTTATATGGTGTTTCCATTTTTGTTTGTCTCAAGATTCTTTCAATTTTGTGATTTCTTTTTTGACCTATTGGTTGTTCAGGACTGTGTTATTTAATTTCCATATATTTGTGAATTTTCCAAAATTCTTCCTGTTATTGTTTTTTAGTTTTATATGTTTGTGATGAGAAAAAATACTTGACATGATTTCAATGAACTTAAGATTTGCTTTCTGACCTAACATATGATCTATCCTAGGGAATGTTCTGTGTGCGCTTGAAAAGAATATGTATTTTGCAGTTATTGAATGGAATGTTAGGTGTCTGTTAGGTTCATTCACTCTATAATGTTGTTCAAATCTGTTGTTTCTTTATTGATTTTCTTTCTGGGTGACCTATCTATCATTGAAGTGGAGTATTAAAGTCCCCTACTATTATTGTATTGCTATTTATTTCTCCTCTCAATTCTATTAGTATTTGCTTTATATATTTAGATGCTCTGATGTTTGGTGGATAAATACATACAATTGTACATCTTCTTGATAAATTGATTCCTTTATTATTACAATGACCTTTTCTAGTCTCTTGTGACTATTTTTTAGTTAAGGTCTATTTTGTCTAGTGTAAGTATAGCCACCTTGCTCTCTTCTGGCAACCCAAGCTGTCAATAAAAGCTAGAATGGTGGTGCGGAATTATTAAAGTAGAAGTGATAGGGTGAAAACCCAGGGTTAGAATGAGAGCATGCATAGCCTTTCTGGCCATGCCACGGAGTGTGGAGACTCACTGCCAACTAGAATGCAGACAAATGATTTGATTCATCATTGATTCCTTTGTTTTCCACATCATTTTACAGACTAAAGTCAGTAAGAACCCAAAATTATTACAGTTATCACACTCTGTCAGCCTTTGGTATTGAATTCATATGGGATTATATGAAATAAATAAAGTTTTCTTAGAACATGCAAAAAATCTAGAACATTTACTACCTGGCCCTTTATAGAAAAATACTGCTGAGCCCCAGTCTATTTATATAAAGCCCAATGTTACCCTGAATGTGAACTCCCTCATTTCATACAATAACTCTCAAATTATGAATCTTTGTCAACACACACAGACATATATGCATCCACTTGAGATGTTTCCATGGAAACATGGATTTATTCTCACAATGCCATGCCCTTCTGTAAGCATAGTCTTTGCTGTGTTTGCATCCCTCCCCAACCTGATAGATTGGAAGAAAATGGTGCCCTCTGATGTCAGCCTCCCTTAAAGGGGCCCCAAGGTAGCATGTCTTGGGCCTCAAGTATTTCAGGCCATAAGTGGAATGGAGTAATCCCTACAACCCTGTACTCAGAAGCCTATTACCTTACTTTGACTTGGCTTTATCTGGTCAGTCTCATTTCGTTTGGCTCTTTCTCTCTTAGAATGATAGTTTAAGTTTCCTTTAAGTACAGTTTTCTGCCACTGTACATAGAGTTCATAAAGTAAAGAAGGTTCTACCTACTTTCCCGCGAACTGATCTTTGCCTTCTCTTGGTATACTACAAGTCAGACTTGCATTATGACTGTGAACTAAAGATCCTAATCATAAACATTCAGACAGAAAGACCATTTCAGTGACAGAACAAGTGCAAGTCTAATCTATAATGTATGTGGAGTAGATAGTGATTGTAATAATATGGATGTTTATGTATACATTTTTTGTAAAAACCAAAACATTGTCAACACAAAATTTAATTTGTACATTTATACAGTGGTTGGAATAGAGGCTCAACATTTACATAAAAGGCTTTATTTTAGTAAACGAATGGCCACAAACTATTATGTCATAGGTTTTGGATGACATACTTACTGCATTTGGATTTAGACTTAACCACTTCGCATCAGGTGCAAGAACTTCCAGATCCTACTGATTGTGCAAAAGATATATCCATTTTGATTTGGATTTCAAATGTAAGTGCTACTTTTCTCTCTGCTTCAGAAGGAAACTCAACTTCTTTTCATTGCTCTTTATACATCAGGTGCCTTCATTTCAGCACAGTATGTAAAAAGCAGGTGGTATAGGGAGTACTTTGAATGTTAATTATTTTTTTCATCTATTTCACCATGAGGATTTACCTTTCAATGTGTTTTTATAATCAAGATGGAAACAATTAGGGAACTTGCTGTTTGAATGTTTCACTACATTTATTTCATGACATCTGCTGCAATGATTAAGAAAAAAGAGAAAAAGGGAGGCAAGCATTTGAACAATAGCAAGGGGTTTGGATTGATTGTATGTGATTGCTTTATTTCATTGTGAAACTTCAAAGGAAATGTTGTCGAGATGAATCAGTCACGTTTCTAACCAATAATATCATCCCATTGTTTGAATTTACATTTTTTACATAGAAGCACATGAGTTCATTTTTCAGAGATGTTGTCATAGTTTATTAGCCTTCATTTTAAATTGAACCTAATTTTATAAACTGCAGAGAAATGGGGAAAAAGGGAAAAATAGATATTTCTTCTGAAAGAAAAATTTCAAAGGAGAATTTTTTTTCCATTTGTAATATTTGGTTTGTTCCTCAAACTTTAAACATAATTTACTTCATCTGTTCTTTTGTTTCATATACTTACAAACATAGTTCATGAAGTAAAAATATTCAGGATTAAGAGGTTCATTTTTCGTAATGTATTAAGATATAGTCATATAATTTCAATGTAAGGGAGTACTTTTCAAAATTAATATAGTCAATATTTTACACTTTGTTACATTACTCTTATTTTTCCATTAACAAAATATTATAGGAAACCTTATGCAATGAGAAACTAAAACTTGCGTAACATCTAGTAATTAGATAGGATAAATACTAGACAAGATAAATATAGTTATATAATATAATGTGTCATATATATATATACACGTGTGTATATACATAAATATGTATATTTCATATCTCCACAGTCTACCTGTTTAAGAGATACTCAATAAGTAGATCTCAAAGTTATCTCTGACAATACAGGAACATATCCAGAAGATATCTTACTATTTTATCACCTATAATAAGGAATAAAAATTTTAGTCCAGTCACCAAATAAAATGTGGGGTTGAAGAGAACATTAAGGTTACTGTTTTTAATTGCCTGGAGTAGACAGAACAATGGTCCCCCAAAGGTGTCCTCATCCTAATCCCAGGAACCTTTCCATGTGTTACATTACACAGGAAAAGAGACTATGCTGATGTAATTAAGTTAGGGGACTTGAAAAGAGAAGAATATCCTGGAGTGTCCAGGTGAGCCCAGTGTAATCACAAGTATATCTATAAGCAAATAGGGAAGCAGGAGAGTCAGTGAGAGGGAAGGAGATGCGTTGGTAGAGGCAGAGGAGAGACAACAAGAGAGCGATTGAGATTTGAACATGCTATGCTGCTGGCTTTGAAGATGGAGGAAGGAGGCGATGAAACAAGAAATACAGGTGGCCTGTAGAAACCGTAGTAGGTAATCAAACAGATTTTTCCCCAGAGCCTCAAGAAGGAACATAGCTCAGCTGACACCTTGACGCTAGCCTCATAAGACCCATTTCAGACATCTGGCCTCCAGAACTGTAAGAAAATCAGTTTGCATTGTGTGAAGCCACTAAGTAATTTACCGCAGCAAGTAGAAACTAGTACATTACCTCTACCGCTACTCTAGTATTTCGCATCCAAATTTAGAACACTCCTTTTGAAAATCCTAGACTTTCCCACTGTCTTCTTTTGGGTGGTGATGAGGCAAAGATGATTGACAGAGGGGTAGGCAAACAGAGTACCCTCCTTCTGAGTCTCCTCAGTTGCACTTTCAATGATGTTTATTAATTTAAAAACTATCCAGCATGAATATGTACAAGGCACTGGGCTCGGGGCTGGGGCACAAACAAAAACAAAATAGAAAACACACACACACACACACACACACAAACAATCTCTACCCTCAAGGGGAAGCTAAGCCCTCAGTAGTGAAAACAGATTCATCTGGATGGAAGTTCTTAAAATGTGTTCCTTGGACCAGTAGCTTCAGCATCATCTAGGAACTTGCTAAAAGTGCAAATTCCTGAGCTCCCCTTCGAGTATATTTCTTATACAATAATTGCTGTGGTTTGGTTTCTCTATTAGAATATTAGGACTTTATGAAAGTTTGAACCCTGTGTGTGTGTGTGTGTGTGCATCTCTTGTGTTATATGTAGGAATTCACATTTATATATCCTAGAGACAAGACAGTGAAAACAATAGAAAGCAAATAAGCAGAGTTTGGAGGCTCATGGTCCAGACTTCCTGGCAACAGGCTGCGTAACACTGCTTAGTCTGCCAGTAACCCTAGCTCCACCAGGTGTAGCCCAAAGTGAGGGCAGAGGCTTTCCAAGTTGAATGTGCGTGAAATCACCTGAAGCCTTTGTTAAAGCATGGCTTTCAGTGCCCTATCCCTCAAGTTTCTGGTTTAGTAGATCTGGAGATGGCAGGAGTCAAAATTTTGCTTTTTCTTTTAGAGACAGAGTCTCACTCTGTCGCCCAGGCTGGAGTGCAGTGGCGTGATCTCAGCTCACTGCAAACTCCACCTCCCAGGTTCAAGCGATTCTCCTGCCTCAGCCTCCTGAGTAGCTGGGATTACAGGCAAGCACCACCACGCCCGGCTAATTTTTGTATTTTTAGCAGAGACAGGGTTTCACCATGTTGACCAGGCTGGTCTCAAACACCTGACCTCCTGGTCTGCCCGCCTCGGCCTCCAAAAGTGCTGGGATTACGGGCTTGAGCCACCGTGCCCGGCCAAAATTTTGCATTTTTAATGAGTTCCCAGGTGATGGTGGTACTGCTGGTCCAGGGACCACAACTTGAGAACCACTGGCAAAGCCCTCATTATCCAAACCAGCTGGCTCACAACTGCCACTGTGGGAGAAGATGCTTCTTTAGCGTCATTGTGGACCCCCAGTACCTGCAGCTGAGACACAGGGCATTAGGGTACCTGTGGTAAGGATGAGGACCTCTTCCCGACTCCAACCCACAGTATGTCGGAGATCAGCCACTTATAAGCCTCTCTTCCCACATATGCCCTCTTTGTGGTCATTGCACAACACATTTCTCCCACAGTGGCAGGTGATATGGACAAGCGAACACAGAGACTGCGTGCCTAGGTTAGAAGAGTACAGAACCAAGGACTGTGTTTGTTTATTGGAAGGCAGCCCTGTGGTACGCAAAATGCATCCTGAGCAGCATATATTGGAGTTGTGTATACAAAATCATGTATGCTACTAAAGGGTCCTTGTTATGCCAGGGCCACGACTACTCCAAATGTCACGCTCGGGGGTCAGGTTCCGGCCCCAGCTGAGGTCTGATGGGAGTGGGTGGATGGGCAGATGGCAGGTGAAAGGTAGTTTTATTTAGCAGCTCTCTTATCAGCAGCTCTCTCACACTAGCTCTCTTATACTCTCTGCCTTTATCTCGGCTGTTTGCTCCGGCTCTGCGGCCCCTGTCAGCAGCCAACTCCCACACACAGCCGCAGGGCCAGCCTGCAAGGCCAGCTCTCCCTTAACAGTGTTAGCAGCTTAATTCTTTCTCTCTCTGGGCACGAGTGCGAGCCATGGCTCCCTTCTCTCCGTCTTACAGTACTCTCTCTCTTTCTCTTGGCCCCAGCACAAGAGCGCCTGTCTGGCATCAGCGGGGCAGTTATACTTTTTACAGACAGTAGTGACTCAGAGCCAAGTATGAACTTAAACAGATTATATAAAAAGCTGAGTATACACCTGCACCCTAAACTCACTAAGTCATGCTGGCCTGGATGTCCGCCTTGGCCTATTCTTGAGCAAAGCACATCCATACACCTTACAGTCATTCTTTCCTTATTTTGATGAACAGGATATATGGGGGGAAAATGAAGATAAAAATTTCCCATCATTTTCATAGTTTTACTTGTCTTTAGACATAGAAACAAGAAGGAGTCATGTGAAAGAAGATGGCATTCTCTCTACAAGGGTTGAAAAAAGAGCAAAAATAGGATCGGGGGCATAACTCTTGCTCAACTTGCGGAAGTTCCCCACACAAAGTAAAAATAAACTCTGCTTTAGCAGCCCCTATCTGATTTAAGTCAGTTTGTCTTCCAAGATCTAACATTTTCTCAGTTGAATTTGAGGGGCTTATTTTAATAAGAAAAGAAAAAAGGAGAAGCTGAACAGGGCCTTTAGAGCAACACACATAAGCTGTTTGCCATATTGAATCAACACCTGGGGCATTGATCTGAAAGCTAAATGCAGGCTGTTCACCTGGATTGCCAAGTATAACAGAAGCAACTGGCTCACTGACATCAGAGAGAGCGTACTTCACCAGGGCTCCATCTGCAATTGCCTTTGAGGACCAGAGATAATCAGAAAAAAAGTACAGAGGTTGTTCTGAAACCTAATTCCAACTTAGGAGCATTTATTTCTCCTTTCCGTAAACTACCTGTGATTTCTAATCAAAAATGCTTTTCTAAACCCAGCTGACCTAATTCTCCTTTTCTCCCTCACAACGTGTCTTTTTGTTGTTGTCGATCTTTGGCTTTGCTTATTCACCAAGCACAGTTGTTGTTGCCTAGCTCTCTAAGCTTGTGTGTCCTGCCTTTCCCAACATTCCAAGGAGTAATGGTCTCATTGACCCAGTAATTAAAGAAATCCTGTACCTTTCCACTCTGGCTAGCTGCCCTCTTCCTTTTCCCCTATTGTTCTCTCAGTAACACCACCAGCAGATGGTTTGAGATTTTCACCCTTTCAAAAGCTTTATGTTTTTCCCATCTCATCAAGCATATCTCAGCCAAGTGTAATTAGCTTAAGGCTTTTGAATCCTTAAGGGAGATCAGTTAAAGACCTGAGCAATTTCAATGAAGAGCTTGGAAAGCCAATCCTGGAAGGCTAAGGGTAACCACAGGAGAGCCACTATTATTTAGAAGCAAAGACCCTCTCCTCCGCCCATCCCTCCTTCTTTAGGCACTTTAAATTCTCAGAATATTCATGAGGCCTCCAGGGCTTTGGGACTCTATTTGGACCATTATTGAGTAGGTGGGATATTTAAGCTCTTACTCATCATCGGGTCAGTTGGTTCCTTTTAATTGATTTCAATCAAGGGGCCATTTTTGGGGAGCCTTAAGTTACTCTCAAATGGCCAACAGTTTGTTTGCTAAGTCTCTTAGCCTTTTCATTCCTTTCTTTATCCTTTGGTTGTTGGAAACTAGCTGGTCAGCTTTCTTTGTAGTTCAAGCAGTTCATATGAAGTCTAAATTAATTAACTGCAACACAGATTTGCACCCTACCTTTGAGTGATGGTGAACCCCCTTGATTCCTGAATAGCCACATGTATTGTGGTAGTTGATCCCACAGCCCAAGCCCTTTTTCCCCATACTTGGGAAAAAGCAAGTTGTTTTGAGACCAAATTAAACTCTATTTTTATTGAAATGGAGTGGAGTAGTGCTTAAGTGTGTGAAGCACAGATTGTTGGTGGGATGTTAAGAGAGGGGCCCAGGCTCTCCCTCGAATTGGGTGATGTGTATTTTCCCCATGCTTTCGAGTGGGAGGCTCGGAGGCTCAGGTGTTGGGTAATAGGATGATTAAGTGTGTTCTCATGTCTAGTTTCTCATTACCAAGACTTGGGTAAAAGGAGAATTACTTTTGTAAATCTACTACCATCTTTTTCAAATAAAAGGAACCAATGCCAACATTTGATTAGAATGACCTATTTTTGTCTCAAGTACACTAATCAGCTTCTGTTTGAACAGTGATGCATAGGTATGGAGATGTGCCTGTATTAAATATTATACATCTACTGTACCATTAGAGGACACTACAATCACAACTTAGAGGAAAATTCCTTGTAAAACATGGGACGTGTGTTCTGAGCCGTGGTATGACATGGAATTGGCTTGCAAAGCAGACTCCAAATACTTACGAATTAATTTATTGCTGTCTGAAAAATATGACATAATGTTTGAAGTATAAATTGGCTTACAAAAAGATATAAGCAGGGTGAACATTTTTGAGGTAAGACAGAAATGTAGCTGCATTTTATAAATGTTTGTTTTGCATAGGAGAGTGATAAATTACAGTAGAGTTTCACTATTATTGCTTTGAATACGGTAGGCCTAAAGAAACTAGACTATCCCAGCCAACGTGGCCGTTCTGAACCACAGAAACCAGTTGCATTGGTGCAGAGTAGGTAAGACTTAGAAGAAAGAAACTGCTGACAACACCTTCACTTTATAACAACATACAGTGAGGCAAAGGACTATTAGCAAACCTGATACCACAGTGTCCAGAAAATGTGCAGAGGTCATCTTCTATAAGGTTTCTTATACAACAGTTTCACCACGGCCATGGTGCTATGGACAGGAAAGCTTTTGTTTATTCCATTTTTCAAATAACTGATGCTTAAAAAATTTTTAGGCACAGTCAAAATAATATTTAAAAAAACTTTCAAAACAGCGGTATCTACTTTTCTTCAAACTGAAATTACAGGAATTAAGGGTGTGAGGAGTAAAATATACCTGACCAGGGTCACACATTCAGTAGGTGGAGCAAGGCCCTGACATTTATTATCTAACTTGTGACCCAGCATCCTTTCCACCCTACCCTTTTCCCCTCTGAGCTGCTCTGAGGGGCTGTGGCTAACAGAGTATGACACTCGAGAGGGTATGTACCTAATTGTAACTTACCCAACTTTATATAAGTTGGGTATAGATATATAAAATCACCTAACTTTATATAAGTTTCACAGTTGGAACCTGGAGGTCACCTTGTTCAACCTCCTGCTGTGATGCAGAAAGCCTTGATGATTTCCTTCCCAGCTGATGCTGTGGCCTCTGTCAAGGGACATGCACGATGGGGAGCTCACTACCTTTCATAGGAGTTCTTTTATCCTCAAAGATTGAGTGTTTATAAATGAACTGGATTTTCCTGACATTTCTGCTGACTCATCCCAGCTTTGCTCTGCAGAGGGAACTGAAATGAACCTGGCCTGTATGGCAAGAGTCTCCTAAGTCTTTGAAGGCAAAGCCTTCCTATAGCGCCCCCTATACTGTCTTCTGGTTAGTCGTTTATCTCGCCTATTCCAAACGTCTCTCACATTACATGGTTTCCAAACCTTTCATCATTTGACTATGTACTTCTAAGCAAGTCAGATTTGCCAACTTCTCTCTCAAACCGTGGATATAGATTGCACACAGTGATCCATACCTTCATTTGTCTGATTCAAAGCTAAAGATTTATTTTTAATAGAAATTGCTTCAGCCCCTGGCAACTCAGTACATGAACTTCTCCCTGGGTGAGGTGAAGAAGTATCCTGGCAGTGAGGCTAACAGCCAGCCCAATTCTGAAGCCAGACTACCTCAGTTTGCAGACAGGTTGTTCTCTAATGAGCCATGAACAGGTCATTTAACTTGGTTTCCGCATCTGTAAATGGGGATCATAATAGCACCTACCTCAGCAGGTTGTTTATAGGGATGATATGATTTAACATGTGTAAAGTTCTGGCAGTAGTGCCAGGCATATAGTAAACTCTCAATCAATATTAATTATTGTGGTTATCATTGTTCTGAGTAAAAGGCTATACTCCAAACCAAGGGAAAACCTCTCATTTGTTTGTGATGAACGGTGAGAAACCTAAGAACTACAGGAACACTGGATGAAACGTTACCTCCTGCCATATAATTATTTTGCTAATCTCCTCCCTTAGTCTAGCACAATGTGGAACCATGAGAGACATTCAAGTTACTTTCATCCTCTAAGTGCGCCCAAGCTAGAAGTCCAGTAGTTTTTCTGTTGCTGCCAACATCTTTGATCAAAAGAGACCTCATTGAAGAGATGCAGCTGATCAAGAAAAATTCCCTCCAGGCTTTGGTGTCTGGCAGATGTGCTGTGTCATGAGAGTCCATCTGTCAGAGCTGGCTCTGTCCCCATGCAGAATTGACAGGGCCATGCAAACAACCCCGAAATCTGGCAAAAATGAACCTGCTAACTTAGGGAAGAAAACACGAATGGAGGATGTGCACCCACTGCCTTTATTCCTAGTCAGGTACCAAAGAGTAAATGTTGCAGCATGTACCATAGGACAGTGACAGTCACAGTTGACATTTGTATAGAAGCCTGACAAAACAGGGACACAGGAGCATGGAAACAGCTACCCCTACCCCTCAGCTTAAGGATTTAAAGTTTCGAGATTTATCATTAATTTTATCCCCTTACTCATGTTCCCTGTCTTGGGGTTTTCTTTTTACTAGAACTTCTTCCAGTTGTTTCTGTTGAGATCAAAGCATAAGAGGGGCCAGGCACGGTGGCTCATGCCTGTAATCCCAGCACTTTGGGAGGCCGAGGCGGGCAGATCACCTGAGGTCAGGAGTTCGAGACCAACATGGCCAACATGTTGAAACCCTGTCTCTACTAAAAATACAAAAATTAGCCAAGCATGGTGGCGGGCACCTGTAATCCCAGCTACTCGAGAGGCTGAGGCAGGAGAATCACTTGAACCTGGGAGGTGGAGGTTGCAGTAAGCTGAGATCTTGCCACTGCACTCCAGCCTGCGCAATAAGAGCAAGACTCTGTCTCAAAAAAAAAAAAAAAATTATAAAAGCATAATATGGAGCAGGAGACAGAAACACCACCTCCTGCCTTGCTCTGTAACATTCTTTCTGCCGCCCATCCTATTGAAAAACTCAACATCCCCAAAGGAGCCACATTCTCCGAGAGAAGCAGTGGACTAAGGAAAAACAGAAATTTAGATTCTGGCAAATCAGTAACTAGAAGAAATTGCTGGGAGAGGCAGTGGTATGTCTTTATAATCCTTGTAGGTCATTCCTGATGTGCTCAACCTTAGATGATAATGGCAGAAGTCCAATTTTTCTCTTACTGTACTTGATTTTAAATGCCAGGGTGAGGGTCTTGCTTCATATAAGCTTCATTATAATTAAAGTCTTAATCATTTAAATTATTATGAAAATCACACTTCAGAAAAAAAGAAGAGAGAGGAGAGAGAGAGCATGTGAGTGAGTGGGTCAGTTGGGCTAGTGGTGCATGTCCTGGTGCATGTGGGTTACCTGTACAGCACCACACCACACAGCCTAATTGCAGGAGTGACCTTCAAAGGCCCTTGGCTGCAGGGCTCCCACAGGACCAGCATCTTGTGACATTTTGCTCTGTGTACAAAATCCCACAGGCGCTCATCTCTTATCTCTGCATATGCCAGTGATCACAGCCACAGAAACCAGAGGACAGAGTATAAAAGAATAGTACTTTGTCTTCCTACCATTTTATCTTATTGTCCCTCTAGAATTTACATTTTGTACCAGACATATTGTAACAATAAAGTCAGTTCTAAGAATAGGAAAAAAAGTAACACTATGATACCACAACCTTATTACATCAAACTGCTTTGGGATTTATCCTCTTTAAAGTGTGCTCAGGTGTTCAGCCACGAGGTTTCTGACAGCCCTCATAAGACCTCCAAGGTGTGGTGTGCTGATTCTGGCTTCCAGTCTTTGGGATCCTTCAGAGCTTAGAGTCTGTTTGGGAGACAGCATCCCCTCCATCCCTTCTGGGGAAAGATTTAGAAGCCCCTGGCAATCACTTTGTACCAAGCACATTTCAAGCCCTGTGAATCTCGATTATTTAGGATTTGGATTCTGGCAAATCAGTAACTGGAGTACCCTCTCAACACAGCACATAATCATATATGGTCTATTCCAAACCAAGACCTTTCTCCCCAAACGTGGTGTTCTCCTTTTAGAAACCAAGCCAGTGCTTTTCACATGGTGAAAATACATTTCAAATGTGTGACAGGCTGTGAGGAAAGGCTTTCCTGGGCAGACTAAATGTATAACACTTGGGACAGAGTATCTTTTCCCAAATGGGAAACAAGATGATTTGGGTCAACTTGTGCTGAGACTGTGTTGGTGATGCAGGGATGTTGGGTGTCATAGATGGCTTTGTGAGCTGGGAATCTGAAGAAGCGTGTTCTAATCGAGTTTCTGGCAGTCCTCTCCATGTTGAACAATGAAATTGTGAGACCAAATGTTGACCATGCAGCACTTCTTTGTTAAAGCTGTCAGGACTCACTGACGGGATAAAATGGCACCAGCTGCACATGGTCAGAGTCTGTGAAGCCAAAACAAAGCCACTGTTCTAGAATGAGCCAATTAACCACACCGTTTGGCTGAAAGTGGCTTCTGCCTGACATCTCTGAGGTAGATGCAAAGTCCCGGTTGTCCGGAGTTGAACCAGTGGTGAAAATGTTAGGCCCCAGTGGTTCTGAGCGGTGCAAATTGTTCTAAGGTGCAGAGTGTCAGTCCAAGTCCTGCCGGGAGCAGATGCTAAGATGGGATTTATTTGGGGGAATGCAAGGAGTTTATTAAAGGAAATGCCTGTGTGAGAGGAAAGAAAGAGGGTGCTGGAGTTGACTGGGAGAGCCATCAGCCCCAGCTCAAGCGCAAGCCCGAGTAAAGGAGACAGGGAAGGCAGCTTGTGAGGTGTGCAGTGTAGGGAAGTTTTAGCAAAGCATCCAGATGCCCTTGAGGCAAATTAGGCCAAGAACAGCCCTGTCTTAGTATCCCTGCTGTGATCAGTCCTTGACTGGGAGCTGCCTGTCAGGGGCTCCGGCCTTGGAGCAAATGCAGTGATGGATTCCAGAGGGTGATTCGTCTTGCGCTTTTCAGCTCCATGATCAAGGCTCCACATCTCAAAACTCCAGGCGGCACAGTTTATTATCAGTGATGCCCCCGGTGATGTGCCTTGCATGGGCTGCACAGCTCCACACGATGGTCCTGCTTAGGGTCACTTGCTCCCCACCATGGTGACTGCTCAGGCAGACCCACCAGTCAGCACCATCAGCTACTTTCCAGGTCCCCCATTCAGGGAATGTGGGAACATGAAGAGATTCTCGGAGCCAGGCCTAATGATGCCGAGACGCCAGCTTCTCTGAGCCTATTGGCAGCTGGGGAGGGGTCACTCTCCTAGCACACATGTTCCAAATCCCAAATGAGAAGTGGGCACAAAGCCCCTTCTCAGTTTTTGACTTCACCCCACCTTGCCCCACTTATCTACAAACCTCCTTCCTCTGGGTCCTTTGGCCTTTTCCCCACATTAGAAAGGACACACCGTGAGGTAGACTTTCCATTTGCTTTTCCTTTCTGAATAGAGCTGCTTCTACATTGGTGGTTCTCAGCTGTGATTGTAAATGGAAATTACCTGGGAGTGTTCAAAATTCCACTTAGGCCATACTCCCGACCAATTAAGTCTGACATTTTTGGGAAGGGAAGCAGTCATCAGTATTTTAAAAATCTCCCTGAGTGACTCCAATGTGTAGCCAAGATGGATAAATCCTCCTCTACAGTCCTCTTCTTTCTCAGGATGACATTGGCCTTTCCCGCTTCTCAATGACTACAATGGTAATCTGTTGCTTAGGAAATGTGATGTGTAGTGTAGAAGAATGAAGCCGAAGCAGAATAATATTTCTAATATATTATCTGATTACAGTTTTTATCATACAAATGCTTAGTTTTAACATTTAGGATAAGTTATTTTGGTTTACTATGGTTATAGAGCAGAATGTCAATGTTACCATTCCTGACCATGGGAGAGCACGTGTGACAGAAGGCAGGAAGCGTAACAAGAGAAGGAAAGCTAGAGGGAAAGTGTGGAGAACTTGTACCCTCTAGGAGCATTAATTAAAGATTTACAGATAACCAATAGAAGAGCTAGAAAGTTGGCTGGGCGCAGTGACTCACGCCTGTAATCCCAGCACTTTGGGAGGCCGAAGCGGATGGATCACGAGGTCAAGAGATCGAGACCATCCTGGCCAACATGGTGAAACCCCATCTCTACTAAAAATACAAAACTTAGCTGGGCATGGTGGCATGTGCCTGTAGTCCCAGCTACTTGGGAGGCTGAGGCAAGAGAATCACTTGAACCCAGGAGGCAGAGGTTGCAGTGAGCCAGGATCACGTGACTGCACTCCAACCTGGTGACAGAGCAAGACTCTGTATAAAAAAAAAAGAGAGCCAGAAAGTTATGTTAGTTATCAAAATCTAGGAAGAGAAGAGGGTGGCATAAGTAATATATATCACCATTGGTCATTGCAAGAGTCAACAGCTACAACCTAAGGCAGATTGAACAAAAATAGCAACCCAATTCCATGTGGTGTAAATGTAAGATGATGAAGAACCTAAAATAGAAATTATAAAGACTTGACTCGTAGGGGTGGACCTGGGATAGGGAAGATGTCTGTACTTTACCTTGTACCTGTATCTAAAAAAAATAACAAATTAAAAAATAGATTTGAGATTCTATACCTCAGTGCATATCAAGGGGTAGTTTGGGAGAACATCTCCAGTCAAGGCCATGTTTTCTACAACAACTGCTGCATATGAGAATGCTGCACCCTGAACCCTTGCCTGCAGCACTGTTAAATGCCCAGGTGACAGTGCTCTGACTCTCCATGGCCACGTTCTTCCATTTTAGTAAGTAAATGGCCTACCACAGTGTTGCTATATTTATTGTCTTTTAAATGTTGTATCATACCCAGGAGAGACATAGAGAAAGTAACATTCATGGAGAATACACAGAGTGACATTGCAATTTACCACCTCGCAGATTCCTCTGACCATAACTGTAAGTAATGGCATTCTATTACTGCCAGAAGGTTTAGCAGATGGTTTTGGTCTATGTGCCAGGTGCCTTTAGGTGTTCTGAGAATATCTGTTGAGATAGGCCCTGTATAAATGGAGCACTGTATTGAATAGAGGAACTGTGATGTCCCATCCTGGCTATATCTACCGTCAACTGGTTCCACATTTTTAACTGCGACATTTAACTTCTGTAGGATCTGCAAAATGAAGGGATCCACTGACTCAAATTAACATCCAGCCTTAACACTTTGCACATCAAGGGTTTCTTTTAGAATAGAAAGTGTCAGTGTTGGACTCTGGTCTTTGCTAAATTTTTTCCTATCACCTCTATTCAGCTTTAAAATATAGGTCTGCCTGTTATGCAAGTGAGCAACATGCCTTGTCTTCAAATAGACTAGGTGAAAATTCCAGTTCTATCACTTTTTGGCTGGATGAACTTGGCCATGTTACTTAACTTCTTCAAGCCTCAGCTTCTCACCTACAAAGTTGGGATTGGGTGTTTACTATTGTTATGAGGATTTGAAGGTGCAGTGTATATTCTCCGGTTCTAAAAGATGCTCGATAAATAGCAACTTTTGTTACACTAAGGAAGAAGTTAGAAGAATACCATGCTCCCAAGATTGGAAGACCCAAGCTCATAAATCCACAGGGAAAAGTCCTATGTGGATTTGCAGATTACTAGGTCAGATTTTTCCCATTTCTCTCATTTGTAAAGCAACCGGCCTTCTGTTCCACTACAGAGTCTGTGTGCTAGGGAAAACTCTGATCACCATCTGGGTTCAACAGAAGCCAAGAAAAATAACAGGACAGCAAATTAAATATCCACGGGCCATGTCCCCTTCCTGTCCCTGGCTCCCCAGCCTAAGCATCTGCTGTGGTTTCAATACACCTGACCTTCCTTCCATGCATGTCCTTTGGTGAGGGTTCCTGTCAGGGCAAGTATTCCTTTGGCCAAGTAAAGACCCCGCTCTCACCTCCCAAGGTAACCGATTTTCATCCTTTGAAGTTCCTTGACTTGTGCACCTTCTCTCTGGGTTGTGGTTAGAGCTCTCTTGTAATCCATTAAATCAAGTCCTATATTCTCATCTTCTATCTATAGGAAAATGAGAGGGAGGCAGAAGAGTCAAGAAAGGAAGGCTATATCCTAATGGCAAGTTTATTTTGCTGTTGGACATCACTTACTCTTCAGTTTCCTCTTTTTTTTAATAGAAGCAATATTTATTCAGTCCTGCAAAAGAGACTTTATTATTTTAGCCTTGTGACTGTATATTGTTTGCCCTTAAAGACTAAGAAGGAATCACCTGTCTATATGTATAGAAACCTAGTCATTTGTTTTTAATTTAACAATATTGTTATAAAGTAACTTACTGTTGATTTAATTATTAAAACTAAGCAGACAATTTAAATGTAATTTAAATACCATGTGTTAAGTATACACCAAACTGAAACACTACAGCACTCTTCCCAGAAGTAACATCCTGAGTAGTGTAATTTTTTTTTCTATTTTTTCCATCTCTGTAGAAAATAAAACAGCACTGATCTGGGGAATTGGAGGTCCCCACCCAATTGTCATTATTAAACTATCTCACCTAGTCCTGATTCAGAGGCCGCAGCTCTGTTTATCCACTTTAAACAAAAGGAGCTGTCTGTTGAATAGGCTCTCTTACAGAATTTCCCTGGATATGTCAAATGTTTATTTTTCCATGTAAATTTTATAATTGATTTGTCTTGTTCTACCAAAAAAAGAAATCACAATGGATATTTTATTGGGATTAATTCAGTTAAATTTAGGCCATGCTTACAATGAGTCTTTCTTCCCAAAGTAGCCTTTGTGATTAATCTTTTATAGAATTTACATTTTTCATTTATATAAACTTGTAATATTTTTGTTGCGTTTACTGTTGACTAAACTTTTTTGTTATTGTTCCTATTGTATAGTTAGCTTTTGGTAATTTAATAACATTATCGAAGCTGAGTGCCAGAACTATTTTGGTTATTCACTGCTATTTTTAGCTTTTCTTTGGAGAATTGTATGTTAATATTCTTTGTATTTCTAGCAGTTATTCATCTTTTTTCTTATTGATTTATAAGAGTATTTTTAAATATATTATGACTTTTTTATCTTTGGTTTGGAGGTGTGAGGGTGTGAGGGAACTTATAGATTATCCTGTCCTGCCCATTTTTCCTACTAATTAAGAAACTGAAGTGAGATGACTTTTCCATTGTCACACAGAAACTTAGTGGATAATCAGGACTAAAAATAGGTCTTTTGGGTCCTTATTTTGCGGTTTTTCTCTCAAGTACTTGCCTCCTTGTCTACAGTTTTATCTTTTTCCTCTTAAATTGACACTATCAGGTTATTTGATTTGATTAGAAATATCAATAAGTTGGTTTTCTACCTCTACAAATGAATCACCAAGAACTGATTCATTTCTTGGGAGTTATTGACAATAACTCCCAAATCTTGTCAGTGTTGGACTCTGGGCTTTGCTAAATTTTTTCCTATCACTTCTATTCGGCTTTAAAATATAGGTCTGCCTGTTATGCAAGTGAGCAACGTGCCATGTCTTCAAATAGACTAGAAGAAAATTCCAGTTCTATCACTTTTTGGCTATTGCCAAAAAGTTGATATCTCCTTTGAACTCTAGATTTTTCTAATACATCTCTCCAGTTGGATGTCTCATTGAGATTTTCAACTTAACCTTTTCAAAAATGAGGGGTTTTTATGTTTGTTTTTGGTTTACTCTTGTTGCCCAGGCTGGAGCACAGTGGCGCGATCTCGGTCACTGCAACCTCTGCCTCCCGGGTTCAAGTGATGCTCCTGCCTCAGCCTCCCGAGTAGCTGGGATTACAGGCGCCTACTACCACGCCTGGATAATTTTTGTATTTTTGGTAGAGACAGGGTTTCACCATGTTGGCCATGCTGGTCTTGAACGAAACTGAGCTTTTAATATCTGCTTCCTCATCTGCAATTCTTAGTCTCCTTCATCTGAGCAATGGCAATTCCATTGTTCTTAATGGTCAGATCCAAAATTGTGAAGTCTGACTATTCCCTTTATCCCAAACATCCAATTCATCATGAAATTCTATTGGCCTATTTTCAAAATATTGCCAGATATGTTCACTTCTCCCATCTCCTCCACCCTCAACCTAATCAAAACTACCTTTCACATCAATGATTGTCATCACTTCGTATTTGCTTCCCTTGCTTTATCTGTAACTTCTTGTATTTTATTGTCTTACCACAGCTGGAGCAAGCCTTTTACAAAATAAGAATATAACAATCTTGAACCACTGCCCTCTTTCCTCCAAGTTTCTTTTTGTTTTCTGATATCAATTTCCTTAATTCACTCATGCCTTTGTTTGTCTTCAAACGGTATAAGCGTACTCTTGCCTCAGGACCTTTGTACTTACTACTACTCCTTTCCCTGAAATGCCAACCTCCACACATACTCAAATATAAGCACATTGGCTGCAAGGATATTTTCTGCTTTGTGGCTCCTGTATCCTCAGGACCTAGACAGTATCTGACACTCAGCAGGTACACAATATATGATTGCAGAATGATTGATTGAACCATACTTACTAGCAATCATTTTTGGTGGTGTTGTAAAGGATATTTTGAGGCATCATGTGGTCTTTGCAGAACTGATTGAATTTCTAGAACTAAGATGATACTGCTCACTTACTGATTTATTTGCTTTAGAATGAAATTCAAATTCCTGGCCTTGTCAGTCTCCCTCCTTTCTCTCCCTCCTTCACCACTCTCCAATCACAGTGGTCTCTTTTCACCTCCTTGAATAAGCCAAGCCTTTGAGCCATTTTGCTGGAGGTGCCCCCTAAGGAGAAACATCTGTTTCTGCATCTTCACATAGTTGACTCCTCACTCATGTCTCAGTTTGAAGCTCCCCTACCTAGGGCAGCCCTTCTACAATCACTCAAGCTAAATAATTTGCCCTTCCTTTCTCTGTATCATACCACATTCCTTTATTTTCCTCAGAGTACATATATCAACAGCAAATAACTTACCTGTCACTTCTACCACATATTGCCAGAGGCTCACATTTCGTGACACATAGTGGGTACTTACAAAATATTTGGAGAATGAATAAATGTCATTAGCCTAGCTTCTAAAGATCATGAGATGTATGCCCCCATGACAGCACCAGCCACTTGGTGCTGAAGTGATATATTTGTGAGTCTGTCTCCCACAGAGTCTGGGAGAACCTCTGAGACAGATATAATGTTTAATTCATAGTCACCGCCCCACTGTCTCCTACACCTAGTGGCATCTAGTGGTATTCCATAGATGTTTGCTGAACTAACATGAAGCTACAGAAAGGCCTTTAGCCCTCTTCATCAAATTCATTTCACTTGAGAGATGGGGAATATGGAGCACAGAAGGTAAAATATTAAAAAGTGAATATTATGAGATGGCTCAGGAAGGCCTTATGAGGAAGAGGACAACACAGAGCAAAGGTGTAGAGAAATTAAGTGCCTAGAATTAGCTCCCATAGGGAGAAGAAATGCAGCAGTGAGATCATCGGTTTAGGTACTCATTTCAGAACAATGCCAACCTTCTGGTGCTAGAAATTTACAAGGCCTTTTTTTTTCGAGGCTAAAAAATGATGTTACTGATGTGCTATATGTAATGGTTCCTGTGAGTAAGTCATCCTTTTGATTACCAAAGCATACTCTTTATAGTAGCTGTTTCAATGTTCCCCATTCTCTCTCTCTCTTTTTTGCTTTTCCTCTCCTAACCCCTTTTCCTTGCAGATGGTCTTATCTCCTACTTTGCTGAGAAAATCAAGATCATTAAAGGGGAAATCTCCTAACCTTCCATCTTCCCCGCCAAAATTATCTTTAACCGGATATATGTCCCCTCCTCATCCTCTTCTGTCTTGGCATCATAGCC